>NC_071353.1:83372028-83708504 GCF_943734655.1 Sabethes cyaneus
TGATGGTTTGAGACCCCTCACCCCTGTGGTAGGAGGATAAGGACTCTCATACAAATAAAACAGAAATTTTTGCATATGTGCCATATTTTCTGCTATGTAACAAGCGAAAAGCTGTGAAAGTAAACTAGTAAAACCTTCTCGGAGCAAAAGACAGTGAATCGAAAAGACGATGACATTCGTATGGTACGTCATATTTGCGATGAACGTGCTTTGGCTTTAATGTTATTTATAACCAATGGCTTTTTTAAAGGTCAGAAGCGAGTTAAAGTAAGATTATTGAAACATATCATAATCATATTCAACACAATAATCTGTGGGCTGGTCATTCATTACATTTCAAACTTGCATGATGCACACGAGTGATTTTTAAAAGAAATCTGTGGGTCTCAACGGTTGCAGGCGTTCCCAAGTAGTACGCTATAGGTCCATTTAGTTAATGCAACCGAATTACAACTAAAATTAGTCATATTTTGGTTACCACAACAAGTTTGTAATAACCGTGCTAGTAGGGTTGTACTTATGAAACCCCGTCCACGTATTTTCAAAGCCACCATTGCATTCAATGAAGAATTGAATCTGAATATTTCGCTCTGTTCTTTTAAACATTCACTTAAACAATGGCACTCACAGATTCTTATAAACATACATATGCCAGAAATGCAGTTCACATTAGTCTTTGATCTGATTATCTGATATAGTCCTACGTCATCCTTTCGTACAACTCTTTGGGCTGCATACCTTGTAATTTTTTTTATGATAGCTACCAACGAGCTCTTCAATCCGTTTTAAAGGTTAATAGTTCGGAAAAGTTAATCGACCCATTCCCCAATCGATTAACTTTTCCGAGAGTTCACTGTATAGGTTTTTGAAATTTTGTTTGGAGGACTAAACTTTTATTCGTTAGTATAGAAAATTTAAAACAACAAGCATAATTATAAACTATTGAAAACAATTATGCTTTTGAAATTTCCAAAGAAGGAAAGGTTAATATTATACTTAATTATTGAATAGAATAAGACTATAATTGGAAAAATATAGTCAGTTTCAGAATTTTAATACAATACATAACAAAAGCCTTCCAGTTGGCTACGTGCTATGGCCACGGTTGCCAGTATGCCAGATAAATCTGGATTTTGCCAGATTTTTGATTGCGCGCCAGACCAACAGACAAAGCTTAAAACCTTCCAGATATTTGGCAATGTGCCAGATTTTCGATCCTCCGTCTTGCAAAAAGGTCATCACTTCTAATTTTGGACAAAATTTTGCATCTACGGTGAGCAAAACGAGCAAGATTTTTTCAGGAAAACGCCTCCCCATCGGACTAATTTACCACCAGATTTTTGCCAGACACTTTTATTCGTGTTCGCCAGATTTTCGGGAAAACCTGGTGGCAACCTTGGCTATGGCAGTGGTCTAACAAACCCGTCGTCGCATGTTCAAACCTTGACTGGGGGAGGCTGTAATATCGTAGCACTAGCCTTGCAATTGTTCTGTACTCTAATAGCTGGCTGCGAAGTCTGATGAATAAAAAGCGTGTAACGGCTGAATTTTTCTCAAATTGCGTCAGTTTTTCCATAATGTTGTCTAATATCATCCAATTACAAATGTTACTAAAATTTGAAGAGATCGATAAATTTTCTGTTACGAATTAGAGCTGACTTAATTTTTTCACTAACTGTAGCAATATTATTGACAGTTATTTTAAAACTTAGGAAGACAGTTGGCTGGTGTTAAGTCAGACCGAATTAATGGACAAAACTCTGATTTTGAAAAACGCGCAAACTTCGCTCTGTATGGTTTATACACAGACATATACACAGATCGTTCGAAATCATCTTATAACTCTGGCTGTTTGCAACATTTATGTAGTCTGATTAGAATAAAATTTAGCTTAGAAAATTCTTGATCGTTAGCTGTCATTAACTCATTTTAACTGGTCCGGTTCGATTTAACACCGACCAGTTCATAGCATGAAATAAAAAGTAAAATTGATCAAATGAGACAAGAAAAGCAATTCAAAAGTCGAGTGTACCACCGCATAGAGTGAATTCTTTACGCAAATTTGATAATACAGTCGATAATACATCTTTATGGTCACCGAGAATGTTAGTTATGAAGAACTGTCTTTATATGCATAAAAAATATGTAACCTCAGATAAAATACTTAAAGCATATTTCAAAGCAATTTTAATACAGCTGTAACTATTTAAAATATATTCTATTAGTTAACCCTCTAGTGCCCATCCCCGACATTTGGTGGGTTAAGGGCGTTTCACTTTAAATCGTTGTAAATGCTTTACTTCATTTTTGTATATAATTTACACTTATAACTTTTTATTATAGTCTAATCTATGTAATACATTTGTAGTTTAATTTATAACTTATAATTTATAATCCGAAAAAAAAATAAAGCTGATAGCATTAAAATATTTGCCGTGATTGTATAATATTTCGATGAACACCATTTAGCGGAAAAGCAATTCTCGGTTGACCATAACGCGGAATACCATTTCGCGGAAAGTACCATACATGCATATAGGAACACACAGACAGACAGAAATACATTTTTCTAGATATAAATTTATTATTTTGCATTTTTGCATTTTTTGAGTTTTTGCCTTTCTACTATGTATATGAAAATATAGTATAAATGTATAGGAATCACTCGGAAAACCGAAAATCGAAAGAAGGCCTGTGGGACGAATGCCAGGTATCATTTGACTCAGATTTTTTTTATTAATAAACTACACAGAATGGTTTATCACCTGCGAACCTGGATCCTGAGTTCCTTTACAGGTAGTAGGTTGTATTTTCTGGCCAAAGCTCACAAATTATAAACATTTTCTTCAAACGTCTGTCAACAAACAATTATTCAACACTTTGTTTAGTTTTTGAGATAAAGGTATACGAAGCTAAAAACGTAATGTTACATGAGCAGCGTCTATCAAATTTGCTTAACATAACGAAAAAAATCATTTTTTCTTTTGTTTTTCGACCGCGAAACCTTAATTTAATAATAAAAAGTAAGCGTAGCAGCTGATAATACCATCAAGCTTCGTCGACCCTCATATTTCACAGCCTATAGCTATAGCCTATAACTATAGCCATATTCTGTATAAAGATGAACAAAGTTACTTAAGGTTTGTTACAATGTCTTATTTATCGTTATAATTAGACCTACAGTTCGTCGAAGAAGATTATGCAGAATGAAAAAAAACTGAATTTTCCTTTTAATTCTACGATTTATAAATGATCGGTGTTAAATCAGACTGCACCAAGTCGCAACATTTAATAAAATGAGTTAATGACAGCAAACGATCAAGAAATTTCTAAGCTACATTATACACTAATCAGACTACATAAATATTGCAAACAGCCAGAGTTATGAGAAGATTTCGAACGATTCATAGCTATAAACCATACAGAGCAGCAAACTTTGAAAGGGGTTTTTCTCGAAATCAAAGTTTTGTTACTTGGTTCGGTCTTCGGTTTGACTTAACGCCGACCAAATAATAGAATTAAGAGGAAAAGTTTTAGGTTTATCTACCCGCAATGCAACAAATCTTCTGATTCTGTTTACCATCACAACGAATTTTGCCATTCAACATGAATAACTGGTTTCCCTTGTTTCCTAAAATCATTCATTCATTCGCGAGGAAGAACCAAAAAATATTCTTCATGAAGAATGTAGATGATATCGCTCACTATTGAACGCTTCTTTAGCTGAAGACTGCTTTGTGAAACGCATTAACCCGTAGTTCATGAGTGAGCAGTACTTGTTGCCTGCCATACAGGCGATAATTCAGAGCAGAACGAAGAACATGAAAAAACGAAATATGCCGAATAGCTTCAACCGCAAAGCTGATCGAAGCTGATCTGAGAAGCTTTTTTTCACAGGTCGTGTAACTCTCTGGAGAATAACTAACAAAGAGAGTAAAGCGCTTTCGCGATAATCAGCAAGCCTGCTCTGCTGATAGTATATCGACTTACCGGTTTTCCAACGATGCCTTCCATTTGTGCAGCCAACTTGCAGCCACTAAGGAACGGATCTTTTTTCACTTCTCGTGCCAAATACCTTTTGTCTTCTATTGACAAAATCGGTTTTCGACCACTGCGTCGACGATTTTCGATGCTTCCGGTAATCTTTTGCCGAGAAATGATATCCGATACCGTTGATTTCGGAATATTAAGAAGTTCCGAAATTTTACGGATAGTTTCACCACGTTTGTGAAGTAAAATAACGTTACTTCGTTGAATTAGCGATGATTCTTTTCTGAGAGCCATTATGACTTTTCAACTTCAGATACAATTACTAATACGCCAACTGTAACAGTATTAGTGAATTCCAAATTCGTTTTTGATCTGAGTCTTGCACTTAAACTGATAAACAAAACGTTTCCCGTACAGTAACGGCTGTGTTTGTAATGTTTGCACTAGTTGTCCGATTACTTTCGCACATGGTTTCTGAAGTAATTGTTTAATAATTATTTTTATTTGGAAAATTATTTTTTGAAGGGAATTTATGATTAAGGATATGATTGAAATAGATATGTATGAGTTTTCAAAAAATATTACATGGATACAAAACTCAATTATTCGAGTGTAATGAACGAGTTTTCCAAAAACTTCGATGTGTCCGATCAATTTTGCACCACAGTGTACATGTCAAATTTGGTTCCATTTGATTGATTAATTCTCGAGTTACGAGGAAATTTGTTTTTCATATGTATAGGACCCCCCCCTCCTAAAGTGGGGTGGGTTCCCAATTCACCATAGAAAATATTCTTGCCTACAGAAACACCCACATGCAAGGTTGCAGATCGGTGAATATATTCATGAATATGAACGATATTAGTTATGCCAGGAAGATTGCACACAATAATGTTCATTGCACGCAATCTGTCAAGCTCGTAAATAAGCACTGAACGAATGGTTGTATTTCGATAGGTTACTTGCATGCATTCATTCGTTGAATCTTGCTTTACTTTTAGCCACATCATTCGATCACTTTTCGAAGCAAGTGTTACTGGATGAGTTGGTTGACGAATAACCGGCGAAAAGTGCGTTATGAAGAGCAGGTATATCATTCGTTGTGAGGCATTCGTGAAGAATAACAAAATATGCTCGTTGCGTGCCAGCTTACTCGGCAGCGCGTATGGATAGTTGGCTAGTTTTTTTTTAACTTAAATGTAAATAAATTTTATTCTATTTCTAAAGCAATTTCTAATTATGTAATTTGTGGAAACGAATCGGAATTTTTAGCGCATAAATAATTTTAGACTCCTACAGTGATTTGGAATTTTCCGTGCGTTTCCAGTTTTGGAAGCAGCCATTTTGGGCATCAAACTTTTTTGATTGACTAGCGCTCGTTTTTTGCAATGATATTTTTTAGTAGCGATTAACAAAAAAGACAAAATTGGTCTACTTGATGTGATCAATAATATCGATTGATCAGGTAGTGATATATATACCAAGGATGCAAACGACTTGGTACGCGACTTTTGCTTTTGTATTTATAAGCTCAGCCCTTTTTCGCACAAAGCAGCGCTGTGTATTGTAATCGGCAATGATTGACATTTAATATCAATGTCACTAAGACGCTGTTGATATTGAATTTCTAAAATGAAAAGCTGAGAAATTATTGTAAAATTTTAATTGATATCTAACTTGTAAGTTGTAACATGCAACATGTAAGTAGTACTAATAGTATGCTGGTTCGCACCTAAGGAGTATGTAACATATAACAAATATGTACCCTTTTAAAAGTTAAAAGTTACATAACATATATTAGATGTTACATGACGCATATTAAAAGTTACATGATGCATGTTGAAAGAAATATGACGCATGTTAATATTTTAATGTTAACGGGAAACTAGCAGTCATTAACTTTTCGTCGGAGAGCCCAATTTCAGAAGCAGTTGTTGGTCCCAAAAGCGTGGTACTGTTTATAAAAATATATTCACTGCATTCTTCTTGCCAATCTGAACACAGCAAATATATTTTCGTGAACAAAATTATTGTTTCAATTTTGGTTTTTAAATTTGCAGAATCGATGACGACTAATTCCATCCTAATATTATACTAACATTCTCGCTTTCTGAAACTAATGCATGAATTCCGCACCTCACTACAAAATTAATTTAGATGCGATGCACCTAAAAATAATTATTACGGGTAGAGCGTGTTGTTTTCTTCTTCGATTGATATGCTATGGCCAAGTTTAAATTAGAAATTGGAATTTTCAAAATTCACAAAAAATCGCAACGCTGCTTGTCATTAATTAGATAATGAAAATGATTAACTTTAGCGTTTCTTGTCGAGCAATGCCGCTCCAGTATATACCACAATTCGCCATATTCATCGCGAATGGTTCACTGCGAATATTAATGAACGAATACCTACATGGGACATAAAGCGAAGAATCGCGAATGAACGGCAAACTTTATTACGAGCAAGCATCGAAGATTACTGGCGAATCGCACATAAGCCGAACTTGTATGCGTGGATTCGTGTAAGTTCGGGAATTAAGTTGAAGAATTCGTGCGTTACCCAATGTATGCACGCAAAGCTTCACTCAAGACGCAAACCACTACATTCACTTGCTCGAGTACTGCCGTTATTGAAAGCTTCATGAATACTTGATTCGATGAATTTCTGCAACATTGCCCACATGCTAAATTTGGTTCCATTTGCTGGATTAGTTCTAGAATTATGAGGACATTTGTATTTCGTTTGTATGGGAGCCCTCCTCCTAAAAAGGTAAGGGGTCCTAATTCATCAAAGAAAAAATGGTTGCCTCCAAAAACACCCACATGCCAAATTTGGTTCCATTTGCTTGATTAGTTCTCGAGTTATGAGGAAATTTGTATTTCGTTTGTATAGGAGCCCCCCCTCTTAAAGTTGGGAGGGGTCCTAATTCACCATAGAAAATATTTTTGCCCTCGAAAACCTTCACATGCCAAATTTGGCTCCATTTGTTTGATTGGTTCTCGAGTTATGAGGAAATTTGTATTTCATTTGTATGGAAGCCCCCCCCCCCCCTCTTAAAGGGGAGAGGAGTTATAATTCCCCTTCTAAAGAGGAGAGGGGAGGGGAATTCTTGTCACCAAAAACACCCACATGCCAAATTTTGTTCTATTTGCTTGATTAGTTCTCGAGTTATGCAGAAATTTGTGTTTCATTTGTATGGGACCCCCCCCCCCCTTAGTGGGGGGATGGGTCTCTAACCATCACTAAAACCTTTCCTGGCCCCAAAAACCTCTGCTTGCAAATTTTCACGCCGATTGGTTCAGTAGTTTTTGATGCTATAAGGAACATCCCTACAGACAGACAGACAGACAGAAATCCATTTTTATATATAAGATTCCTATTGGCAACGGTGAGACACAGAGTCGTGGGTGACACTGAGACATAGCTTTTGCCACGCAATTTTTTTTGAATTTTTTGTTTGTGTTCAATTGCAAATCAATCCATAGGAATTGACTGTAAATGAATTCTGAAGTGTAAGTTAAAAGTCAGATGTCCAGGATTTGTCCTTTATATGAGCATAAATGTATGTGTGAAAATAATCGGAATTTTCAATCATACCCAAAATAATATATGCTTTATAGATACAATAAACAACACGACACAATAAACATGTTCTTTATTACCCAAAAATATGGTTTAAATCGATTTCAAATAGGTGCCTCATTATGCAATACACGTTGTCTCACTCTTCCCACCTATTGGTTAACAGTGAGACAAAAATACACCTCCACGTTTGTGGTTGGAACTAGAAGGATATACCTTTCAAATAGATTGAAGAGCGCTTTGGTAGCTATCAAAAAAATGTTACAATTTTTGTAAAAAAAAGTGTCTCACTGTAGACGTCTCTCCCCTGGTTGTCCGACTTTCTCTAGAAAACTAAACACCAGAAAATAAAATACCGAAGGATATTCCCCAGAAAGAATCATACTCCAGAAAAGCAATGCCCAGAAAGTACTAAATTCCAGAAAACCAATTCCCAGAAAATATTTAATTCCAGAAAACCTATTCCCAGAAAGTACTATTTACCAGAAAGCTATTGACAAGAAAGAATCAATATCCAGAAAGATATTTAACGAGTAATCCGTAAGGAGTAAGTAAATTACACTTCGTTTTTTCGCAAATGAGTTACGCTCGTTGCAAGATGTGGCACCTATTTTAGTAGCAAAAAAAAAGCAAAGTCATGGGCTTAAACCGTCATTAGACATTACCCTTCTTTATCGACAGACTTCGCAGCCGGCTGTTTTAGAGTACAGGAAAATTACGAGGCCAGTGTAACGATCCTACTGACTCTATCAAGCAAGCACCGTCTAACCGAGATTCGAACATGCGACGACTGGCTTGTTAGACCAGCATCGTACCTCGAAGCTAAGTAGGCGGTATTTTAGTAGCAAACGTTTCCTGATGATGTAGGGCGAGACGGCCGTAGGCCGCGAGTGTTTGCCGGCGACCCGCCGTCGGAAGCGCCGGCCACTGCGGGGGGGCAGCCCCCCCGCAGAAATCACCTCTATTTAGGTGCATGCGTTTTTCTAAGTTTACTGACTAGTAGGAGTTATCCCTTAGTTGAGTCCGAACGAGCGGTAGCGAGTAAGGACAGCATATAGTTACCCAAGAATTGAGTAGGTCGAAAGTTGTGAATGGTTTCTATGACAAAGCAAAGCCTAGGTGCTACATTTCGTTATCGAAACTTGACCTTCTGTTTTTTATACGACAGACTTCGCAGCCAGCTGTTAGAGTGCAGGACAATTGCAGGGCCAGTTGCTACGATCCTATTGACTCTAACAGCCTCTCCCAGTTGAGATTCGGACATTCGATGACTGGCTTATTAGACCAGCGTCATACCTCGAAGCCAACTGGGAGGTTTCTATGACATACTGTTTAAATTTTCCAACTGTTACAGTTAAATCCAATAACCCGTATTACTCTACAGTATACCGCTAGTCCGGCGCCCAATAATCCGACGACTCGATAGTTCGGATCTCACTAATCCGGAAAATTCCGAATTAAAAAGCATTGTACTTAGCTTCATTCAACCGAACACTGCCTTCATTGGGAGTCTTCATTTGAGTCAAGATGTTATTCATTCCAACTAAATGGAAAAGGTAAATGGTGCTCCTTATAACTGCGCTCAATTTTGCCAGGAGCTCAATTTTTCATTACTCTTCTCAAAAAATTAATGTTCTTTCGCTTATTTTTAAGCTAAACTAGAATTTAATAGTATTTCATAGAATAAATTGAGCATTTTTCTGTACAACACAAATTTATTACGGAAATTTCCAGAGTTGTTTCCAGACGTAAACAACACGACATTTCAAAACCCCACTGACATTAATTTGACTGCCGGATTATCGAGTCAAAATTCGTTAAACCGGCCATGAATTTGTCGGATTAGCGGGGTGGTACTGTATTTCATAACTCACAAGATATTACTTTACGACTTAACTGATTCTTGGGAATTTGTTAATAGTCATTTATAAAGAAATTTTATTCGAAAGCCAGATTTTCAGAAAAACTAAGAAGGTTAAAGTCCTTCACCTTGCTTCCAATTGTGCGCATCGCATATTTTAAATAAAAATTGAAATATTCTCTTATTAAGAACTAAATGTAGGTATACATATTTTGCGATAAAAATTCTTCGGAAATTGAAAAGTTTTAATTGAAATGCGAGGTGCGTAGAACTAGGCGCGCTTACAATAACTGTTTTTTCGCGGATTTCGTCTTCAGGAATATATAATTATTTCTGGGATATAGTATTCTGGCGATTAGTTTCTTCTGGAGAATAGTATTCTGGCAGCTAGTACTTTCTAGATATCAAGTTTCTGGGAATTAATGCTTTCTGGTCAATGGTTATTGGTTATTGGTGCTTTCGGGGTTTGGTTTTCCAGGAAAAAAGCTTCGGCGTTTAATTTTCTGGGGAATAGTTTTCCGGGAATTGTTATACAATCGTCTCTCCCCTATAGAATTCACTCGGAAAACCGGAAATGAAAAGAAGGTCCTGCGGGCCGAATGTCATATGGGTCATTCCATATCAAGTGGACACAAGAATCGAAAAAATCGGATATGACCATCAGCGATTTCAACCAAGGTTGACATAATTTTTCGTTCCGACCCCACAACCACAATTTCAATTTCAGTTTCACGCCGATTGATCAATCCCCCTAGCAGTGACGCTACTTCCTTTTTTACAGATTAAAAAAAGTCATTTTTCGGGTTTAGATATCTCTGAAACGGCTCGATGTGAAGACATGTCATTATATTTTGACGTAGGACTACGTCTTTGTTTACTATACTGGGACTGGGTAGCACTTTGTAAAAACGAAAAATAGAAGTGTAACGTTTGAATGAAATATTTCAAACGCTAATAGCTACTATACTGCTGAACGAAATATAACAGTTAATATGTCGTTGGATAGATAAAATGTCCAGCAATTTTATAGTAACATATTAATAATAATTTTTTAAACGCTAAATAGTGAAAATGTGTGTAAAGTTTTAAGGTCGAATTTTCCCATACATTTCCCTTGTGATCGCCTTGCTTCACAGGCACGGACGACAATTAGATACACCAAAGGATTTGGATCCAAATGATAACCTTTGAGACCACTTTGTAAGCCACACCCCTTTTCCAATCCAATTGGCAACATCGATGGCTATTGACGGCAACACCGACCCCGAAGACAAGCGGAATCAGCGGGCAATGGCCAACGTGAATCCCACACGATGCACTTTACGTTACATTTTGCATTATCCCCATCGTAGACATGCGAAATTGTTCGATAGCTTGCTCAATTAGTGTCGGATAATCATTTGAGCAGCAGCAGCAGTCGATCTAGTTTCCCCCAACACCTACACTAGCTTACAAGTAGCAGCGGCAGTGCCAGTGACTATAAAATAGCACACTTGGTTCGCCGCCTGCTCATTTATCGCACGATCGCACTGACGGACGGTCAGTATTTATCATCGACGGGTGCAACACCGGCAATTGGATGCAAATCCAAGGACTTTTGCGGCAATTAATGGCAATTCGAGGCATACCCGATGGCATTTTGGCGGCAGTTTCAATGGCAATTATCGCAAACCAACACTGAAGGCAAATAGAAAGGGATCGACTGACGGGCAGCAAATTCAGCAGCAGGCCATTGTGGTCTTAAACAGCTCTTATAAGAACTATAGTAATTGAAGAATGGAAAGATTTTTCTACACTTTCTAAATGGTTAACGTTCTATTTTGCGTTATACCATGGTAAACATGGAAAATGATTGCTCATTCAGCGTCGGATAATCATTTGAGCAGCAGCAGCAGTCGATCTAGTTTCCCCCAACACCTACACTAGCTTACAAGTAGCAGCGGCAGTGCCAGTGACTACAAAATAGCACACTTGGTTCGCCGTCTGCTCATTTATCGCACGATTGCACTGACGGACGGTCAGTATTTACCATCGACGGCTATTGGTGGGGCAACACCAGTAATTGGCGGCAACGCCGATGGCAAATAGAGGCAAAACGATGGGATTTCGGCGGAAACACCGGCAATTGAAGGCAATCTAAGGGCTTGGGATGGCAATTGGTGGCAAGACCAAGGAGATTTCGCGGCAACACCGGTTGTTAGTGGTAACATTAATGGCAATTGGAGGCAAAGCCGATGGCATTTTGGCGGCAATTTCGATCGCAATTATCGTAAACCAACACTGATGGCAAACGGAAACAGACCGACTGACTGGCAGTAAATTCAACAGCAGGCCGTTGTGGTCTTAAACAGTTCTTATAAGAGCTATAGTAATTGAAGAATGGAAAGATTTTTCTACACTTTCTAAATGGTTAACGTTCCATTCGGATAATTATTTGAGCAGCAGCAGCAGCCGATCTGGTTTCTCCCACACCTACACTAGCTTACAAGTAGCAACGGCAGTGCCAGTGACTATAAAATAGCACACTGGGTTCGCCGTCTGCTCATTTATCGCACAATCGCACTGACGGACGGTCAGTATTTTGATAAAACTAATCCATTTCTACTTTACAGTGATTTGGTATTTCCTATCACTTCTGTATTAGCGTGCAACCATCATCCTAGAGTCTAAAGGACCGAATAGCGACATCCATCTATATATTGTCAACAGTAATTATAGTACTGATTTTTAAGAAGTGCTATCAGCTCAAACATAGTTCTTTTCAGGGCCACCAAGCAATTTCAAACGGTTTTTTTTTTCAAAACCACCATTGATTCAATGAAGAATCAAATCAGAATATTTCGCTCTTCTTTTACAAATAAACACTCAAACAATGATACTCACAGATACTCAAATATGCATATGCCATAAATGCAGTTTGCATTAGTCTTTGATCTAATGATCAGACATAAAGTTATACTTCATCGATTAAAACATGTTATCAATGTAATGAGTATTATATGACACAGTCCTACGTCACCCTTTCGTACAACCCTTAGGGCTGTATACCTTGCAGTTTTTTCTATGGATTTTTGACCGCGCAATCGAATGATGTTATCAGTTTTTATATAACTTGTCAACATCCTACATTTTTTGCAATTTAAAACAAAAAATGCGAATATCTCAAAACACCCGCAATTTTATTTTTAAATAAGTATGCTCAAAATGTTCGCCAGAAAATTTTACGTAAGAATCCCTTTTCTAGAAAAAAACAATATTTGGGTAGATTAGGTAGGTAGTTTGGGAGATATGGCGTTTTGAATATCTGGGGCATGCGTAATTCTTACTGAATTGTTAGTGAAAGTATGTTTAAACACGTCGACCTGAAGCTTCCAGACATTTTCATTACTAAATAATGTAAGCAGAGCAAAGCCTAGGTGCTACATTCCGTTATCGAAACTTGGCCTTCTGTTTTTATACGACAGACTTCGCAGCCAGCTGTTAGAGTACAGGACAATTGCAGGGCCAGTTGCGACGATCCTATTGACTCTAACAGTCTGTAACTAACTAAATAATGTATTTTGATGAAAAAGATGCATTTTCAACATACAATCAATATAATAAATTTTCATGTTCTAGATACTTTTGTATACATTTAAATAAAAGTAACGATATCACACAAATTTTTATAGTTTTATTGTTTATTGTGCTAGTTATTTGTGCAATATAATGCAGTTTTATGTCGACTAATGTGGTATTTCACTCCTGAGATTATTCGAAACATCGAAGTAATTTCGAAACTTGAAAGTGGCTTTATTAACATTTCATTGCTCTGTGGGAAAAACTAGCCCTAAATCGAACGAAATTCAGAAACGGCCTGCCAGCTGATGAAATATAAGTGATCTTATGTAAAATTTTCCGGCGAATCTCACGGTGCCTACCACTTCCCTAATTTTCATCGCAAAGTATCAAGTTTTGCCAATTTACGTCTATTTTTAGTAATATTTAAACTTATTGGACTACAACAGACAAGATATTGATGCGTTGGCAAACGCTAATGAAGCACCACAGACAGCCACGTAGCCAGGGGGAAGGGTTTGGCTTACACTTTAAAAAAAATTTGTGCAGGATAACAATACACCAAGTCAAAACTGTAGCACAAGTATATTTTTTACGAAAGCGCGTGTGAATAACAAAATAACCGACATCTTTTTGTATCTCTCATAGTCTGTGAAAATTGTCAACTATGTAGCTCTCCGTTTGTTAACAGGGTGTCGCGAAAATAAAATTCCCTGACTTTTCCAGGTTTTTCCAGGTATATTTCAAAAAAATCCAGACGCAAAATATCTCGATAATTTCTCTTTTTAGAGTGTTCATTTGGCTTAATTGGTTGTTTACTCTTAAATTATTATTTTCTAATGAGTTCGTTTTCCCTTTTTATCTTTTTATGCGAAATTTCTATGTGCAAAATTAAAACTAATTCAAACTCAATTAACGCACATCGAAATTAAAGAATTGAGATAAATAAAAATTGCAAGATGTCTTTTCGGAAAAATGAAAATAGTCTGCTGGTTTATCCAATTGCCAAAAGGTGGTGAGATGAGCCGTTAGCCGAATAGACATATTTGTTTTAAACATTTAACTATGCAAAACAATAAATATAGAAGTTAGTTAATTAGAAGAAACTTTCTGACCCCAAGCCCGATTTGTCTGAGCAGCTATTTCGATTTGTTGTGAAAATTTGTTGTTGGAAATAGTTGTTCCTCAGAAATTTAAAAACTTTTGATGACAAAAGACATAACGATGAATCGAGCAACGCACCATCGTTGTATTATTTACTTTTATTCAACCTAGGTACTTGCAGCCAACTTTTGATATTCAGGAAAATTTCGGGTTTGCGACTTTATCGACTCTCTGCTCGCAATCGCGTTTCGAAGATATGACTAATTTGTTAGACTGAATCAGAATGTTGAGGCTGAGATGGTCTTTCATTCGAATACGCATAAAGCGTGGGTTTTCACTAGTGATCGATATGAGAATAAACATTAAAGTCCGGGTTCTGACTCGTTCAGGTTGAATATCGTAGCAAATTTTTACAGACTGATCTTGGTTCAATTTGATTAGTCCTCGTTCCAATTACAGTCCGATCTCGGTCCGGAAGTCTGGAATTATCTAGAGGCAAAATTTGTTTGCATTTAATGCTGTTTTTTTTTCTAAATATAAATGAACTAGTGCGTAGTATGGTGTCGACTTGTATTTGTTTGTAGCTTTTTTGGGAAATGGCGTATATAGTCAAACCAAAATCGTAACAAATTTTTAGTTACTCTCCGAAGTATTAATGAAGTACTGCAAGATGCTAACACATACAAACAAATAGCTCGAGATCCAACAGCAAAATACCAATCCCGTAACAATAACATTGCGCAGCGGCTGCTCGACTTAAAGCTCATAGACAACCAGACGTTCCGCTCACTGAAAACCAATACTGCTACTTGCCCTAGAATTTACGGGCAACCGAAAGTGCACAAAATGAATATACCGCTTCGTCCAGTTGTACCCAACATCACTGCACCGTCATATATGCTGTCCAAATACATCTCTCGGATTCTACAATCATCAATGAACAGTGAATACAGTATACCAGACTCTTTCGCCTATTGTGAATATATAAATTCCGTAACATTACCACATTATCCCTCGATGTTATTGCATTGTTCCCAAGCATTCCGCAAGAACTAATTACCAAAGGAATCATCGACAACTGGCAACAAATTAAAACAAAAACCAACATATGTTTAGATCTGTTTCTGGAAATAGTAGAGTTTTGCGTAAACTCAAGCTATTTTCAATACAACAACAAATTTTACCAGCAAATAAATGGAACAGCTATGGGAAGTCCTCTTTCGCCTATTCTGGCTGAAATAGTGATGGACACACTGATAAAAGCAACGCTTGAAACAACGACAACCACAGTTCCAGTCATCAAAAAATATGTAGACAACCTCTTCCTTGCAGTCCACCAACATCAAATCCAGGAGATAATCGATGATTTCAACAAATACCACCCCAGCCTACAATTCACGTGCGAAGAGGAGAAAGACAATACCCTACCATACTTGGACATGCTGCTGATTCGACAGGAAAACCAGACTATCAGTTCCCGATGGTATGCCAAACCAACCGCCTCTGGTAGGTTACTAAACTATCATTCGTTCCATCCCACCAATCAAAAAATCAACACTGTGATCAACTTTATCACACGCGTTGACAGGCTTTCTACCGACTACACAACAGAACAAAAATATTCCATAGTAGTAAAACACCTCAAAAACAATGACTACCCCAAAAGCCTCATTAACAGATGCTGGAATAGATACAAACACAAACCAACTACAATTTCTACAACCTGTATACAACCCAACATAACTTACAAACCGTTTCCACATATAAATAGTTTATCTCCCTGTATTGCACAAATTCTGAAAACAGATTACCCCGAAATTCGTTTAGCATACAGCACCAGATATAATGTTGGCAGGCTACTCCCCCCGATTAAAGATACCATCCCAAATAAACTAAAACATAATATAATTTACGAAATATGTTGCCAAGATTGCTCAGCCTCATACATAGGAATGACAACCACGCATTTAAAAACAAGACTATCAGGACATCAAACAACCATAAACAAGCTAAACAAACTAATAGAAACAGGATACACATACACAGATTGGGAAATACAAGCCCTCAAGGAAAAACCGCTTTAATCGCCCATTGCATAGACGAAAAACATAGATTTGACCTCACGACCACCAAAATACTAGACCAAAGCTACAAAAGATCATCACTAGCCATACTAGAGATGTGCCACATATACAACAGTCCAAACGCAATCAACTAACGAACAGACGTAGAAGGATTAAATAGTATATATGCCGGAATACTATTTTCTGTACAAAATAAAACCAAGAACACCCCCACAACCCTAGTGCCTAACCAAACATATCCACACACATAAACAGTAATTGTAGAACCAGGAACCAGGACTCTTAGACCGATAGTGCAGAAACAGAACAAAACTCAAAAATAATAGTGACGAAAGATACTAAAAATCCACAACAAATGACAAACTACAGGTTAGCAATAGACGACTAAAACAACAAAATCTACAATCAAATTCATCATATACAGGAACCTAAGATGGAAACATAAGACAGCAGCGACAATTTTAGACATTTTCAGACAAAATCACTCAGACAACGGACAGACTAGTTAGCGAGTAACACACAAATACTAAAAATTGTCATATAGTTAAAATACCAATGTTTATAGCGATTCCTTGAAAAAGCTTTAAAAATAAAAGCGAAACGTCGGAGAGTAACTAAAAATTTGTTACGATTTTGGTTTGACTATATACGCCATTTCCCAAAAAAAGCTATAAATGAACTAGGTTGACCCGTCGTGGCTAGCCACGATACCAAAACCTTTGAAAATGTACATAATATGGTTTACAATTCTATAGCACGTAAAATTTATTAGTAAAACAGCTTGAAAGTTGGCAACCTTCCATTAACACCTACAAATGAAGCAAACGGGGCTTAGATAAAAGGGCAAAAATTTACCAATTGTAAAAAACGTGCTGATCGAGGGAAGTAGGGTAATTTGGGGGAATTTGGGCACCCTAAGCAAATCACCTAGTATCCCAAAATCTATGCATCAAAACTCAAAAAAGTTGAATCGTATACTACGCTTTACTTGTTTTCTGTTTACCAGCGGAGTTTTGCAATTGTATCAAGCTTAGTTTTGCTAAAATAGGTTAAAACAAAAATAATGATTTTTTGGCATCAAAATTTCGTTTGGGATGATATGGACACCCACGGGGGTGAAATGGACAATGTGTAAAAAAACGATTGTTTTTAACGAAATAACATACTGAGGCTCATAGCAGATAACTTAGGAACACATATTAACACATATAGTGTTTTAAGCTCAATTCCGTCTTTCTGAATGGAAGATCCAGTTCATAAGTTATACCAATATCACTTTAGTTTTTTCGCGAGTAAACAAAACCTTGCTTCGAAGAATCTAGATCTTATTTAAAGTCTTATTCGACATTTGTTACATGCAAGTGCTCCTGTATTAGTTCCTGGTGACTCAGAGAGGGTGGTCAAACCTAAAGCTGAAGATGTAATGACAGTTCGACATATCGATTGGGATTATTGGGATAGTTACGATAACAAAATGAATGTGATATTGCATTTTGCACAACCATAGACATTCAGGGATTAGCCCCGAGTGCCTCAAAAATCACAAATTTCAATATGAATCTGAGTATGAGGGAAAATGACCAGAGAAATATTTCGTTCAGTTAGTTCTCAAACACATCGAAACCCGATTATTAAAATCCCTGACTTTTGTTGCGAATGTTCCCTTTGGCGATTGGCGGGATTGCAAATACTCTCAAATACTCAAAATTCATTCTTGATTGTCTACATATCTTTTCGGTGAGTTCTTGTTTTAACATCACATGCACATCTTTTTTGTACCTTTACGGTATCTAGAATTATTGAGACCGAAGAAATGGTTTAAAATCAACTGGACCATTTCACCCCACACAGCATACAACAATATGAGTTTAAAAAATTGGATTTATTTTTATACAATCTAACTATAATTTTCTATCAAACAGTTTCTCTTATGTACCCAAACAGAACTACACTGCACAATAATTTGAAAAGTTTGTTAAATCACTGGAAAAACCTTAAAAGCTAGAGCATCAAAATTACATTCGGTGTCGTTTTAGGCAGTTGTTTTGTTTACATTTACATTTGGCAACACCTGTCAAAGTTAAGCCCAATTTTTTAACGTTAATATTAGTGTAAGGAAGATAAGGAAGAAGTTGAGAATTATGTGAATGCAGAGAAACTGCTACTTTCCGAGATAAAGAACCTGTCCATTTTACCCTAGGTGTCCAAAACACCCCAAACGACCCTACTCAATTTTAGAACCGAGACAAATTTTAAATTCGGTGTCGCCAAAAGCATGATTGCAGAAAATATTGATTGCATTATACCGGGCAAACATTCGCTGTCTAATCCGCTACCACTCGTTGGACCACAACTACAAAAACATTCTTCGTTTTAGTAAATCGGGCAAACTCTCAGATTAGCTATTTGTTTCAAATCGAACCTATGTAATACAAAATCTGGATGTTGGAGATTTCGATGGGTTTTTAGTAATAAAATACTTTACAGAAAATGTCGAAAGCTACTTCTACTAAATTTTTAAAGAACCTGAATTTGTGGAGTTCAATATTTATGTTACTTTATATTGAGATATTTCAGGTCGCGTTCGTAAATCAACTTAACGTCAAAATCATGGAACAACAAATTCCACATAAACCATATTTTGATTAATTCTGGCTGTTTTTTTATCATCAAACTTTGAACGTATCCTTGATAAAACATTAGACTGTTTAAGAAAACACGTTACATTACTTCTGTGTGATTCAGATATCATCCCACACCTGACTCGGAAAGGGTTTTAGCTACCATTCTCGTAAGAAACTCCGGAGGAAGTAAATGTATATAAAATAAATGTTTATATACACGACGCCGCAACTTCTCTGCGATTTTACTACCAGAATGTCAGAGGGTTAAAGTCTAAAATTGACGAGTTTTTTCTAGCTTGTATCGACCAGGACTATGACGTTATCATGCTAGTAGAATCTTGGCTCGACGACAGAATCAATTCCGTACAACTATTTGGCAATCAGTACGCTGTTTACCGAATGGATCGAAACCCTTTAAACAGTGTCCGTAGGGTTGGTGGCGGTGTTGTAATTGCCGTCAGAAAGTGTTTTGACTCAACCTATTGCGAAGTTGCCCATTCCGCTGGTCTAGAACAGATATTCGTTTCATTTCGACTAAGAAACAGACATCTATTTGTTGGATGCTTCTACTTACCCCCGGATAAACATGCCGATCTTGAGATTATTCAAGCACATGTGGATTGTATTGAAAGGGTTCACCAAGTTTCAAATGTTGATGATACAATAATTGTGGCCGGTGACTATAATCAGCCTAATTTGAAGTGGAAATTCTCGCAGCATAACTATTTGTATGTCGATGCAGCCAATACTCTTTCCAGAGGACGTAATGAAGCAATGGTTCAAGAAATACTACTTGATGGTGTAGCTAGAT
This sequence comes from Sabethes cyaneus, assembly GCF_943734655.1. Lineage (NCBI taxonomy): Eukaryota > Metazoa > Arthropoda > Insecta > Diptera > Culicidae > Sabethes > Sabethes cyaneus. The sequence continues at coordinate 83,391,646 of NC_071353.1, forward strand.
GCAATCTTTTACAGATTAATGGCATTTATAATCCTTATGGGCGATATCTCGACCTCGTATTCATCAGCGAAACAGCTAGTTACTCTGTCCCGTCCCGCGCCATTGACCCTCTAGTTCCACTTGACGAATATCATCCTGCACTAGAGTTTAACGTCGATGTATACGTACAAGTGGCCCAAACTGCTGACCAGGACAGCACAGCGTTAAATTTTAAGAGAACTAATGTACCAGCTTTACTTCGTTTTCTCGAGTCGGTCAACTGGGATCCAGTCACAAGCTGCATCGATGTGGATGATGCAACACTGCAGTTCAACCTCATTTTTCGAGACGCATTATCAAGATATACTCCGCGCTTTAAGTCCCCTTCCAAGCCAATATGGGGTAATGCACACCTTCGCTTACTCAAGAGACTCCGTGCATCTGCATTACGTAAATATACCCGCCGTCGTTGTTCCATTACAAAAATGGCTTTTAATGTCGCCAGCGCCAATTATCGTCGATTCAATCGTCAGAGATATGCTTGCTATGTTCGCAAAACCCAAGAGCAATTACGACGGTTTCCTGCCAAATTTTGGTCATTCGTTAAAAGCAAAACCAACAATCATGGTCTTCCTGCAAACATAACCCGTGGAGATGTTGTGGCAACGTCGAACGCGGAGAAAGTTTTTCTCAAAAAAAAAATTCGAAGTTCCTGTATATCTTAATTTTACATTTATTCCTGACTTTAGAACATAGTGGAATTTTTTTCAGTGTTTATTTTTTCATGTCTAAAACTCAATTATCAACAACTCACGCTTAGGCATCATTTTGGAGCAAACCCAGTTTCGGGAGATACGATTTTTCAAACATAATACCTAAAAAATAAATAAGCCCTTTTTAAAAGTGATTCTTGAGTCTAAATGGTGTCAAATTCTTTGGAAGGTGCATATTTCCTCTTATAAAAAACGAAAGTGACGATTAGAATAAATAGTTAAAGTTTTATCATTTACCTTTTTCACGTGGAACTGCTAAAATTTAAAAATTGCGAAAATATGTTTTGTTCCGCCTTCAGAAAAACGTGGATACCTCAGCGAGATTTGAACATACGTCCATACTTTCTTCGGCAAAGTTGTTCGTCATAAAATTTCCTATCAATACAGTGTAGCCTCATTACTCTGACACACCTGTCAACCAAAGTTGACGTCATATAAAAGTTTTGTTGTGACACCCTAAGCTATCATTTGAGGGGTGAGCCCCCGGGTTTTCTGACATAGTGCTATTTTGGGACACTCTACTGAAGATATGTTAATGAAAGCTACACGAAAATTAAAGCCATCCTATGCACCGGGACCAGATGGAGTGCCGTCAGCAATTCTAAAAACTTGTATATCTATGGTCAAAATTCCTTTGTAACGGATTTTCAACCTTTCAATGGAGCAGGTGAAATTTCCTTCTGAATGGAAAAAGTCAGTCATGTTTCCTGTCTTCAAAAAAGGACTGAAACAGCTGGTTGAAAACTACCGTGGAATTACGTCACTTTGTTCCGGATCTAAGCTTTTGGAGTTAATTGTCTGCGATGTCATTATGTTCAACTGCCGTGGTTACATCTCTTTGCAGCAACATGGGTTCATGCCTGGTCGTTCAGTGAACACTAATCTAATGGAGTTTACTACTCACTGCAGTGAAGCTATCGGTAGCGGTCTTCAAGTAGATGCGATCTACACGGACCTAAAAGCTGCTTTTGATCGCATTGATCATGACATTGTCATTAAAAAGCTTAAACATTTAGGATTCTCCAGGCAGCTTTGTGCATGGCTGGAATCCTATCTTAAAAATAGAACCCTACAAGTCAAAGTTGGTACTGCCTTATCGCATGAATTTTCTAACTGCTCCGGAGTTCCACAAGGCAGCAACCTTGGACCTATCTTGTTTACCTTGTTCTTCAACGATGAGGCGAATTTATATGACGGTAAATGTAAACTAGTTTACGCTGATGATTTCAAAATTTACAACACCATCGAAAATCTCACTGACTGCCATGTTCTTCAAGCCCGTCTGCATCGTTTTGCTGAATGGTGTAAAGTAAACAGAATGACCCTTAGCGTTGAGAAGTGCGTCGTTATATCTTTTCATCGCAAAAGAAGCCGGGAAGTTTACAGCTTTGACTATTCAATTGGAAATCATACCTTGGAGCGGACAGAAGTTGTTAAAGATTTGGGAGTGAACCTAGACTCGAAGCTTACGTTCAGACAGCAACAAGCATCAGTAGTCGATAAAGCTAATCGGCAACTCGGGTTTATGTTTAAGATAGCTCAGGAGTTCGATAACCCCCTCTGTCTCCGGTCGCTGTACTATGCTTTAGTTAGATCCCATCTTGAATCTTCCGCTATTATTTGGTCCCCGTATCATATAAATTGGATCCGTCGCATCGAAAATATTCAGCGGAAGTTTGTATGGTACGCTCTTAGAAACCTACGCTGGATCAACCCTGACCACTTGCCGCCGTATGAATCCCGCTGTCGATTGCTTGGTATCACTTCACTCGAAAATAGGAGGAAAATCGCTAAAGCTGTTTTTGCTGCTAAAATTATCTCGTCCGAAATTGATTATCCCAATCTTTTGGAACTACTTGGTGCTGAGGTCCAATCTAGACATTTAAGAGCTCGTGATGGCATCTTCAGCCTTCCTTTCGCTAGATCCGAGTTTCTACGTAACACTCCGTTTTATTCTATGTGCACAGTATTTAATGAATTTTTTCACCTTTTTGAATTCGGAGTTAGTAACGCTAATTTTAAACGTAGACTATTAGATGTATTGTCCTGACTATTGCATATTTGTTATTTTAACCTGTACACGTTTAAGCTTGATTGTTAGCTATTAAGTTTGTTTTTGTTAAGTTTAATGCAACCAAAAAGAAGGGTTTTTTATGCCCTCCCGGCTTTTTCCCCAAATTCATTAAGACACAAGTCAGATGAATAAAATCAATAAAATAAAAATTAAAATAAAATAATGTTTATAATATTGTAAATGTTGAATAAAAATACTCAACGGGATATGCATTTTCGCGCTTTATATTGAGTATGCGCTACTTTGGCAGCTTCTAGTAATCAATTATGGCTCGTAGGCTATCCTTATTACCACGTGTCAAATCACACGTTAAGAATGCTTCATCAATCTCAAACGATTGACGTTTGCTTCAAATATTGTTTTAAAATCAAATTTTTTTGTTCAACCGTAGGACATGTTGGAATCAGTATCGCATTCTGTGGCAACCCATCATATTGCCGATTTCACCCACCCACGGACTGAAATCATTGTTACCTTCACAACGCGTGTTGGAGTCTAGAAAATTTTTTATTCAACAGCTTGCTAGGATCTAGCGTTACAGTCAGACACAGGGAAACTATACACAGTAATATATGTTCTCCAAGCATCGAAGAGTGTTTTAACAATCTTGCTGAATTGGCGGTAGTGAAAAAGTATTCTTCGAACAAAGTATGCGCTTTGCGTGTCAACATCCACCAGTCTGGTATGAACTTTTTATGTCACTTTCTGTACAAAAGAAGCAAATTTCAATACACAACTTTTGATCTAAATATTCCATTTATATCGAGGAATCCAAAAACTATTGATAGTGATCAATTAGATTGTGAGCCCTTCCCTTTAAACCCAAAACTGATCAAAACGATCCAACCGTTGTTGAGAAAAAAGATGTGATCAGTCGCAGATTTATGGAATTCCAAATTTCGAAACTCTGAGAAATTTGTACACAGCAGAATAGCAGAACGCAAGTAAAAAATCGGAGGGGTTATGTACAAGACACGACCGCATATACAGGTGACGCAGGACTACGTAAGTCTCTTTGTAGTGATAGTAGCATGTATTCATGCTTGTAATCATTCGATTCTTCATGTATACATGCTATATGCAACATATATACATGCTACATGCGTTGTATATAACATTTATCAAAGTAGTAACATTGCATACGTCCAATTCTCAAAAGATTGTGCATTTGAAAATAATTTAACAAAATCAAGAACACAAACTATTGCTTTTCTGCTACCTTACTGAAATTAAAGATTGTTTTTATTACCCATGGTTCCTCACGTTGAAGGGATTTTACCAATTCAATCCTATTTTATCAACAGCACATCTTTTCAGTACACTTCTAATGAAACGGCAAGCATGCATATTCATACAGAGTTGTATTATAACCGAACACTACAGCTGTAGCACATTTTTCCAACACAGATATCAAATTCGCCGAGGTTTAATCGTCTCGCAGTAAAGAATTTGCGAGCTGTTGGAACAACGAACTTGTGTCATTTGTTCTGGCACACTTTCCTAACACAGACATCAAATTGGACTAGGTTTAATCGCGTTCGTAAGAAATCTGTTGGCACGAGGGGGCTTTGTCACTCTCTCTGGCTTACTTCCCAAGCAACGACATCAAAATGGTCTAGGTTGAACCGCGGTGTTAAGAAATCTTGTTGAAATGAGGAAACTTTGTCACTTGTTCTGGCTTACTTCCCAAGCACAGATATCAAATTAATATAGGTTTAGCTCATCGTAAAGAATCTTCCAACCAATCACGAAGCGAGAATTCTGGTAAACATAGGTTCATTATTTTCAATTTTTCAATAGTTCAATACAGGGTTGGTGATCCGCGAGAAAACTGTGAGTGGCATTCAACTTTTTCTCGGTATATGAAACGACATCGTCTATCAATGTATTGCTATATTCATCGTACGATGCTGCTCCGTGTGTGAGCACAATCGGCAATCCTGTGAGTTAATTCTCTCTGTATTGTATCCTAAACGTATACGCGCCATGGGGAATGCGATTCACTCTCTCGTGATTCGCTCTGTGTGTAAATATCACGGAAAAGGATCGCCAGGCGATAATTTTCGCAGATGAGAAAGGATTGCGATCATTGGATGATTATCGTTCTTTTTTCGCTTGGAAAAAAATGTAAGATTTTTCGGTTATGGATATTTTTGTTGCAATTGTGTTGGCGAATGGAGGATGTAGTGATGTCTGATATTGTTTTAATATAAATACAAGGCAGCAACTTGCTGTTCATTAAAATGCTTACAAAAAATATTATGACTGAATTAAACAGATGTTTAGCAAGGTTTGAAATTTAAGAACGAGGTAGCGCGTGGAAAGCAAACCCAGGTAACCAATAAGCATTAAAATAAGCAGTAAATCAGTCGTTTATAAGCATCCCTGGCGTTTTATACTGCAGGTTGTTATTTATCAGCTTTATGACTGCATAACTGTTGTAAATTGGCATCCACAATTCTATTTAAATTCTTCTTGTTGGTAACTAGCTGTAAATAAGCATTGTCAGCACTATAAGAGGGCCAGCAGTAAAGTAGCCGCATATTTTGCCAAAATAGCATTTAAGTAGCATTTAAGGCAACTTAAATGCTTATTGGCTTGCTTTTAAATTGCATTGGAAATGCTTATTGGTTACCTGGGAAGATTTGAATGGCCCTGCACGTTTATAAAACCGCTCTGCATACTCAGTTGCGTTGATACACTGTTATTCTGGTTATCCATATCACCACCTCTGTGGATTTAGGGCCATTATATAGTGGGATTTCACATTTGGCATAGTTTAATTTTGGCGTGCCTCGATTTTAGTAACAAAATAATCCGTTTTGGCAACATAAAACATTTCACTTCAAAAAATATGCTTAAATAACAGTCAGTTTCCGCATACAAGCCTTAAATGACGAAAAATGAATGTTACGAACAGTAATATTTTTATTGCCGTAGGATTACGTCTTATTGCAGGTTGCCAAAAACTTACTTGCACCGGACGGATAACTCTTGGCGGACTTGCAATCGTTGATTAATAATATTTAGTCAATTTCTAACGCATCTACATTCAATATTTTCATATCCAAAAAGGGTCTCGATTTGGCACGGTTTCGATTTTGGCAACATAGGGGACTTGGATTTGTTGGATTCGATTAGAAAAACTTGTGAATTTGCGTAAAAACCACGTAAATTTCGAAATTCGCGTTAAAAAACCTTATAATTTTCAAACCTAGATACGTATAAAAAAGATGTTTTGGGCACATCCACGTAAATTCCGAAATTCGTGTAAAAACCGGATTTAATCCAGCTGGTGGTGGAAGGAACCTTTGCTATACCATCTTACATGTTATTTGATATGGAACTCGAAACATCTTGGGAACATAATTCAACTGTTAGTTGACATTTTACAATTTATTCCATATAACTTGAACTGACATTTAAATATAAAGAATGACAAGACCATTTATTTGGTAGTAAAATCATTAAAATCGATTTGGTTGTCCCAAAGTTATTTGAAAATTGATTTTTAGGAGAGGGCCTCAGAAAAAGCCAACCTAAACGCCAAACGAAAAAAATACAAATCTAAAATTGTTTTAAAAACCAAAAAGGTTTACTAAATTTGAACATGATTAAAGCACTTCTGAGTTTTGATAGATCCTTTTCACAATAAATTGCTGAGTATGTATAGGTAAGTTGTATTTAGTTACGTCCTTTTAAAGTTTTAAAGGGTAGATTGCTCATATAAAGTAAATAAAAATCATCAATTGCACTTCCGCAATGAACATAAATCGCAGCCTGTATTGTAATTGTTTTGCGAAATATGAGAAGTTTCGAGCCGGATTAAGTTGCCGTCGAGGGAATGACTACTTTACGACCTAAACCGAATCACATCATCCGTGATCTCAAATCACACTAGAAATATTCAAAATTTTACAATTGTTATCTCTTCCTCTTTTGCATCCGCCAACGCGGTTCGATACAAATCCACCTGCAAAGGCAAATCACACGTTAAGATAGCAATTTCAAACCTAGTAAAATATTTTAAAATGAAATCTATTATGTTAAAAGACGTAGTCCTACGTCAAAATTATCAAGCTCATTTTTATGTAATAACGGCCATCTTAGTGTTTACACAGCTGTGCTAGTGGTATACGGCTTCTATTTGCCAATATCAATTCAAAATTATGCGTAGGTACCCGCCGCTCGTGGATTCCTGTGTTTACTGCTTGCGATAAAATTTTCTTCCGATCGCTGTACTGCATTATCGCCAAGTGATTCGATCGGAAGTTCAAGACTCATCACTCACTCGTATCGGGAAACGATAATTATTGCCGATCCGTTCACTCGGAGAGAATCAAATATGACACACGCAAGCAGCGATACACACACAAAGGTTTATCGGCGATAGAGGTTCACGTGTTGTTCTTTCGCCTTATACTTTTGCGTCTTTGGTTCTCTTTTCGCAAGAAGATACAAGCATGTCGTGATCTGCATGTATTGAATCGGCAAATGAATGGGGAGTGAGTGAGTTTTGATCCGATTCGAACCAACCTTGGTTCAATATCAAGAGTCCATACTTTTCTTCATTTGGGTCAATTCTTAGAAGATTATCCGATCGATTGGTGTAAGAATATTGAAAATCGATCGGAAAACCGCTGAGCTATTAGCGCTCAAAACCTTTCATTTTTCGTGACGCTCGCATTTTTCGATTTTTTGGAATGACACCCTATCTCAAAACTTGCCGTAAGACGTAGTCCTACGTCAAAATAACATGTCATATTCTATTTGATTTGGGCACACGCAATGGCCTTAAATAAAAAGGTGCCGGATACTTGAAGGCGAGGCCATAACTTTTCCGGTATATTTTTTCCCATGCCAAAAATCCCTGACTTCAAATGAAATTCCCTGACATTCCCTGACTTTTCCAGGTTGAAACGAATTTCGCTAACATTTCCAGGTTTTCCATGATTTTCCAGGTAATCGACACCCTGGTTAACGTCGTTCACGCTTGTATGCTTTAAATATTCAATCAGCTTCGCGCGGCGGCGTACGCTTCCTGATCGTAGCGTTTTACGAAGGGCAAAGTAGGCCCGATTTCCCGCTTGGATGCGCCGCTGGATCTCCTTACTAGTGTTGTTGTCCGCGGTCACCAGCGATCCCAAATACACGAACTCCTCTACCACTTCTAGTTCGTCGCCGTCAACGGTTACCGTCCGTGAGAGGCGCGCGTTTGTTTCCTTTGAGCCTCTTCCTTTAATGTATTTGGTCTTCGACGCATTTAGTTTTAGCCCAATTATCCTAGACTCCGCTTTCAGTCTGGCGTAGATTGCCTCCGCCATCGCAAAGTTCCTGGCTATGATATCAAAGTCATCTGCAAAGCCTAGAAGTTGGCTAGCGGGAACATTCACTGCAGCCAATTTAGCTTCTGCGTCGGAGGCGAACTCATTTGCAAATACTGAGGAGAAGAAGGATGCAAACATTTCACAGGAGTCTGTAGTGGAGCACGATTCTGAGCCATCAAGATAGACGTTGGCGAGAATTGAATTGCATTTGCGTTTCGAGTTTACAAAACTTCATAAGTCTTTCGGGTTTCTTCGCATGTTAGTTTGCACACGGAGAACATATGGGGCCCTATTCTCACAGTCACTTCACCTCACCTCACTTCTTTCACTTTCCTGTCATCTCACCTAAAGTCACCTCATCTTACAGGCCCCATTTGATTTGTACAGTCACCCAGGTGACTGTGAGGATCGCAAATTGTCACCTCACCTAAATTTTTTTTGTGAGAATAGGGCCCATGGCTTATACAGGGAGGCGTTAAGCTGACACTCTTTTACCAACCAGTTGTGTAACTGATATTGGCAGGAAAGCTTTTTGTAACCGAAGTATATGTCTGTGGAAACTGTGGAACTTGTGTAACATGAATACTTAGTTAAATTGATTAATTCAAAAAAAAATCCTAAAGCATAATCATTGAATATATTTCTTAACAAATAGTTACTGCATAATAGCTTTTTTTTTAACGAGTAGAGAAATCTGCTATCAGACACTTGAGAAGACAACTCAGGGAGTGGGGTTTGGTATCCCGACCCCCCTACTGAGGCGTGAGGATCCAGACCCACTAAAACCCTACTCGAGTCTCCAGCCTCAATCCCCCCTGGAACCACCTTATCGGTATTACTTCAGGGAGGGGCTATTGTGCTTAACGCACGCTCTTAGATAACTACTGGACTATGGTAGTTAGGCTGTTTATTCGCCGTTGATCGGCTTTCCAGCGGTTTTGTAGCTCAAGTACGATCTGGGTAGCAGCCGCATTGACCGCACCCCAGACGTCCGAGCTAGAACACATGCTTTGGACTAAGTTATCCGGAGTAGTGTCCTGTCCGCTCACTGCCATCATGTTGCTTCTCACGCCCGCGAAACGAGGGCATATGAAGAAAGCATGTTCTGCAATTTCCTCAACGTCCGCGCATTTGGGACACTCGGGGGACTCCGCATGTCCAAATTTGTGCAGATACTGTCTAAAACAACCATGCCCTGACAGAATCTGTGTCAGGTGGAAGTTGACTTCGCCATGGCGCCTGTTGACCCATCCGGATAGTTCCGGGATAAGTCTATGTGTCCACCGGCCTTTTGTGGAATCAGACCATGCCCGCTGCCATGTGATCATCGAGGCCGATCTTGTGGTACTCCGTATGCCTCTAGTTCCACGTTGGTTGAAGCACTCTACGTCCTCGCTGATGATGATACCAATAGGCATCATACCCGCTAAGACGCATAAGATTGCGTCATGTGAAACTGTGCGGTACGCACTCGCCACTCTTAAGCACATGAGACGATAGGTGCTTTCCAGCTTGGCTAGATAGCTTTTGGTACCTAACGCCGATGACCACACCGGCTCACCATACCTGAGTATGGACTGGACCACGTTGGCTAAAAGCCTTCGCTTGCTGCCATATACCGCAGAGCTATTAGACATCATACGTGACAATGCCGAAATAGCTGTGGAAGCCTTCTTGCAGGCATAGTCGACGTGGCTCCCGAACTTGAGCTTGTCGTCGACCATGACTCCAGTTTTAAGGACCGCGTTGACGAAATAGTGCAGTCCCCGACGCTGATATTTGCTTGCTGCACCGACTTGCGGTTGTTCACCACGATAACCTCCGTTTTATGATGCACTAGGTCCAGTTTCCTGGATCGCATCCAATCTTCAACAATGCTTATAGAGTGGGCAGCCGTCAACTCAACCTCTCTGATAGATTCACCGTAGACTTCCAAGGTGATATCGTCCGCAAAACCGACAATCACCACCCCTACCGGGAACTTTAGCTTCAACACCTCGTCATACATGACGTTCCACAACACCGGGCCCAGTATGGAACCTTGCGGAACCCCTGAGGTGATTGGAACGCATTTCTGACCCTCCTCCGTGTTGTAGCATAGCACACGATTCTGGAAATAATTTTCCAGAATTCTGTACAGCGACACCGGCACTTGGACGTTACGAAGCGAGCTGGCTATGGAGTCCCAGCTAGCGCTATTAAACGCATTTCTCACGTCGAGCGTGACAACTGCGCAATAACGAATACCTGTCCTCTTGGGCTGGATTGCCACCTCGGCTGTCTTAGTGACAGACAAGATGGCATCCACCGTAGATTTGCCTTTTCGGAAGCCGAATTGGTTCCTTGACAGACCGTTTGTACCCTCCGTGTACTGTACGAGTCTGTTAAAGATAACCCTCTCCAGCACCTTGCCGGCAGTATCGAGTAGACAGATCGGCCTATATGACGAGGGGACACCCGGAGGTTTTCCCGGCTTCGGCAATAGGACCAGGTTCTGTCGCTTCCATCTGTCCGGGAAGTGGCCAGCTTCCAGGCATCTATTCATTACTGCCCCGAATAATTCGGGAGCCTCCAGGATAGCCGCTTTAATGTCCATATTCGGGATACCGTCTGGCCCCGGTGCCTTGCTCACCTTTAGGGATTTAGCGATATCAATGAGTTCCTCGTTCGTAACCGTCATTTCCTCCCCGACCTCCAAACCGCCGTCGCCCACGTTACTTTGGATGTTCGGCTGGGAGGCCGACCATCCTACGCTATGGTCTGAGATACTGGAACGTCGGCCGTGGGACGACTCAGCGGCCTGGGGCCAGGGCCTTGGCTCGTAGCGCGGAAAGAGGCCCTCGATGATCCGCTCCAGCATCTCTGGCGACTGCTCAGCGGGCGCCATCACACCCTTGGTCTTTGCCATTACGACTCTGTAGGAATCACCCCACGGGTTCGCATTGGCACTAGCACATAACCTTTCAAAGCAGTCTCGTTTACTAGCTTTTATCCCGCTCTTAAGCGCTGCGCGTGCAGCAACAAGTGCTACTCGACATTCAGCCCTGCCTTCATCCGAACGAGCTCTTTGCATAATTCTCCTCGCACGAAAGCACGCTCCGCGGAGTTCCGCAATTTCATCTGTCCACCAGTAAGCCGGTGACCTGCCATACCTAGGTCGACTTTTCCTAGGCATGGTAGCGTCACACGATCGCGACAGTACCTCAACCAAATGATCAGCGTTCGGATCGGGCATTCCGCGATCACCGCACTCTCTCCGGATCGCTTCCACAAATACTTCGGGATCGAAGTATGTTGTCTTCCATCCACGGGTGGTTGGAGTGTTGGCCCTACTCGCCGCCTGCCGCCTCGTTATCTGACCGACACCATAGCGGACCGCCTGATGGTCACTGTGAGTGTAGCCATTATCTACCCTCCAGTCTCCTATCAGACCAGGACTGCCGAAAGTCACGTCGATGATAGACTCCGCACCGTTCCTACTGAAGGTACTTGTGTTGCCGACGTTGGCCAGATCTACGTTAAGCTTTGCCAGAGCTTCAAGCAGAATCCGACCCCTATGGTTCGTGCGACGACTTCCCCACTCTACCGCCCAAGCGTTAAAGTCGCCCGCCACAACCACCGGCCTTAAACCAGTCAGCACAACTGATACTCGGTCTACCATCTGCGTAAACTGCTCGATAGACCAACTCGGCGGAGCATAACAACTGCAGTAGAACACTCCACCCACTTTGGCAACCGCAAATCCCTCGTCTGCAGTTGACACAACCTCCTGAACCGGGAACCTGCTTGTCGTCCATATAGCCGCCGTCCAGTTGACACAACCTCCTGAACCGGGAACCTGCTTGTCGTCCATATAGCCGCCGTCGCAGACCTATCCGAGACCCAGTTGCCGTTTCCGGCAGGGACGCGATATGGTTCCGAGACTATGGCAATGTCCATTGCTGACTCAGAAACTGCTTGGTGTAACAGCTGCTGAGCCGTGCTGCAGTGGTTCAGGTTGAGTTGTGTCACTTGCACTATGAACGTGGCTTAGTCGCCGGCACACCGGCCGGGCACCTTGGACCTCCCGTTACGTGCTTTGCGTCCCGTTTACCGGTACTGATCAGCACTTGGGAGGCTCCGCGCAGTCCTTTGCTTTATGGCCAGCACTGCCACATCTGCACAACTGGCTCCTATCTGACCCCTTGAAGCAAGCTTCCGACTGCTTGAACACACTCAGTGGGCATACCGACCACCCCACTTTTAGCCTAGCAGCTTTCAGGGCTTTGTTTCCGTCAGTCAGCGGAAGTCGTATGGTGGCTACCTGGGTCCCGGCCGGACCCTTGCGTAGGCGAACCGCCTCGGTTGCCACCACCACTCCACTTTGCTCTTTGAGAGCTTGTACGACCTCACGCACTTCGGTGATCTCGTCCAGGTTCTTAAGCTGGAGTGTCACTTCTGGTGTGAGAGCACGTACCTGCACTCCGTCCCCGAGCACTCCTTCCGCTATGGACTTGTATGCGGAACTCTTCTTTGTGGCGTCCTTCTTTAACTCGAGGATCATATCGCCCGTGCGTGAGCGGCGGATGCTCCGTACGTCCGCGCCCAGATCCTTGAGTAGGGCGTTTCCTCTCATGGCCTTCAGAACCTCCGAGTATTTCGACCCGTCGGTTTTCAGGATAAGAGCGTCGCCCTTCTTCGCTCGCTTTCTTGCCGGTTTAGGTGGAGCAGTTTTTTTACTGGAGCCTCCTCCGCCTTTTCTCTTGGCCCTAACCTCGGTCCACGGGCCACCTGTCTTGGAGCTTACCGCTGGTTCATCGGTTAGCTCTGCCAACCCGTTAGCCTGAAGGATTTCCGGTCCGCCAGGGGTGCTATCCCCCGGGGACTGTCTTGGGCGTTTGGCGGATGCCTTACCGCTGCTGGTAGCGCTTTCTGTAGCCACAACGACTTCGTGGCGCGTGCAGGAGAGGCTAAGAAGGTGACCGTGAAGGCGTCGAAGGCAGTACAAACGGACGCTTGCCCGTTGACGGAGTGTCGTAACGCGGCCCAGTTACGGCCCAGGCCGCGTTACGACACTCCGTCAACGGGCAAGCGTCCGTTTGTACTGCCTTCGACGCCTTCACGGTCACCTTCTTAGCCTCTCCTGCACGCGCCACGAGGTCGTTGTGCGTTTTGGTCGCTGCATTCAAGGTTCTCTGAAGCATGAGCAAGAGGTCCTTGGAGAAATTGCCGCGACCTGACGTAAACTCGATTATTACATCGAGCTGCTGTGACGCTGCTACCACTTTAGGTACAGCGTCTCTATTTTTTTCCATCGCCCTGATAATCGCTGGGCCGTTCATCGCTGTGTCCGGCGTAGGCATACCGCTGCCTTTGCCACCCACACTTGCGCTCCTAGTTGCATCCTTCTCCACCCTTGGTGGAGAACGCTGGATGCCTCCTCTAGCGAACGGGTTTTCCACCGTATCTACACTTGTTGTATTTTTGGTTTTGTTTTCCATAAGAATCCCACGAGTTGAGGGGAAAGAAAAGTCCGCCACATCATGATGCGGCTCATGATGCGGTAAGGGCTGATTACTGTGGAGGGCGCTCTGGTACTCCACAGGCTCCGTTTGAGGCTGAGTATTTATAGAACCCCCCCCCCCCACCATTCATTCCTAGGCACGGGTCGCATGACACCTTGGATTAGGGGTTCATCCATTCATGTTTTTACTTTTAGCCATGGATAACAACTATTAAAACTATCCTCCTTTGGGGGCTTTGGACCCTCTGCTCAGGTTCTCGGTATTTTCAGGTTCATCGAACATGCTTCTACCGAGATCCGTCATTTGCAGGCGGAGAGTTTACACTCAGCCTTCGCATGAGTGCCCCCTTCTCTGTCCGCATACGACCCTAGTTTCCACCGGTTGTCCGATTTCCACTAAGGAGCGTATCCCGGATGGTACCACGAGGAGGTAGAGATAGGAGTTGCTAAATAAGAGGCTGTGGAACTTCGTGGTAGTTCTGGAGCGCATTATTCAACCATTTACCATCCTGCATAATAGCTTGTCCCCCTCCACAGGCGAGTGAACCTCTTTGGTTTAAAACTTCTCTAACAAAAAATGGCTTGCCCCCCCCCCCCACCCCCCAACGAAAATCCTGGCTACGTCACTGATCACAGATAGCGAACCGGGCACCAGTGAAAGGAAAGGTGAAAGCAGATCCCCAGGGGCAGAATCCGGGTTTCTCACCACGCCGGAGAGGCCAAGACCTTCGCCAGGAGACGCAAGATTAGGAGATTTCAAAAAACCCAAGGATACGCCTAGCACTAGCACACAGCTGACTACTGAAGAGGTCACCGAAGAAGACAGCCACGCTCCGTGGCTAGTCGTCGGGAACAAAGGAAACGAAAAAAGTAACAGAAGTAGACCCGGTAAACGTAAGTACATTAAGAGGAGGAATAAACGCGAAGCGCTAACAGTCAAAGCAAACGGTGACTCGTACGAAAAGGTTCTGCGTGCCATGCGGACAAAACCGGAACTCAAGAAGCTAGATGCAAATATGCAGAAAATTAGACGCACCCGTTATGGCGAGATGATCCTCGAGCTGAAGAAGGACCCGCAAGTTAGTAGCTCTTCTTACAAAGAGCTAACTGAGAGCCATGGGTGACGCGGTGGAAGTGAGAGTTATGTGCCCGGAAGCGACTCTCCAGTGCAAGGATTTCGACGAGGTGCAAGGATTTGGACGAGGAGGAAGAAACCAGACTAGCCTTGAAGGAGCAATGCGAGTTGGGGGATGTACGAATGACCATTCGCATGAGAAAGGACCTCATGGAACCCTTCAATAAAACATGGAAAGCTTCAATAAAACTTGAACTATTGAAGCAGCCAACAAGGCACTGAAGACTGGAAAAATCAAAGTAGGCTGGTCGGTATATCCGTTGAGTATCTCAAATCAACCGGAAGTATGCTTTAGGTGCCAAGAGTTCGGCCACATTGCAAAAAATTGTAAAGAACCTGATAGGAGCAAATTATGCAGAAGGTGCGGTGAAGACGGTCATCAAGCTCACGATTGTAGGAAGCCACCGAAATATCTGATCTGTCCAAATGAAGAAAGCAATAACCACGTGATAGGAGCCCCAAGATGTCCGCCCTCTAAACAGGCCGCGGCTGCTAGATCACAGTGCAGGTGACGCAAATAAACCTGAATCACTGCGATGCAACACAACAACTGCACTTGCAGTCCATGGTGGAAGCACTGAGTGATATAGCTATTACCTCGGAGCCATATCGAATCCCATCCGGTGATGGGAATTGGGCAGCGGACAAGGCGAAAACGGCGGCAATTTGGAGGGTGGGAAGATATCCTCTACAAGAAGTAGTCTATTCTGCAGAAGAAGACTTCGTGATTGTTAGAATTAACGGTGTTTTCATCTGCAGTTGCTACGCACCTCCAAGATGGACGATAGAGCGGTTTAACCAGATGCTGGATCAGCCCACAGGAATATACCCACAGTGACCACCAAGCGATTCGATACCGCATTGGGAACGGGACGCAGATGGAATCATATAGGGGACAGATAAGCGAGCGGAGGTAGAAAACGATGTGCTTTAACAAGGGTGTATTTGTTGGTTTCAAAGCATTCCTTCGAACCTAAGTGCGGAAGGGTTGACAGCAGTATTAACACGAGCGTGCGATGTTACTATGCCGAGGATAAAGATACCGAGGAACGGTCACCGTGGAACACGACGATGGCTGAATTCTGGGCAAATCGCCTTCATGCCACGAGGCCGACAGAGAAGAAAGAATACTACTGTGTTACCTAACTCATAACGAACCCCTATTTCCGAAATTCTTGAATCTCTCATGCTTTTATTTTTGGAGTAAACATGTAATTTCTTATGTTATATAGTTGATATTTGTATGCTCTATTCGAATTTACGATCAATTAAATGAAAAACCACAAAGTTTGTGAGTTACGAGACCCTCCCCCGTATATAACGTATATTCGTTATGAGTCAGGTAACACAGTAGTGCACAGGATAGCAAGAACCGCACTTAAAAAAGCAATTAATCTTGCTTTAAGGAACTTTGTCGTAGCGCCAACGCGAATCCTTGGGGAGATGCTTACAGAGTTGCCATGTCAAAAATTAAAGGTCCTTCCGTACCACCCGAAAGGTTGTAACTTTAAAAGGGCAAAACCCGTCATGAACTGACTTGGTCTCGCCCGCAAGGGTCATGTTACTTGTTGTTCATCAATTTGAACATGAAACTTGGGTAAGGAGAATGCAATATAATGTTTTTCACAATGCTCACTTACCTTTGGGAGGTGAATTGGAACCTACCCTTCCTTTGTTCAGGTCCGATTTCAGTAGATTGTAGAATATCCTGGCAAATTGAATCACAAGACTGGTAATTGCGATCTTCATCTTGCGATCTTGTGTGTGTGTGTGTGTGTGTGTGTGTGTGTGTGTGTGTGTGTGTGTGTGTGTGTGTGTGTGTGTGTGTGTGTGTGTGTGTGTGTGTGTGTGTGTGTGTGTGTGTGTGTGTGTGTGTGTGTGTGTGTGTGTGTGTGTGTGTGTGTGTGTGTGTGTGTGTGTGTGTGTGTGTGTGTGTGTGTGTGTGTGTGTGTGTGTGTGTGTGTGTGTGTGTGTGTGTGTGTGTGTGTGTGTGTGTGTGTGTGTGTGTGTGTGTGTGTGTGTGTGTGTGTGTGTGTGTGTGTGTGTGTGTGTGTGTGTGTGTGTGTGTGTGTGTGTGTGTGTGTGTGTGTGTGTGTGTGTGTGTGTGTGTGTGTGTGTGTGTGTGTGTGTGTGTGTGTGTGTGTGTGTGTGTGTGTGTGTGTGTGTGTGTGTGTGTGTGTGTGTGTGTGTGTGTGTGTGTGTGTGTGTGTGTGTGTGTGTGTGTGTGTGTGTGTGTGTGTGTGTGTGTGTGTGTGTGTGTGTGTGTGTGTGTGTGTGTGTGTGTGTGTGTGTGTGTGTGTGTGTGTGTGTGTGTGTGTGTGTGTGTGTGTGTGTGTGTGTGTGTGTGTGTGTGTGTGTGTGTGTAAGTGTGTAAGTGTGTGTGTGTGTGTGTGTGTGTGTGTGTGTGTGTGTGTGTGTGTGTGTGTGTGTGTGTGTGTGTGTGTGTGTGTGTGTGTGTGTGTGTGTGTGTGTGTGTGTGTGTGTGTGTGTGTGTGTGTGTGTGTGTGTGTGTGTGTGTGTGTGTGTAAGTGTGTAAGTGTGTAAGTGTGTAAGTGTGTCCTAAGGTGTATCCCTCGGTGGTCGAGCACAGAAATGTTGGACGCCCCCGGCCTCAGAACCAAGCTTGGCACTTGCACAAACAACCTTCCTCAGCGTCGGTTGGTGCCAGGGGGGTGGTGTCAAGCGAAAATTTCGTACCTAGCATCGAAATCATCATCCCCATAAAAAATTCCTCCTATTTAGTATTTGCAGTAGTATTTCAAAAACAACAATCCCAGTTCTTCCAATGTTCGTTCTTCATAAAAACACAAATACTCAATAGTAAAAAGCATTCAGTCTATTCATAATAAGCTAACCAAACTTGTTTTGTTTGAAGGTCATTGATAATTGTCGTAATGAATTTTTATTGTAATTAATTAAAACGAGCTTAAAGTTTCACAAACGATTTAGTTTTATTTGTAAGTCAAATTTTTTCTTCGCTGTTATTTCAATTTCTAACCAATTAGAAAAAACGCCTTTATTGAAAGTAAAAAATCTATAAAAATATTGCAAAAATTTCTTGGTCACTCTAATTTGGAAAAAATGGTAACCCTAAGAGCCAAATTTTTGGTGCATGTTAGTAACGTATCGAATATATGGAGTTTGACAAGCACACCATAGCCCTGGTTGGTGCTATAATTGTCGTAATGAATTTTTATTGTAATTAATTAAAACGAGCTTAAAGTTTCACAAGCGATTTAGTTTTATTTGTAAGTCAAATTTTTTCTTCGCTGTTATTTCAATTTCTAACCAATTAAAAAATCAGAGGGGTTGTATCCAAGACACGACCGCATATATAGGTGACGCAGGACTACATAAGTCTTTTTGTAGTGATAGTGGCATGTATTCATGCTTGTAGTCATTCGATTCATCATGTATACATGCTATATGCAACATATATACATGCTACATGCGTTGTATGTAACATTTATCAAAGTAGTAACATTGCATACGTTTAATTCTCAAAAGATTGTGCATTTAAAAACAATTTAACAAAATCAAGAACACAAACTATTGCTTTCCTGCTACCTTACTGAAATTAAAGATTGTTTTTATTATCCATGGTTTCCCACGTTGAAGGGATTTTACTAATTAAATCTTATTTTATCAACAGCACATCTTTTAACTACACTTCTAATGAAACGGCAAGCATGCGTATTCATACAGAGTCGTATTATAGCCAAACAGTACAGCTGTAGCACATTTTTCTAACACAGATATCAAGTTCGCCGAGGTTTAATCGTCTCGTAGTAAAGAATTTGCGATCTGTTGGGACAACGAACTTGTGTCATTTTTTCTGGCACACTTCCCTAACACAGACATCAAATTGGCCTAGGTTTATTATTAAATTAATAGCGTTCGTAAGAAATCTGTTGGCACGAGGGGGCTTTGTTACTCTCTCTGGCGTACTTCCCAAGCAAGGACATCAAAATGGTCTAGGTTGAACCGTGGTGTTAAAAATCTTGTTGAAATGAAGGAACTTTGTCACTTGTTTTGGCTTACTTCCCAAGCACAGATATCAAATTGGTATAGGTTTAGATCATCGTAAAGGATCTTCCAACCAATCACGAAGCGAGAATTCTGGTAAAACATAGGTTCATTATATTCAATTTTTCAATAGTTCAACATCAAGAATCCATACTTTTCTTCATTTGCGTCAATTCTTAGAAGATTTTCCGATCGATTGGTGTCAGAATATTGAAAATCGATCGGAAAACCGCTGAGCTATTAGCGCTCAAAACCTTTCATTTTTCGTGACGCACGCATTTTTCGATTTTTTGGAATGACACCCTATCTCAAAACTTGCCGTAAGACGTAGTCCTACGTCAAAAAACGCCTTAATTGAAAGTAAAAAATTTATAAAAATATTGCAAAAATTTCTTGGTCACTCTAATTTGGAAAAAATGGTAACCCTAAGAGCCAAATTTTTGGTGCATGTTAGTAACGTATCGAATATATGGAGTTTGACAAGCACACCATAGCCCTGGTTGGTGCTATATGCTATACAGTATCGGATTTATGTCGTGTGTTTGTACTATGTTGGTCAACTCTCATGGCATATTATGAGTTTTTTGATTTGGATATTTCGTCTTGACTTTGTGGCTTAGTGTTTTGCGTCGAACCAAAAAAACCTAGGCAATGTTAATTGAGTTTAATTGCGAGATCTTGTTTTGCGCGTCAGTTTTGGGAGAGCCACTCACCGGACGGAATAAATTATTGTTTTAATGCAGCATCTCACGTTTGCGTCTTGGCTTCAAAATAAGTATGCTGTGAAGGTAATATGCTGATAAGTAAGCAGACTTTCCACTTTTGTATTTAATTTTTACCATTCACGCTAACGTGACACACGCCCGCCAAGCCTAACGACCTAACTAGTGGTTTGAGCGTCGCTCCTTGGTGCTTAGTCAGTCTGGCGTCGGTTGCGAATCCTCTCCCTTCACTCTGAGAAACAATATGAATCTTTGACATGAACCTCACCTTAACAATTTGCCTTAAATAAATTTTACCACTTTGCTGAATCTTAAGATTTTACTTCACAGACTTTCTCTTTTCACTAAGAGTGCAGCGTCAGTGCCCAGTACGGGTAACATTGACCACCGGTGGCCGCGACGGTTACCATTGACCGAAGCTGCACGACAGCGAAAGTTTTACCTTTCGGTACGGCCGTAAAGTTTAGTTCTATGCCAGGCTCAGGGGCACGCGCAGATGTTTGCACATGGAAAATAACAAACATTGTACGTCGAACGTGCGATGGGAGTTAGCTTAGTACATGTGTGAGAAGTTTCGCGCGCCAACTGAAACTCTCATAGAACTTAAGTTCCGCTCTACTCTCTCTTTGTTTTTCTCAGCAGCTGCTCTAGTACTTCTTGCTACGAGCAATTAAAAGCTGTTATAAATACGGGCGGCAACGCCGCGAGCAGGGGTTGTTGCTTTTTGGAAGATGTTACCCCAAGTGAAAACGGGGGCTAGAAAGCGTTGTAGGGTTAGGATAGTAGATAGTGATTTTAGGAATAAATTTCTACACCCTCATCTTGTGTTTTCCTTTTAAAATCGCCGTAGCGTTTAAGCTACAGAGCTACATATGGTGACAGCAGAAAAGAAGAAAAAAAAACACTTCAGGGACGCCAAAGATTTCTGACTGGTAGTAGGCAAAGTTAAAGAGTAGGACAATAGTGGAGTGAAGTTTAGTGAAGTGCTCAGGCATCGATACTGCGACGGTTCAGATGAACACCGTTCAACTTGTACTCATTTCTAGCGGAAAATCTACTGGGTGGAGAGCTGAACGGAGGAACTAAAGACAAGTGAGTAAAAATCATCTACCATAATTGAAATAACGATACAAAGTACGCGGTTAATTTGCAAAGTGATATAAATATCAATCGGGTCTATTCAGATCAAATGCGTGTGCGTTCGGATCAAATGCGTATGAGTAATATTAGGGTTTAGTGGTGAATCATAGCAATGGTGCATATTCCAAAAACATACTCAACATCGGAGAATCAACTTGACATACACACAGGTCATTGCTCCAAAGCGTGTACAATATCCGGAATAGTGTATGACTAGTTCGTGTAATGCGGAACAACGATATTTTGTACAATTTTATTTTTGCTAAATATTTGGACACAATAGTCCGTAGAGTAGAGTAATTTGCCAATGATCGCACAGCTAAACCGCTGCGTTTTGAGTTTAACGATATTTGCTAAACAAATAATTACAAATAGACAGAAACATAAAAATTTGAATCAGATACAAAATATGTTCACATTGCATGTCCATTTACACGAAATAAATAAACTTTTCGTGGAAAAATATGCGATTTTTGACAACGCTTGAATGCCCAATCGTTGAACAGCTCTGAAACCGTATTGTCCTATAGTTGGACACTTATGGTCCAATGGTCGGACATGCAATATATTGCACCTCAAAGTTAATTTGATAGTTTACTAGTAAGGATGAATACATTTTATGATATATTCATTAAAAATAATCAGCAATTAGTTAACATGTTACTAATTATCAATATATTTCTTAAGGGATGGTATTTGGCACTTCTAAACTTCGATGCTTTACGGTTCCCGCGAAGCATACTTTTTCTTATTCTTATAGTTCCTGGGGCCTAATGGCAAGATTTGAAAAAAGTATTTGAAAAAAAAAAAAAAATTTTCTAAATTTTGTGAATTTTGAAAAAAGTAAACAGAAAATGTATGTAGAAACAAGGTTAGTGGGAGTAATATTTTGGGATAGAGCGTCTAATAACGAAAATTAAAGACCAACAAAAAACAAATCTTAGACTTACTACTAGGAAAAAGTAAAACACAAGTCATATTATCAATTTTGTGACCAACTTTTATTGAAACATATCTCGACAAAAAAAAAAAAAAAAATTTTAGACTTACCAGATAACTTAAATATGCCAAAACGCACAAGTGGCGGTATAGACGCTGCAATAATACAGCTCATTGATTTCGACTTCTCTTTAAACCAGTTTGGAATTAAAATTGTATTCAAGGTGGCACTAGTTAAAAGAGAACCACTTACAACCAGACGGGTGATAATAGAGCCACATGTGAACGGGTCAATTGTCACAATGGTGGAAATAAATAAAGATACAATCCTGAACATAAAGGATTCAAATTGGGGAAAATTAATGATGAAAAAAAAAAAAAAATCATTTTTAGAAATTTTGAGAATAAGTAAACTTCACATAATTTTGAGCGCTAATAAAATGACAGATGGTAGCTGAAATTCGGAGTAAAAGTAAAAAAAAAAATTCAAAATTTTAAAGTCGTAAACGAAACATATATATTGAACACATCAATGGAAATAGCAGTACGAAATCTGTGAAAGAAACAGTACAAGCAAATTCACAGCTTTATCCATGTTGTTGAACGAACCGTATACCTATGCGTAGGGTGTTCTGGTAATAGGCGAAATTAAGTACCTCGTTTTTAAGGTGGTAATACGGCAGTGGTCAAATTGAATGGTTTAACGTAACAGTGCGGAGAGTATCGTTATAGAGAAAGAATTTCATACGACGATAAAATTCTTGTGACAGTTGCGGACAATGCAATTGATAAGATAAAATAGGAATATAGATATCTATAAAGTAGACAATTACGGGATGGACAAGAGCGAGGAGAAGTCGAAACCGGATAGACAGGAACGAACATATAATAATGGCTTAACCTTCACGAGAAGGGGGATTTCAAACCTTTCTATTCTTTTACTAACAGTTTATATTTTCCAGGAAATCCTCAGAGTGGGGAAGCGGACGCGCGAACCTCTGATCGGAAGGGGGAGAGAGAGATGCAACTATGCAAATGGAGAAGAGTAAGTAAGTCTTTTCGGCTAAGGCTAGGAAAGGAAGGTAGAGTATATTTTGGCATAAGGAGAAAAATAAATTAGTTAGAGTTAAATAGAACGGAAACTAATTTGTTTTAAGGTTATAAAGTTTTAAAGTTTTAAATAAGATAGTTTGTTTTTCTCCGAAGCATTACAGTTGGCACCTTTTTTTTATTACTCTTATTTTTGGCATTTTTTTGTTGTGTAGTAGATTTGAGAAAAAAAAAAATTTTTTTTGGAAAGTTACAATAATATTTTAAAAGTTAAAAGTTAAAGCATACTTTGAAAATTGACGATTAAAGAAAGGAGAGTAACAAGTATGGCTCCATAGAAGAATTAAAAGAAAGGAGAGTAACAAGTATGACTCCGTAGAAGAATTAAAAGAAAGGAGAGTAACAAGTATGACTCCGTAGAAGAATTAAAAGAGGGAGAGGAACTCCCGATAGAAAATCGAAAGTGATATTACGGTTAGTGACATAAGAAAACCGTTTAATAGAAACAGTAGAAAAAAGGTAATTTAATGTAATTCGGTGAACAAATTGAAAGTAATAAAGAACAGAAGTAAATTATATCAAAGGCGTGAAGAGTACGATAAAACCATAAGTCGCCATAAAATATTAATGAAAAAAAGAATTTAAACTAAGTGCGTAATTCCATTATTAACGTTTAATTGTAAACCAATCGCAGAGAGAAGGACAATAAAATTCGGTGCGATCGAAGCATCACAGCAAAGTCAGAAATTTTTAATTTTCTTTTGTGATTGGTATAGATTTTTCTTTCCGCGAGTGTAGATATAAGAACCGAAGATCAGTGAGACCAGCAGCCGGAAGACGACCCGAGACGAGGGAAGACAGCCTGCAGTATGAGTAACGGTGAGCTCAAGCTTGGAGAGCTCTCACAGGCGCGAGAGGAGAAAGGACTGTGGGGAACAACGAGTGTAGACGGCCCAGGAATACGTAACAGTACACCAGAACCAGGCGAATTCCAATACAAGAGGTTTCCGGATTCAGTGTGAGGGCAACACACTACACCAAACAATTAATAGGGGCGATGCAGATATCGCAAAGACCATAGCCCGGCAAATAGTACAAGAAGTAAAACGCAATTAAAACGCAATTCAGGTGGGATTAGAATCTACTTCCAAAATCGGGTGAACATACACTATACACCCTACACATATACACTGTAACTATACAGTGTGCATCAGAAAACGTAAAGATGGGCAAGCATAGAACTTGGCATTATTAATACACCGCGAACCACAATTTCGTCCAGCTAATAGACGAATGCTATCACAGTCAGTATCAATAATACGAAGTATTAGTACGATATACGAAGTACGGAGAGTGAAAGCCATTACTCCGCCAAGCTCTTGGATAAATAACCGAATAGAATTAGGCAACGTGAGAAGCGAAGGCGAGGAACAGAAGAAACGGAACCACAGCAACCACTTACGATCTCCAGCGGGCGGCTCTGCACTCAATGTTTCCCCGTTCTTCCCCACTCAAGCCATACAGCACCATTTTCCGACCCGAATTAAGAATAAATTGAAGACGCCAGCAGCACCGCGGGGACGAGCTCCAGAATAGTGTTTAAGACAAATTGTATTACATACTATATTACACATTATATTACATAGTTGAACAACATACAACATAACAAATTATCTGGCAGTAGTCCACAATAGGGAAGTTTTTAACACCGAAGAAGAAAGAGAGAGAGAGAGTTAAAATTTTCCAGCTAACGTACCCTCGCACAATCTGTTGACAAATTCTGCGACCTCATTCGGAAGGGGGATCTGCAGCGTCAGTGCCCAGTACGGGTAACATTGACCACCGGTGGCCGCGACGGTTACCATTGACCGAAGCTGCACGACAGCGAAAGTTTTACCTTTCGGTACGGCCGTAAAGTTTAGTTCTATGCCAGGCTCAGGGGCACGCGCAGATGTTTGCACATGGAAAATAACAAACATTGTACGTCGAACGTGCGATGGGAGTTAGCTTAGTACATGTGTGAGAAGTTTCGCGCGCCAACTGAAACTCTCATAGAACTTAAGTTCCGCTCTACTCTCTCTTTGTTTTTCTCAGCAGCTGCTCTAGTACTTCTTGCTACGAGCAATTAAAAGCTGTTATAAATACGGGCGGCAACGACGCGAGCAGGGGTTGTTGCTTTTTGGAAGATGTTACCCCAAGTGAAAACGGGGGCTAGAAAGCGTTGTAGGGTTAGGATAGTAGATAGTGATTTTAGGAATAAATTTCTACACCCTCATCTTGTGTTTTCCTTTTAAAATCGCCGTAGCGTTTAAGCTACAGAGCTACAAGAGTACACTTTAACTTGCCGGAATTTTTGTAACCTCTTCACGGCGACTTCAGACAAAATGAGCACGATATGACGTCTCTCCGTCAGTTTTAAAGCCACGTCTGTGAGTTTGAATTTTTGAATCCGTTACGCGCCATTTCAAATTAAGCCAAGAGAGATGTTGACCGTGCTGACCGTTGCAGTGTTTCTGTGGTAATCACGGTATGGTTTAGTAACATCGCTATTGTATCGGTGTATATATATATTGGTGAGATCGTTGCATAGCGACGTGTTGGTAAGTACAGCCAGTACGATTGCTCTAAGATCGGGAGTTCAGTTGAAGACACGCAGTCGGGGCGAACAGTCGGTTGAGCCAGAATAAGGTCGTGCTCGCGAGGTTCAGGTTAAGTCAGTACAATGGCGACGAGGATAAAATTCGGTGAGTATCAAAGGGGGAAATTTTGATTTCTTCCAATAATTATGTGCGGGTTGTGTCAGGGTGTGAACCGGTAAAGAGACAAATGACGTTTTTTGCAGCTAATGCGGAATAACGCGACTGTTTGAAGTTTGAAAATGGTGGCATTTCATTTACGTATCATGTGCCATACTCTGTTAATAAAATTTCGCATTGATGGGTACACGTGTTTGCGTTGCTGTTAATGTCGACATGGCTCAGTGGAGGAAGAAAGGGTGTGTGCGTGCTCGCGTGTGGTGGAAAAAAATGCTAGCGGAAGGCTGACAACGGTGTAGGATGTAATCTCAACTAGCTGTGTGCTCAAAACTGTGCAATGCTCTAGTAGTGTGGGTTTCCGAGCGGTGGCTCGTGGCTGTTATGTTTTGTTCCTGTGTGCTCTCGAAGTCTATGAAATAATATTGGGAATAAAGAAAAAAAAAAGTTATTCTTCGTGAATGTGTTATGGAACGGCCTTGTTCGTAGAGTCATACTTCGTGTATGAGTATGGAAGAAAATCATCCTTCGTGAATACGTTATAGAATGGCTTCGTTGGTAGAAATATACTTCGTGTATTAGTATGAAAATACGTAACGGAGGGGCATTGTATATGGCTGTGTGCTGACGTTTATCAATCTATGTGATTAGGATAAAATGATACAAATACAGGTTATCGTTGATATACAAAGAACATGATTTTCCAACAACGGCGTAAACGTAAATTAAGAATGCTACTACGTGGATAAGAATAGGCTTCGAATTTGCAATCACCTGACTGAGAAGTTTGTTTATGTTTAAAAGAAAAACTACGTGTACGTTATAAAACCGATAACTAGATCGGTACTGAATAATGAAATTTTACGCTTCGTGCAAATCTTGAATCTTGACGAGCGAGTGGTATTTTCGTTTAATTTTGTTTCTTCGTGTTTCTCTTGCAAATTGAACAGATGCAGCTGTTATGCCAGCTTTTAAAGTTGGTTCAGATCCTCGAAACGACTGGTTTAGGTGGAGAAAGGCCTTTGAAAGGTTTCTGGCTGCTAACGGAATAAAAGACGATCAGGAAAAATTAAATTTGTTACTGGTATTGGGAGGGATCGAACTTCAGACGTATTATGACAAAATTGATAAATTTCACATCGGCGTTCCGACTGAAGAAGGCAGCTCTGAATTAAGAATCCTCCAATACGAGTCTGCTGTTTTCTCGATTGAGAAATATTTCGCACCTCAACTCAATAAGCGTTTTGAAAGACATCAGTTACGAGCGCTTAAACAAGAGTTTGGGGAAAGTTTTGAAGATTTCGTGTTCAGGTTAAAGGAACAAGCTAACCGATGCAAATTCTTTTACAGCGATGATATGGTTGTTGACCAAATTATAGAAGGATGCAGCTCTGTGGAATTGAGGAAGAAATTATTGATGGAGGAAAAGGATCTTACTGAAGCTCTGATGTTAGGTAGAACAATCGAAGAAGTAGCAAAGCAAACCAAGCAGTACGGTAAAGGACTTTTGTCTGGTTTGGAAGGAGATTCAACCGTTCAGAAAATCTCTTTGCGTCAGTCGCCTACCACTTCGAATAAGGCGAGCGGAAACGCTCACAGAAAATGCTACAATTGTGGACGTTATGGCCACATTGCTAAGGATATCCAATTGTGTGCCGCAACGGAAGCAAAATGCCATAACTGTGGAACAAAAGGACATTTTAAGCTCTGCTGCCGGAAAAGAAAAACAAATGAACCACGGGGTCGTACGGATTACAAACGAAAAGTTCAAGCCGTTATCGGGGATCAACCTAACAAAGATTCGGAGAAAGGGGTTTTCCACATTCGCGATGATTATGAAGAGGATGCATCGGAGATTTTGAATTTCGACATCGGTGGAATACGTACCTTGATGGTTGTGGATTCCGGGTCACCTGCAAACATTTTACAAGAATCTACCTACCGTGAACTTAAGAACCGTGGTGCGACAATCATTAATGAAAGAAACGCTGCGGAAATGAACTCGAAATTTGAAGCGTTTGCAACTCAGGATAAAATTTGTTTTACCACCGCGTTTGAAGCTGAGATTAAAATTCCTAACGAGGAAAATGGAGCGTGGGCACATTTTCTGGTAGCACCCAAAGGACAGACAAACCTGCTGAGCAAAGCAACCGCATTTGCACTCGGAGTACTGAAAATTGGATACAACGTTAATAAAATCAATGAGGCTGTAAATCCATCTGTTGAAGAGTTCCCAAAAGTTCCTGATGTAGCTCTTAAAATTCAAATCGATTCAACTGTTGAACCAGTAGCTCAGGCTGCTAGAAGATTACCGATAGCCATGGAAGCGGATGTTGAACAGGTATGCTTTATTATATTCCCTCGTATTATTGCTCATGATATTATTTTCCATAAATAATTATATAAACACGGGTTTAGGTTATTCAGCAATTGCTTGACAAAAATATAATCGAACGCGCCGACGGTCCGTTTTCCTGGGTATCGCCACTGGTTCCAGTTCGGAAAAATGATGGGAAAATCAGACTCTGTGTGGATATGCGGGAAGCTAATCGAGCCGTGGGAAGGGAAAATTATCCCATGCCTAATATTGACGCGGCAATAGCGTCAATTCATAAAATTTCAAAACTCTCGAAGATTGATTTGGAGTCCGCTTACTATCACTTTGAGCTGGAACCTGAAAGTCGAAAGATTACAACATTTGCGTCTAGAAGTGGGGTATATCGATTTCGTCGTTTAATGTTCGGAATCAAGTCTGCTCCAGAATTGTTTCAGAGAGCAATGAAAAATTTATTTCGTGGCATTGAAGGCCTCGTAATTTACATGGATGACTTCTTTATTCATGGGGAAACGGATGATGAACATGACAAAACGCTGGAAGAGGTTTTGAAACGGCTTAAGGAGTTAAATTTTAAGATCAATAATGGAAAATCCGTATTTGGAGTAACGGAAGTAATATTCCTAGGACACGTCATTTCTATTAATGGCATAAGACCCACGGAAGATAAAATTCAAGCCATATTAGATCTGCGGCCGCCTAAGAGTTTAACTGAGTTAAAATCCTTAATGGGTATGATAAACTTCGTGGGAAAATTCATTCCAAATCTGGCAACACTAACGTCAAATATGCGTCAGCTTCTAATTAAGGGTGTTACGTTTATTTGGAATCAGGAACATAGTGACGAATTGGTTAAAATTAAGTCGATATTAGGTAGAGTCGAATCTTTGGGATTCTACGACCCAAGAGACGAAACTCTGTTAGTGACCGACGCTAGCCCTGTTGGACTCGGCTGTATTCTCATTCAAGTGAAAAACGGAATCTCTCGGGCAATTTACTGTGCATCCAAGAGCTTGGCTGCACATGAAAGGGAATATTGCCAAACTGAAAAAGAATGCTATGCTATAGTGTCGGCTATGGAGAAACTTTATATGTATCTATATGGGAAGCATTTTACTCTAATAACCGATTGTAAACCATTACAATACCTATTCAACCGAGTCCGATCAAAACCATCTGCAAGGATTGAACGGTGGATTTTAAGGCTACAAGCGTTCGATTTTGATGTCCAATATGAACCTGGAGATAAAAATTTGGCAGACACATTCTCTCGACTTTCGATATATGATTCGGACACCAAAGGAGAAACGGATATAATTGGTTGGTTGGCGAAAGAAATGATGCCAATAGCAATAACCGTTGGCGAAGTAGAACACGAGAGCTTGAAAGATGATGATTTGAACAAAGTAAGAGAAGCGCTTTCTTCAGGAGTGTGGGACGATGTTCCAGTGCAATATAGGGCTAAAACAATCAAAGACGACTTGACAGTATATGGTGGATTAATCTTAAGAGGCGATCGAATAGTGATTCCCAGAAGTCTACAAGAGAAAATAGTACAGAGAGTTCCTTGAGAAAAAGGAAGCCCTAGAGTGGGAAGAAGCGAAAGACCATGACATGATTTCGAAGGAGAAAGTTAAGAATCGAGCTGACGAGCGCCGAAATGCTAAGCCACATTCACTTAAACAGGGTGATATAGTTATCATGAGAAATGAATATGAGGTCGTAGAAATTAAAGGAGGAGAAGTATCAGTCAGGTCTAAGGACAATGGTAATATCTACATTAGGAACAGTAGCCATTTGAAAAAGCTAGAAAATCCTAGACATAATCCACAAGACCAGGAAACCAAGGACAGGGAAGATGAGAACGATGAGGATTCAGATGTGAAGCAGGTTGAATTAAATAAGCGTAGAGGTCAAATGCCAAAAAGATTCGAAAACTTTGTTTTGTAGAGATTGCAGTTCCCCAAAAAGCTACATTGATATCAAATTACCTTGATAATAAATATATGTATAAAAAAAGAAAAACAAGGAGAGATGTATCGGTGTATATATATATTGGTGAGATCGTTGCATAGCGACGTGTTGGTAAGTACATCCAGTACGATTGCTCTAAGATCGGGAGTTCAGTTGAAGACACGCAATCGGGGCGAACAGTCGGTTGAGCCAGAATAAGGTCGTGCTCGCGAGGTTCGGGTTAAGTCAGTACAGCTATGTTCCGTTATGGCGCAAGTTTCTCGATGATTTGAGCCAAACATTTTCGTGATGACAGAATAATCTGTCGCGTCTAAATCTTTTCCGATAGCTAGTAAATCTCGGATCGTCCGGACATTTTTACCTCCCAGAGCTTTCTTCCCATCATATCGCAAATTCGATTTTAGCATGTCAAATTTTTCGGTCTCAGCCATACCGTGTTCCATAGCCAAAAAGAGCTGTTCCATTTGGAGATAGTACTGCTGAAATGACTGCCCCTTTTGCTGATGCGTTTGATAAATCTGATCGAAGCATCGAATCGAGCTCCGGGTGCCTGAACTCGTTCTTAAGTTCTTGTACCAGATGCGGCCACCCTAGCAATGAGCTTTGGTTTCGTCTGGATGAATACCAACTCAGAGCCGCGCCACCCAATAAATGAACGGCAGAATCAAACAAATCGGCCTCATTTACGTGCTCTGAAATAGCTAACTGTTGCACGTGACTGAGAAACTGATTCAACCGTAAACCGTGATCATTTCCTGAATATTTCACGATTTTCCACTGAGAAACCGGTGTAACTTTGCGCGTAGTACTGTAGGCCGGCTGGTGAAACAAGGCTGCTGGCCACTGCGGTACGTTAGAATAGGGATAGGCCGGAGGTGGTTCATTCCGATTTGGAACTGGACTCAAGTTAACATTATTAAACCAGTTACCACCTGGCCGATTGATACCCATTACTTTCGGAAAGTGGGTTATTGAAACTATGCTGGTTTGTGGAAGTTGCTGCTGCTCTTGGTGGCGGAAACGGGACGCTGTTGACCATTGCGCTTGTAGTTACTGTTGAGGTTCTAGTATTCCCATTCAACCCTTCCATTGTAACGGGTGCAGAAGTCGGATTAATAGTTGGCACAATGTCATTTAAAAAGGGATTTGTCTCATTCAAATTGGGGACCGGTTGATTAAACTGATTTTTTATGTCTGTTAACTGTGTCGATAACGACTTAATCAGACTTCCTAGGTGAGTCATGGCTGACTCAAAATCTTCCTGGGATACGAACTGGGTACTAGTTCTCGCCTTAGCAATGGCCCCAGAAGGGTGTGCTTGCGCAACCGTAACTGGTGTCCCGCCCGACGCACAGGCCTCAGTATTATCACCTTCTACCTCTTCGACAGGGTTTAGCTCTACGTTCTCAGAGAAAAAATTTGCATCATCCCAGAAATGCTCCGAAAATAATTCTCGAACTTTGTTAAATTCATCGTTTGCCTTCTCTCCCAATTCGTCGGCAACATGGCTTTTAATCACCACTAGACGATGACCTAAATGCAATAGTCTAGCTTTACACGGAGTTATTTCACTTCGTGGAGCAGACAGTAAAAGGCTGTGTAATTCTTTAAGTATATATCGACAAATTTCGAGATCAATTTCCGGATCTTGATCGTAGTGAATTGTAAATGTTTGTCCTTCCCGCTCGGGTTTAAGAATCCCGTTTGATCGTCGACGACGCTTACTCCGTGATTCATCGTCGCTAATGCCCTCGTTACGAAGCAATAATTCGTAATCAAGTTCTCCCGAAGATAAATAATCTACTCGCATACTACGATAGAGAGAACCGAAGTCCCGTCCCGAAACAGAACGACGACGATTGTGGTTGGGCATTATGTTTTGTAATGACTAAAGAATAAACGTCATATTAAGAATACTCGACTTATTCTTTAAGCAATGCGGTTTCACACGTCTTGCTTCTTATTACCTGGTTCTGCTTAACTCAACTATAGACCAGTAAATGATGACAGTATTTTTTTTTATTACTTAGTTAACAAATAGCGGGGTATCGGCTGTCGCCATTTTGTAAACCCAACGCGATACTTCAACAAAAGCAATCAATTAAACGTATGTGATGTGACCAGAGTGAATTTGAGCTTAACCTCGAAATCTCCCCCACAACTAATAAAGAAAAAATATTCAAGGAATATTTTTTCTCTCCTAGGAACCGTAATTTTACGTTGGGCGCCAGATATAAGCTCTTGCCTCGGAAAGGCGCAGCAACCCAGAAGGGGGAGCTGCCAAAGCTCCGACTCCTGGTCTGGGAGTCGTGGAGTGGGCACGGAAGGTCTCTTTTGCTTCCGAGTCCCAGGGCGTTTTGGTTACGGAGGAGATTTCGGATGTGTGGACTGACCTGACAAAACGTACCTTTCACGAAAGTTTATTCATTCGAAACATGGACTGCGGGGTTGGTGAGTCGGCGGTGTTCTAGCCGGTTATCCGGGTGGGCTGCGAGGTTAGAAAGTCTCGTATCGTGGATCGTCTTCAAAGAGGCCGAACGAAACGTCGCGGCCGGAGGGCGACTGTAGTAATTGAAGACGGTATGCTGCAGGATGATCTCCACTACCGGTCGGAAACCGGATGGCGTACGCTGACAACTCGCTGAATTATGGGTATATGCGTGCTGACTGGGCATTCGTAAACGAAAGATCCCACTCGGCGCCCGAACAGGACCGAGCTGCCGAGTTACTGGTTAAGGCCGGGCCAACATCGATAAATAATGACGGAATGACGTTTTCCGGGACCTCGTGCTGACTGCCTCGCAATGGAGGATCACACTCCTCTTTCCGTCGACTGTCTGGCTTTCGGCTCTCCGTAGGGCAACTATAGCAGCTCGTGTGACTAACTGCTCGTTTCACTAGATGGCGAACGATCCGTTCACGATCGCGACTCAATCAGCACTCCCGAGCAGCGCCTCGGTTCGCCAGCTCGGGATTCTTCGGTGAAACTCTCCACACTGCTGACTTCCTGGCTCGATCCAACAGTTCAGTGGACTGGCTCACCACCGCGCCCTCTGCATGTCAAAACACCGAACATGCCGTATTCACCATCCCGCGTTTGCAATACTAATTAAGCTATCT
The DNA here is from genome assembly GCF_943734655.1 of Sabethes cyaneus. Classification (NCBI taxonomy): domain Eukaryota; kingdom Metazoa; phylum Arthropoda; class Insecta; order Diptera; family Culicidae; genus Sabethes; species Sabethes cyaneus. The sequence goes on from NC_071353.1 coordinate 83,424,496, forward strand.
GGACATAATTTGGGCCCTACATTGCCACATAAAATAAAGTTACCGACGAACGGTAACAAGCTAAATCTGTTTTTAAGGAGTTCTTCTTTATATGTCAATTTTCTATGCTTGGTATTTCTCCTAATTTCATTTTTTCTTTGCCGTGCAACAATTGGATTGAACGTGTGCAATATTAGGCAAAGAACGTTAATCAAGTGGACAACAATTGGGTCTGTATGCTTTTGGACAAAAACTCAAGTTGCATAATATATGCACTATTTCTGGCTGTGAAAACCCACCAAATGTTTTACTGAAAGGTCATTTTGTTTACAGGACAAATTCCGATTTAAGTAATGTAACAGTTTCCCCGAGAGAAGAAAAACTGAAAGTTTCTGCCTTAGGTGTGCAACAATTGGCAAATTACCCTACGTTGTTAATTTCCACGCAAAAAACTACGAAAAAAAGATAAAAACGAAAGATAATTTTTTGGTCGATTTTCGGAAATTCCGCTGTTTGAATTTCCATTTCTATTTCATGCTAGAAGCATTAACTCAACTCGGACACTCATTTTTCAAGTTTTTCAGACTGTAGAGCCCACAGACAATTGATTTTATAAAAAAAATTAACTCATATCCTTCAAATTATTTTTTTGCCTCCCGATTTTTCAAGCCAATTTTCAAGGGGTGTGGGGGGGGGGGGGTGACAAATACTTTCAAAATGATTTGTAATGGCCTAACTTACTAAAACCAGCATATATGTATGTAATTCATAATTGAAATAACCAAAATGCCCGGCCAGACCCGGCCAAAATTTTTTGGCACTCTTATACTACATTCTATGGCGGTTCAAGCGATGCTAACTTTAACTGCCAGTAGGTGCCTATTTACGGAAAAAATTACTTGTAAAAACGGTAAAATTTATGCTTCAAATCCATTTTTAAAGCAAATAAAGCAACATATGATATATACACCTTCTAGAAAGTTACGTATTTTGATAGTATCCAAAAGTTTGTAGAACATGTCGAACCTGTTAGATGAGGTTTTATGTACAAGAAGTTTAAGAAACTGATTTTAAGGGGGTCACGACAGACAGTCAATTATATCTCACAAACCATATGATGCAGATACTTAGTATCTTCGGCAAAGTTTAATGAAATTCAAAGTTCTACAACTTTGCCGGACACATGACCGTGTTATCTAGTTTCTATAAAAATTAATTTTTTCAAATTTGTTATTCCCTTGATATATAATTATATGAAAATGTCATTAGATGCAGAATACTTTTTTATGAAACTTCTCCTAAGACACCTAAGCTCGAAAACGTCAGGAAAACCGAGAAAAGACTTTTGACCGCCTTTTTTCAGAATGGTCCCACTGTGCGCCTGGGTGGTTTAAATGTGAGTATGTGAAGGTGAATGAGAAATCGGTGTGGTTTGTAAAAAAAGGCTTCCGTGGTTACGCGTGTGTGGCTTTGCTTGAATTGCCAACCGTGGTCAAAACCGTGGTCAGCGTCCAGGAAAACTACAGCCAAATCCCAGCAGGAATTGCCTGATTTGCAACACCACGTGGCGGGAGTAGTATCGTGGTGGCTGTCTTCGCAGTGAACCGTTTCTGTAGACCAATTTCGAGTTCGTCGCGGCGAAAAGGTGCCGTGCTCCATCGCGATCGAGGAACAGGAAATCCCATACGACATCTTCGGTGAAGAGAAGGCAGTGCTTGAGGCATTCATCGTGCCAAACGGGTAGCCGAAGAACAGCCGATGTTGAGGAGCAACTACTACTAACCGGGATAGGGACAAAATCGTTACATGGCGCCCAACTAAAATCGAACCGTCCAAGTCGATTAAACCTAGTGGCATAATATTAGACAGTTTTCGCACAAAATGGAGATCGAACCATTGAACTTGAGTGAGAAAGAACTCAACTATGAGTTAACGTTACGTAAAATAACCGATTTAGGGCAGACTACTAGGAGGGTCAAATGCGCGCGATTGCACAGGGCCTTTGAAGAAGATATGAGGCAGGGTTTGTTTTACACAAACGCGGCTCATGTGATGAATGATGCTGCCAAGTTAGACATTTGTCAAACTCGGGTCAGACTTTTGCTAACGCCGATCGACACGGCTATTAAAAAACACGACATCGGGTTCTTAGATCATGCTAAATCGCGGCTACATCATTATCGCAACCGGTTGATACGTATTAATCCACCTCCTGACACGCTTCGAAAGAGTTACGGAAATATCCAAGCAATTATTTCCTCAGCATCAGACAATGTAAATTCTGCGTTAAATTTGTTGAATATAATTCAGTCTGGTGAAAATAGTGTACATTCAGTGCGATCAAACGTGACAGATGATATCTTACAAGCGGAGCAGGTCAACAACTCGGTTCAACACCCAGTCCAGGAGCGAGGTAATATCAGTTTAACGCAAGGAACAGTGACAACAAGATACACTGGTGCCATTCCCAAGAGCGTGCAGGGTCTATGGGCAAACAAGCCACAACACGAAGCAACTGGCACGGCAGATCATTAAGAGAAATCAGGTGAAGCAGCAGCACTACCATTAACATCATCACCGGTGGCAAAGGGACGCGGTCGAGGTCGTCAAGCTGCAACAGAGTTACCGCCGTGGAGTCCCACGTTTGGAAACAACCAGAGAGAAAGACGCGAGCCACAGTTACAACATCCTTGGTCGAATTGCGACATCCCGAAGTCCACTCCCCCGTCGGCCTACCAGGAAAACATAGCACCACGCTTGGAAAACAGGAAAAGAAGTGACGTTGCGGAACACAATCGTTTACATGAAGAACCTGTTCACTAGGTGCATGCACCGCGCACGGAAAGAAGATCAGATGATTCCGCAGAATTCAACCGTCTTCGTGATGAAATGCTTAGCTACCTGTTACGTCGAGACCGGCATCAACAAGAAGGACCTAGAAACCCTAAAGTAATCCACAATTGGCCTTTCAAGTTTCGCGGAGAAAAAGACACAACGTCGCTCAACACATTCTTAGATCGCGTGGAATGCTTTGCGCGATCAGAAGGAGTAGCGGATGACCTACTGCTGAGATCTATAAAACACCTTCTACTGGATGATGCAGTCCTTGGAAGACAGCTGACGGGTTTGCTGGACAGTGGTGCAAACTGCTCCCTGATAGGAGGTGAAATGGGCAAACTCGTCGAATTGCATCTTAAAAGAGGCTTGCTTCGGGGAGGCATACAAACAGCAGATGGTACAAAGCATAAAGTTACTGAATTTGTCATCCTACCGGTAGCTTACAACGGTCGTCACGAATCTGTCCCCATGTTAATCGCTCCTTCGCTACCAAACTGCGTCATCCTTGGCATGAACTTCTGGAACGCTTTCGGCGTACAAGCCGTCTGCAACAAATTAAGCTTGTCTCTAGACGATCAAGACCCCTGCGTAGAACCGATGCGAGAACTCTCCCAGCAACAGCAGCAACAATTGTCGGCAGTAGTATCAAGATTTCCAGTGAGCAAAGAAGGAAAAATTGGACGAACAAACATGTACACTCATAAAATCGATATCGGCGATGCTAAACCGCGGAAACAACGATGTTATCACATGTCAAAATACGTGTTAGATGAAGTAAAGATTGACAAAGAGATTGGTCGCATGCTGGTGCTAGTGATGTCCGAAATTTTCAATTATTCGATTACCGATTAATCGGTGAGCGTTATCTGCACTAATCGATTAATTCAACTATTCGTGTCAGTGGTGTTCGATTAAAAATATTCGAATATTTCTTTGATTAATTCGATTAATCGAACGATTATGAACGATTAACGAGTATTATTCGGGCATTACTCGTACTCATTGAACTATTCGATTAATTCAACTACTCGTGCTGGCAGTATTCGATTAAAAATTAGTCGAATATTCCAAGTATTATTCGATTAGTTGAATTAATCGAACGAATAACGGACATCACTAGCTGGTGCTGGACGCCTCGATGACGTTCTCTCCGTGGAATAATCCGTTGGTTGCGGTAAAAAAGAAAACAGGACAGTATAGAGTGTGCTTGGATGCGCGGCATCTCAACTCGATCATGGTCAACGAAGGCCATCCAATCCCTCAAATAGTGTCGATAGTCAGTAATCTCAGCGGATGCTTTTATATTTCTTCCATCGACCTAAAGGATGCCTTTTGGCAAATGCCTTTAGAGAGCAGCTTCCGACCAATGACAGCGTTTACAGTTCCTGGACGTGGTCACTTCCAATTTAAAGTAGTGCCTTTCGGACTATGCACAGCTAGTCAAGCTCTAGCACGCCTAATAACAATCTTTTCCTAAGCCTAATCTTTTCGCGGACTTGGAGCCGCAAGTATTGCATTACCTGGACGACGTAATATTTGTTCACGAACTTTCGACGAACACATCGTGATGTTGGAAAAGGTAGCTAAGCGTCTCCAGCAAGCAAACCTAACAATCTCTCGGGACAAGTCAAAATTTTGTCGTAAAGAACTCAAGTACCTCGGCTACATCCTGAATAAAAATGGATGGAAGGTGGACGAAGAAAAGATCAGCTGCGTCGTGAACAAATTTCACGATTCAACCACGGGTGCACACTTAGGATTTCACAAGACGCTACAGAAGATACACACGAATTTTTACTGGCCAAAGATGCAAGATGACATTGCAGCTAGTAAGGCTAGTAAGGCTCCAAATATCTGCTTGACGCCCCAAATGGGAAGTTTGAAGCCCGCTAAAGTTCCATGGGAGCTCATCTCGATCAATTTTGTTGGTCCGTTCACACGCTCAAAGCGTGGAAACACAGTTATGCTCGTCGTCGTAGATTGGGTAACAAAATACATCGTGGTGCACCCAATGCGCAACGCAGATACAGCAAAGATGATTAGTTTCCTCGAAAACGAAGTATTTTTGCGATTCTCAAGACCAAGAATCATTCTTTCGGATAATGGGAAGCAATTTACATCCCTTGCGTTCCGCTCTCTTCTCACGAAACATAACATTTTGAGCATGGCTACAGCATACTACTGCCCCATGGTCAATAACGCAGAGTGAGTAAACAGGGTTTTAATCACTTGCATCAGAGCACTCATTAGCGAAGATCACCGCACATGGGATGAAAACTTATCGTCAATCGTAGCAGCCATCAACAGCGCAAAGCACGAATCATCAGGAATCAGTCCTCATTTCGCCAATTTTGGAAGAGACCTGATTCTGCACACTGATTTGTATAAACAAGTGGAACTCAACACTACCGAGGATCCAAAACTCGCTCAGAGCCTCCGGCTATTAAATCTGAAACGTGTTCATGAATTCTTTAACCGGATAGACGGATCAAAGCCTCCCACGAGAAGTCGAAGCAACGAAACAACTTGCGGAAACGAGCAGTGCAATTCGATATTGGTGATCTAGTTTGGCATAAATCGTTCGGCTTGTCATCTAAGGTGGATCATATCAACCAGAAGCTAAACCCGAAGTTCATTCCGGCAATTGTCCTGAAAGTCCTCGGTACCAACCTTTATGAGTTGTTGTTGTTAATTGGCCTAACGTCTTATGACAAGGCCTGCGCAGTATAATTTCTCCATCTGTTTCGGTCCATGGCAACTGATCTCCAGTTCCGCGGGCACCCAGTGCTCGCCAGATCTCGCTCCACCTGGTCTTGCCACCTCGCTCGCTGTGCCCCTCTTCGTCTTGTTCCTACCGGATTTGATGCGAAAACCATTTTTGCAGGATAGTTGTCCGGCATTCTAGCAACATGTCCTGCCTAACGTATCCGTCCAGCTTTAACCACTTTCTGAATACTTGGTTCGCCGTAGAGACGCGCGAGCTCGTGGTTCATTCTTCGCCTCCATACACCGTTCTCTTGCACTCCGCCAAAGATGGTTCTTAGCACCCGCCGTTCGAAAACTCCGAGTGCTCGTAGGTCCTCTTCTAGCAATGTCCACGTTTCGTGCCCGTAGAGGACAACCGGTCTAATTAGCGTTTTGTACAATGTGCACTTTGTACGGGGGCTCAGATTGTTCGACCGCAAGTGTTTGTGGAGTCCGTAGTGGGCCCGACTTCCGCTGATAATACGTCTTTTAATCTCACGGCTGGTATTGTTGTCCTCTGTTGCCAGCGAGCCAAGGTATACGAACTCGTCGACTACCTCGAACTCATCCCCGTCGATTACCACGGTGCTGCCCAAGCGAGCCCTGTCGCGCTCGGTCCCGCCCGCCAGCATATACTTCGTTTTAGACGTATTTATCTGCAATCCAATCTTCTCTGCTTCGCGTTTCAGTCTGGTGTACTGATCTTCCACCGCCTCAAATGTTCTGCCGACAGCATCCACGTCGTCAGCAAAGCAGATAAATTGACTGGATTTATTGAAAATCGTGCCCCGTATATCGATCGCCGCTCGCCTTATAACACCTTCAAGCGTAATGTTGAATAGCAGGCAGGAAAGACCATCTCCTTGTCGAAGTCCCCTGCGAGATTCGAATGGGTCTGACAATCCACCCGAGATTCTCACACAGCACTGGATCCCATCCATCGTAGCCATGATAAGTCTAGTAAGCTTACCCGGAAAGCCGTTTTCGTCCAAAATTTTCCATAGCTCTTGTCGGTTTACGCTATCATATGCGACTTTGAAATCGATGAACAGGTGGTGCGTGGAGACTCGGAATTCGCGGCACTTCTGGAGGATCTGCCGCAGGGTGAAGATTTGGTCTGTTGTAGACCGACCCTCCATGAAGCCGGCCTGGTAACTTCCCACAAATCTATTGGCTATTGGCGATAGTCGATGAAAGAGGACTTGGGACAGCACTTTGTAGGCGGCATTCAGGATAGTGATGGCTCGGTAGTTCTCACAATCCAGCTTATCACCTTTCTTGTAGATAGGGCAGATAACCCCGTCTTTCCACTCCTCCGGTAGTCGTTCCGTATCCCAAATCTTGACAATCAATTGATGTAGACAGCCGGCCAACTTGTCCGGGCCCATTTTAATAAGTTCCGCTCCAATGCCATCCTTTCCCGCTGCTTTGTTGTTCTTCAGCCGCTGGATGGCTTCTTTAACTTCCCTTATCGATGGGGGTGGCACATCTTTGCTTGCTGCACCAATGTGGTCACTTCCTCCGCTATCATGGTCTTCCGCCTGCACGCCATTCAGGTGTTCATCGTAGTGCTGCTTCCACCTTTCGATCACCGCACGGTCATCAGTCAAGATACCTCCATCTTTATCTCTGCACATTTCGGCCCGCTGCACGAAGTCTTTGCGAGATCCGTTGAGTTTCTGATAGAACTTCCGTGTGTCGTGAAAGCGGTACAGCTGTTCGAGTTCTTCGCACTCCTTCTCCTCTTGGTGGCGCTTCTTTTCCTTGAAGAGTCGGGTTTGCTGCCTCCGCTTCTGTTTGTATCGCTCCACATTCTGACGGGTGGCTCTACGCAGCATTTGTACCCGCGCTGCGTTCTTCTCATCCAATATCTGCTGGCATTCCTCGTCAAACCATTCGTTACGTCGATTCGGTGCCACACTGCCTAGGACGTCCTCCGCTACGCTGTTAATGGCTGTTTTCACGGCATTCCAACAGTTTTCAAGAGGGGCTTCATCCAGCTCTCCCTCTTCCGGCAGCGCGGTTTCGAGAGATAACGCGTAGTTTTCGGCGACCTCTGGTTGCTTCAGTCGCGCTAGATTATACCGTGGCGGGCGGCGGTATCGTATGTTGTTCACAACAGATAGTTTTTGACGTATCCTTACCATCACTAGGTAGTGATCCGAATCAATGTTAGCGCCCGGATAGGTTCTGACGTCGATAATGTCTGAAAAGTGCCGACCATCTATCAGAACGTGGTCGATTTGTGATTCTGTCTGGTTGGGTGATCTCCAGGTGTACCGATGGTAGAGGTTATACTGGAAGAAAGTACTACGTATGGCCATGTTCTTGGAGGCGGCGAAGTCGACAAGTCTTAGGCCGTTTTCGTTCGTTTGCGGGTGAGCGCTGAACCGTCCAATCACCGGTTTGAATTCCTCCTCCTGACCAACCTGAGCATTACAGTCCCCGATGATAATTTTGACATCATGTCTTGGGCAGCGGTCGTATTCACGCTCCAACTGCGCGTAGAATTCGTCTTTGTCATCATCGGTACTTCCGAGGTGAGGGCTGTGCACGTTAATTATGCTTATATTGAAGAATCGGCCCTTGATTCTTAATCTGCACATTCGGGGGTTGATCGGCCACCACCTGATCACCCGCTTCTGCATCTCGCCCATCACTATAAAAGCTGTGCCCAGCTCGTGTGTATTGCCGCAGCTCTGGTAGATGGTATGACCATCTCTATACGTACGTACCATCGTTCCTTTCCAGCATACCTCCTGCAGCGCTACGATGTCGAACTTGCGGCTCTTCACTTCTTTAGAAAGCACGTGGGTACTTCCGAGGAAATTTAGAGACCGACAGTTCCATTGCCGATTGTTCCGATTAGAGTTATTATTATTACTTATTATTATACCTTACTTACTTGCTTTGGTTTTTTTAGTGGTTCAGGCTTGCAAAGCCCGCAACCAACCCCACAGTATCGCCGGAGGGCCAACGTAGCTCGAAGGAGCCCTCCTCCCCTGTCAGCATACGACCTTGGTTTCCACCGGGGTTGGTTACCCGATCTCCACCCGAGGTTGCTCGTATCCCGGCTGGTACCACGAGGAGGTTGGGGTAGGAGTTGCTAGGTAAGAGGCTGTGAACCACTGTGGGGTCTATTTTATGCCCAGTGCACAAGGCACCGATGGTACGCATTACCTAGCCATTTACCAGCCTTTATGAGTTAGAAGACGTGATTACCGGGAAACTAGGAAAGTATCATGCGAAGGACATCAAGGCGGATTAGTGAATACTCTTTACAGCTATGTCAGCAAGCGAAAGCTTGTCAACAATGTGTTAAACATCAAGAAACACCGTTTGCCGATCGGGACAAATCGTGCAGTTGGTCAAGGGTTCGACGAGCAACAACAACAACAATATCTACCTTTCCCTTGACCATCGACGTTCAGTAGAAAATAGTGTAAATCTTCCATACGCGTGCCGTTACCGGGTCGAGAGAAACCGGACCTGGTTAAAGCGGAAAGTAAGCGATAAGCCGTCGGCCATCGAAAGCAAAATGTAGTCATGAAACCCGAATATTGGTAGCAAAGAATTCTTCCTAGTATCGGGTAGAGTACATTAGTTAATTTGTTAGGTTATCATCATCACTTTGCATCGAAGGGGCATCACCACGAAAGATTCTTGTCAAAAGGAACGCGAATCAGGGGCGCGGATGCTCTGAAACCCTGACTTAAGGAGCTTAACCTCTGTCTTGGGCTCGTGGTGATTGGAGAGCCTAAATTCTCTCATACCCCTAGGACACAACGCAAAACAGATCGAGCCAGTTAATTTAATTGTTAAATTTGCAGAGTAGGCATATTTTGTTCATTCAATTTATATGCATTAATTGAATAGAAACACAGAAAGTCACTACCTCAGTGGAAGCACAAATTACAAAGAAAAACTGAACGAGAAATCTTCTGGCCGGCAAACGCTGGCATTTGATGACGAAATTCTGAGCAGAGGTCGTCTGCTATTTTAGTTATTTGGCAATTTAGTTAGCACTTGAGCTCGAGATTTGGAGAGCAATTGTTTGGCACTCAGCTGATTAGTTTAGTTATTAAGCAATGGTAATCGGTATTCTCTGGCACACTTCTAAAAGGAAGTGATAGTTTTGGAAATTTTTCGTGCTTCACGAAAAATTTTTGCCACTGGGTAGGTGTTACGGCTGGCTCGGAGGTCGGTTCCTCTCTGGAGCCACCAAAATATTACGGCTGGCTCGGAGGTCGGTTCCTCTCTGGAGCCACCAAAATGTTACCGCTAGGGGTATTTAGTCGAGAGCAAACCTGACTGTCTTCTTTAAAAGGAGTAGCTTTAAAGATGTTTATCTTTAAACTTACTAACCAAGGTCCTTCTCTTATTCGGAAGGCTTAGAGAGTAAGTGGATAAACGTTTAAAGCACTGTTCGGATAACGAAGAACCTTACTGCTTGTCTGGTTTAGCTCTAGTTTATTTTCCGTAAAACTACTCTATATATACAAAATTTACAGAAAGAAATCCTATACCTAAAAAGTCTATACCTGCGCCTAACGAAAAAGGAGAAAAGAAGAGAGAAATAGTTGTTTATTCAAATTTGCCTATTCTGTGCCGAAACTTGAAAATCCGGAATTTACAACCGGTCATTAATCACAAATCTTTAATCTTCCCTATTCAAGTGCGAATGCTTTCATTCCTTCTTTACCTGTTTCTTCCGCTAGTGAAAACTACCTGAGGCAGGTGTAGAGTGTGGGCGCTTAATCCGTATTGGGGGGCATCCATAAAGTACGTCACGCTTATAGGGGGGAGGGGGGGTTGACCTAATCGTGACGTGAATTTGTGACGTAGGGGGGAGGGGGGGGGGGGGTATGAAGTTATGTGACGTCACATGAAAAAAAAAATCAAATGGAAAATTTATTCGGGAAATTATAATTTAGCCTTCATTTTAAGATACAACTATTGAAGGCTTCTATAAAATTAACGTACTGATAGATTTTAAAACAAATAGTTAAATTTCTTGAATGAACACTTTTTTGAACATATATGTGTGAACAGGACTCATTTATTCTATGTAGTATGAACTCTCCATTAAGGCTTTACAGAATATGCAGTACACCGCTGAAGAGCTGCTTGAGTACCGTCCTGCCTAAAAGATTTTTGCAACCAGAAATAGCAATCGCACAAACTCCTGAAGGGTTACGGGATGCTACTAGAGACCCACGGCAATGTTTTCCCTTGATATTCGTGCTGAACTCAATCGATGAACAAAAACTAATCCACGGCTGCTTTTAAGGTTTTTCGGTATAATTTATATTGTCCCTCACTCAAAAGCTCTCTGAAGGATAGAGTTTAAGCCACTTGCGGATTAAATTTCGCATCTAAGGGAGTGTTGAATGATTACAGGATTGAAGAACTACACAAAATGACCAAGTCCCTCAGAAAAGTTCTTCCAAGCCGTGTTGCTGCAAGACGTCAGCTGGAACTCCTGATTCTTTCAACTAGATCAGACGAATTTGAGTGGATGAATGTAAAGGGCGTAGATATGCGCTAAACATTAATCGACGGCACATCAGCGACTTCTGAAGCATATCCGATTGTAGCAATTGAAGATCATCTTCAAAATCCGTGAATCGATGACTTGTAAGCTCGAAAATTTTCCTTTCTTTTATTTGCTGAAATTCATTTGATAGCTTTAAATAAAAAGGTTGGAATGAATATTTAATTTTTTTGTTGTGAAGGGGGGGGGGGAATTGCCGTGACGTGACGTACTTTCTCAGGGGGGGTCACGAATATGTGACGAAATGTGAAAAGGGGGGGAAGGGGGGTTTGATTTTGGTCAAAATTTGCGTGACGTACTAAATGGATGTCGCCTTGCGCATTCTAATCGTTTCTTCACTTTCGTTCGGACCCTGCATATTGCCTATGCCTATGCAGCCTAATCTGCAAAAGGGTTTCGCTCAAGTACCTGGCTTTGGTTTATGGTTTGTTTTGTTGACCCTTCGTCTATACTTGAATGAAACGTGATTATGAAAGTAAACCGTAAATGTTTTAATGACTCAGCAGATGTTTGTTTCCTTTCTTCTAATCTTTCTACAATTTGTACACGCAGGTACCAAAAATAGACGATTTATGAATCTATTTTAAGAACCTTCTTTAGCAATAGGAAAATAAATGAATTGAATTTAGACATTGATTTTAAGTAAATATTAATAACGTCCTAATTAAGATGCGTAAGTAACATCCCGGGCCTCATAAAACTTCTGTTTTATCAATAATCGAAATTATCGCATCTTATTTTCACTATTCTTAAACACTAACTTCAGCTAATTCCGTTGTTGGAAACGCAGAAACAATTCTGCGCCGGGATGATGATGGCGGTCGCCGCATTCGTCTAGGCTTCCTACCGCGCCTCCATTTAACGTAAAAACATGCTCCTATCGCCAGTATCACGATCAGTAATAGAATCGGAAATCCAATCCAAACAAACGGATGAATTTTATGGACCGTGACTGAATAATCGAATTCGTCGAGTTCTGGTTTGAACAAATAAAATCGATCCGATTGATCTAGAAACATTGTTGTTGAGGTCACGTTGGTAATGTTAAAACCTATTTGTATGTCCGCTCTTTGCTTAAAAAAGGTAATTGCCTTTTTATTTTCTCCATTTATATCCGCATAAAACGTTTGTTCGTCCGTTCTTATCATACAGTCCTGCTCCAGATGTAATATCGCGGCCAGATATGGGGGAGAAGTCACAGAATTTTCACAGTGTATGACGACTTGTCCTGGTTTGCTTGTATAATACAGAAACGAGTTTGAGTCGAACAGTTTGAATATTTTCGTCGGAATCATGTCTAATTGCATGGATGAACATTTTCTCTTTGGTTTTTTTTGAAGAATCGCCGCTGCTAAACAATCCGGTGTCGTCATTATTTCAGAATGTGATGTGATAGAGTGGCTACCATTGATTCGTATTACTTCCTTCATCGGGTAGAAATATCGTCCATGCTCGTTTACTGCGATATGATGATAATTAAAGATTTGTCCTTCGGATGCGGAATCGGTATTATATGGAACAATTCGAACGTTTCCTTAGCAATGATCGTAGTCTTCATTGTTATTATTATTGTATCATTTAAAGTTCTGGTTTCGTACTGAATTGCTGTTGGATGGTCCAGAATCTCATATCCATTGGGTAGGGAACGCGTAATATTGGTTCTGATTGTTTTTAAATCTTCCGAAGTCAGCGGAAATAAGCGAATTTTTCTGTATTTTCCTAGTATTTCACTGATCATCTGTTTCGCAAGCATTTCCGCTTCCAGCATTGTTCTATGAAATGATTCTTGTTCGACCTGAGAATATTTATGCTTAAGAGTATCGACGCCTTTCAATACCCAGTACACCTTGCCATTCAGATCGCTGCTCATGTTTGCCGTTTTTTCGTTTATTTTCCCAATCTTCTCGGACAAGTGGTGGATCTTCGTGTCCTCATTTACACGTATCGCGTCGATGGTGTCTTCGATATCGTTCGATCCAAAAAAGAGATCCTTGAGAAAGCCAAAAATTCCTTTACTTCTTTTGACCCGAGAAGACCGTAGTATTTCATCGATCGCATTGTCGCACTCGTGTTCTATGGATCGAGCAATTTGGCTAGCAGAGTTCGTAGATAAATGATTCTCTGTAGCTTGTAACGTGTCCAAAAATTTTTGGTGGATATATTTAATGAAGTATATATCCTCGGAAATAGATATATTTGTAGCGATATTCGTTCTCCATGTTCCTCTTTTAACCAAGCAGGTGCCTTGATGATCGAACATCAAACCATCATCCTCAATCGGCTTTACCAGAAGTGCATCGGTGAAAGATAATAAGGCTGAAGCGGTCACTACCATTCGTGCAAATGCCCCTGGAGATGTCGTTATTCGATGGGAGTTCGCTCGTTTAGATGGTCGAGGTGAATTAAGCTCTTCGGCCTTTCTTTTAACTATTTCAATGTCGATTTGCTTTCTTTTCCCCCAATTTGAAAATGATGTGCTGGCAACTGGCGGGTCTGACGGTCCGGGCTCTTGATGATGTATCATAACACTCGCTTTGTTTTTATCCTCCGCTTTATTTCTCACATCTAGATAAGCAACCTTGGTTGAAGGTCTCGTAAAAACTCCTTTAGCGGTTTGTATCTTTACAGATCTTACTTGTTTATCTGCGCCTGGGTATACTTCTATTATTCTTCCTTTTAGCCAAGTATTGTCATGCTATAAAATGCGTTGAAACTTTTTCATTCGTTAATATCAACAAAACGAAACTGCTGATCCTTTGTGTTGTCGACTACCACAGTTTTACTGTCACGTGAGTCTATTGTAACATTATTCTTTAAGTTGTTCATCCGAAACGATTTTCGCAACTTGTTCGATTTATTTTTGGTAACACAAGTTGGAATGTATTTCTTTTTAAAACGACTCCAAAATGTCGTACCCGTTTGCTGTGCTTCTACCATATATTTTCCCTCGATTTCTTTAGTTTCATGAGATATTGGTGTTTTATTGCCGTTCATGCTTAAACCATTTTCTATTTCAAGCAATTCTATGTCATTCATCTCGGATGATCTTTGGAGTTCGTCGCAGTTTGAAAATAACTCTTTTTGTTTGGCCAATGGACCAGCTCTGTGAAGTGAATTAACTGCATATGTTACACATTGTAACCCATTTGGCCATTTATCCGGCGGCCTTTTGACAAATTTCGAACCGTAGAAATATTTCAATTTCATGATAGGATTCTTCGTGCTTTTATAAACACTTTCCCGTGGTAACTGACTCAAATGATCTCTAATTGGAGTGTCCAGGTTTTCCCTAACGAAGATATTTCCATGCTCGTCAGTTGAGTGTATTCGAGCGCCTATTGGTATTCCAAACTCAATCGATTCTGATACTATTAAGTCGATTACTGCTGCTTGTAATGATGGATCCAAATCGTCTCTAGTATCTACTGCTGTTTGCTGCGTTTGTATTCTATAAGGTAGTGCTTCTTCGACATACTGATAAGCCGTAAAAGTCTTTGTTGAGCTTTCAATAGCTCTAGGTATTCTTAGAATCTCTGCATGTTTTATTTACTCAGTAAATTCCGATCGTTGCATTACATGTTTTTGTTTATCGTGGCCTTCCGACGACAAATACCTATTAACTGGCAATTCGGTGCTTTTGAGTTTTTCAATGCTTATATCGCTGTGTTCGACTTCAGGATCCAAGGGAATAATTGATGTTTCCCTGTATACATCCAACATCGTCTCGTAGCATAATTTAGTCGGGGGACTTTCCACGACAGAAATAACCGAATTACTACTGAAGTCCAAATAATCCGTTTCTTCCAGTAATCCTAGCGACAACTTGCCATTTCTATTCTCCAACTTTAACGTCAACTGTGATGTTAAAGGTGAAGTATTAATATTGTTTTCCGATGATAAATCATGCAATGACGTTGACTTATCTGGAGGCAAAGTTATTTTATTTTCCCGTGAAACTATGGCTGTCTTCTTAACATCATATGTAGATTTTCGATCCGTCTGACATTTCATGACGACTTCATCCTTTTCAGTCTTAGGATTACAAATACGTTTATTTTTCTTCTGAGAGCTCAGTGTTAATTTTAGAGAATTGATCTTCCGGTTCTTCTCCTGGTCTAGGGCATGATCCGTAGCCTTTCTGATATCCATGATGAAATCAATATTATTGTTGCTGGCTTCTGGCGGACGCGTCGGTCCTTCAGTTAGTTTAAGCGTACACTCGCTATCCGCAGAAATTGATATTGTTTCTGCCTTTTGTTGTTTCAATAAAACCGAGAATGAACTGGATGTGTTACATTTCTCTGAGATCTGTGGAAACATTTTCTTCCATTGCGTATCATCAAAACTTTGTTTGGTTTGAAGCTGTGTTAATACAATTTCCTGCTTAGGCGCTGAGGTTCTCTCTATAGTTCTTTGCTCAGGAGCTGACTTTTGTCGTCTTTGACCCTTTCTTGAGTATACACTTTCTGCAAGTTTGATAACAGATGTTATAATTTTGTTTCCCTTTCTAGAGTTTTGATTGCCTTTATTTTCCTGTTGAGGATTCATCTGTAACTTATGGCCATTGAGCGTTTTACGGTTGTCTAAACTTACAATGGACTGCATAACCGTTCCTTTTTCCTTGGTTTCATTTATCACTCTTTCTTGGGGGTTTCCATAAACTTCCCGTGAGTCTTTGCAGATTTCGTTTTGAACTTCGAACACTTAAGCCATGCTAAAACTTTCTTCAAAGTAAAATGTTCGAAAAGAGCTTTATTCTACCTCCATAAATGGTTCAATAGCATGACAATTTATTTATTTTCATAGGAAAATTTTAAAAATGAGGATAAAATGTTATTTTATAATGAAAAACACTAAAAAACTGCTGTTCGGTTTTGATTCAAACTTCGAACACTTTCATGGTCGACTTTCAAAGCTCGAATATTTCAGTCTCAGACATCGAATACTTGTATTACTTTGCAAAGTATTAATGCTTTTAGTGTCATTCAACTTAAATAAGTGAAATTACATCCTTTTTCTAAACACTATCCTTTTAAATCCACCGAACAGTGTAATTTAAATTTTTCACACAATAATTAGTTTCATTCCATATTTCTGAAGTCAATTGCTAATATTCTCGAACTCCATGAACCACATCTAAAGGAAGTTTACTTTCTACAGCTTTATCAACGCAGGCAATTAATTTTCCCTAAGGAAAACCCGGAAAAACCGGATATTATTCGTGGGTGTTCGAAGTTTGAATCACGTTTTGAGGTGTGACTTTTTATTTATCTAATATCTTTAAAATAATGCATGAAATATTGTATTTTAACCATGCTTTAGTACATATATATCTTGCACTTACCTAATAATCGCGCAATGGAAAGGTAAATGTTCTAAAATTGGTAAAATAATGCAATCGAAAAAACAGCTACTTTTGCACGAAACGCTAAGAGTATGCGAACGAAGTTAAAATCTGAGTTCTCACTGTTTTCCAGCGCCTGCTGATTTCTTACAACGAGTCCTACGGTTCAATGTCATACCTCACTGGATACAGGACATTCTAACGAACACGGTGGTGTACAATAAGCTTAATATTTTATCATATTAGCGATACTAACGAGTATTTTGTTCTGAAGTGTTCGAAGTTTGAGACTGTTCTAAGTTTGAATCAGAACGGTACTCGTCTTCTCACCAATTTCGGTCTGTTGCTTAATTGCAAGTTTCTCCCTTACAATTTCAAAAATGTCTTTGTCCCTATCCGGCGGACTTATTTTATTAAAACTGAGACCATCTGTGGTTTTTTGATTAGTCGAGCATATTACTGTCGCTCTATCTTCGGAGTTCCTTCCTAGGCGAGGAGGAAAATGTTTTGGCGGTTGTCTTGTACGCCGCATACTTTGCATATCAATTTGTAGTTTGAACCATTTTTTCAGTTCGCTCAAGTTCTTAATTTTGCTTCCTTTAGTTTCCCTAGCCCACATAATTTGTAAGCTAAAGGGCAACTTGCTGATGATTTTCTCTACCAATTGAGGATCATCTAAATAGCTGTAGTTCTTTGATGCATTGATGTCCGAAACTAGACTATCTAATGCGTTCGAACAATCCAATAAGATTGTCGCACTAGACGTGGACAGATCCATTAAAATCTGCTTTTTTAAAACAACTTTTTTACTGTTTTCTGGAGCTTTACTGGATTGTTTGTTTGCTTCAATTGTTTCGAAGCATCCTTCAAAATACTTCAGTTCTTGATCCGTACTTTCAGGATCAAACGTACCTTCCTCGGTCGTTTCTATACAAATTTGCTTCGGTCTTTGCCTTTCGTTGGCTGGCCAATTATCTTCTGCAACTCGCGCATTACTTCTGAAACTTATATTATGTAATGTTTCAGCCTTCGTTCCATTAGACGAACTTATCAATTCTCCCATTGTACCTCTATGGTCTTCAGAAATCCTCGATTTGCAATAGTTAGATTCCAACTGCGTTGCTTCGTTTCGCAACTTGACATGTAAGCTTTTAATCAATGCACATTTGATGCAAACCCAGCGTCCTGCATCGATTGGCATATTTAATAATTGTGTGCAAGCCAGGTAGAAATACCTGTCGCACTCATCACACTGTACCATACTGTCCGTGGTGTCCTCCCCAATACATAAACGACACCTGCCGTTGGGGTTTTTCATGAAGAAATCCACGATTGCTGTTGACGTGTTACTTTACAGGGGAATTTGCCTTTACTCCTAATCCTGCTGGTAATAGTTTCGATCCCTATGATCGGTAATGGTGAAAACTTTAACCGTCCTTGGCGAACCTTGATACTGTTTCCAATACTTAGTGGCCCATGTCCTCTTGACTTGACCTTATAATTTACATGTCGGTTCTCCTTTTAGTTCCGATTCATGTCCAAATGTGGCCGCTGCAGTGGAAGACCCAAAATCGATTCCAAGTCCTGTAGGCCTTTTAGTGGTATCCGCTATCCTTGGTTAGTGGTTTGCTAGGTTTCCTTTAATCGTGCTGATCTTGCCAGGGGAATCTCGTCCGTCCTTCCTGGTCTGTAGAAATGTGTGCACTCTCCTCTTTAAAGTGCTACCAGATTTGTTCCTTTTTTATCGTGCTGAATGATAATGCTTGCCAGGGGAATCTCGTCCGTCCTTCCTAGTCTTTAAATGTCAAAAACTCGTGTGCTATACGCACTCTCCGTGTACTATAAAACAGTACACAGTAAACCGCTATTTATTTACGAGTGGTTTACGCCCGCTGCTGTGTGATGCATGTAGCCCCGCGTTATGCTGCATGTGCGTCTATGATGCGGAGTGAACGACGCCACTCGCAGCGATGACGATGTGACTCATCGCTGCTGGTGCGCATTTGCTCCAGCTCCGAACCGGCACGCGCCGCTGGCATCACACAGGCAAGGCGCGGTCCAAAACAAAAACAAAGTACGATTCAGTACAATAGCTGCCAATGTTGATAAACATTGAATATTTTGGAGGCAATAGTATTAAGTATTGGTATTTGACCGATTGTGCTAGCTAAGGGAAAATCCTGTATAAAAGGGCTAGTTCCTACCAATAAATCGAGCAGAATTATAGAACCGACCAGACTGGACACTTCGATTTTGATCTGGGATCTGTACGCAGACACCCCAGACACCAGAAAAGAAATCCACTCCTCTGTTCTATCAGCCAGCCTGCTAAGTTGTCCGAACGTCTGTAAATCTTTTGCATATGGTGTAACGCCACCAAAAGAGCGTAAGGTGCAAACGGGTGAATCAGGTATATGGAACCAACATATACCATACTCGTCTCTAAACGTATTGACCTTGCCAGGGGAATATCTTTGTCCTTCCTGGTCTTTAGAAATGTGAGCACTTCCTCTCTGGAGCCACCAAAATGTTACGGCTGGCTCGGAGGTCGGTTCCTCTCTGGAGCCACGAAAATATTACGGCTGGCTCGGAGGTCGGTTCCTCTCTGGAGCCACCAAAATGTTACCGCTAGGGGTATTTAGTCAAGAGCAAACCTGACTGTCTTCTTTAAAAGGAGTAGCTTTAAAGATGTTTATCTTTAAACTTACTAACCAAGGTCCTTCTCTTATTCGGAAGGCTTAGAGAGTAAGTGGATAAACGTTTAAAGCACTGTTCGGATAACGAAGAACCTTACTGCTTGTCTGGTTTAGCTCTAGTTTATTTTCCGTAAAATTACTCTATATATACAAAATTTACAGAAAGAAATCCTATACCTAAAAAGTCTATACCTACGCCTAACGAAAAAGGAGAAAAGAAGAGAGAAATAGTTGTTCATTCAAATTTGCCTATTCTGTGCCGAAACTTGAAAATCCGGAATTTACAACCGGTCATTAATCACAAATCTTTAATCTTCCCTATTCAAGTGCGAATGCTTTCATTCCTTCTTTACCTGTTCCTTCCACTAGTGAAAACTACCTGAGGCAGGTGTAGAGTGTGGGCGCTTAATCCGCATTGCGCATTCTAATCGTTTCTTCACTTTCGTTCGGACCCTGCATATTGCCTATGCCTATGCAGCCTAATCTGCAAAAGGGTCTCGCTCAAGTACCTGGCTTTGGTTTATGGTTTGTTTTGTTGACCCTTCGTCTATACTTGAATGAAACGTGATTATGAAAGTAAACCGTAAATGTTTTAATGACTCAGCAGATGTTTGTTTCCTTTCTTCTAATCTTTCTACAATTTGTACACGCAGGTACCAAAAATAGACGATTTATGAATCCATTTTAAGAACCTTCTTTAGCTATAGGAAAATAAATGAATTGAATTTAGACATTGATTTTAAGTAAATATTAATAACGTCCTAATTAAGATGCGTAAGTAACAGTAGGGTTGTGTAGCGTAAAAAATTTACTTTGCCACAAAAACGGAAAGCTATTTGCGTTCAGTGCACTATTCGGCACAATACTACCCCCGGCCAATATCTAGTAAGGCTGATACAAATTTGAAAAAAAGTTTATGTCACCCCCCCCTTTGAAAATTTTCGAAATGTGAAGGGGCAAAAAAATAAAGTGTCATATTAGTCTGCTGCATTTTTTAGTGACAAGCGGATTTTTTCACAGTTCAATGAGTTTACATCTCTAAATTATCCAATATGTGCAAAGTTATAGTTATCTCGTTAGTCTCGATCAACTTTCTTTCACCAACTAAGCTTTCTGATTCTGCTGCAAGTCATAGGCAACTATTGTGCTTAATCTTTAAGGTCCCGACGTCGAAAATTGGTGTCCTTGCAATCAGACTTTCGGCTTGATTCCATTTTAATTTACCATGTTTTAAAAGAATTAGATGAAAGCAACAATCAATTAAACAATATATTAGTGAAATTTGGTACCGCTTTTGACGGAGATATTCCGATTTTTGAATTGCAGTGGGATTATTTTTTCCCTTAAAGGTACTAGATAAGATAAAAATAGAAACACAATTTTTCGGGTTTTCGGGGCTCAAAATTGGTCGTTTTACTCCGTAATGTCCAAGTAACTACCGTAATTTTGAAGGTACTCAACGATACAGTTTTTACCATTCATTGGATGCATGCAGCATGCAGGATGTCACTGAACTGTTCGAACCTTGAAATTTTCGAAACGGTGTGCATCCTTAATAGACAAAGGAGAGGCCTCCTGAGCAAGGATTGACAACAAAAGTTTATCAAAATTATTACATATTCTGCTGTTGATATCAACTAGAAAACATGTTTTGTTACCAACTCAAAATGGCACTTATGATGTATCAGACTTTGCTATCATTTTGTTTTCATTTTTATTGAAAGAAAATTTGTTGACAGATTCTATTTAATGTGTAAATAAACCTTCAATATTTAAATTAATCTATTTTCATATAATTTTTTCTCTAGTTAAATGGTTGGTTCAAATTATATGATGATAGCAAAATGATGATGATATAATAGTAAAATGACAACTAATTCTGCTTTCCTATTAATATTGTGTAACAGCAAGATAAGTATTCCGTTTGATATTTTTGATAACAAAAGTAGTATTCAATTTAATTTCACGGCTTGGAATTTTTGCAATCATTTTTGATATTTTGACCGCTAAGTCGACCAAAATGAAATCACACCGAGTATTCAAAATCCGTTACATCAAGATATCAAATTTTGTTTTAAATTTGCTCTAAAACTTTGCTCGGGCTGATATTCATGACTAAAAGGTTGACCAAGAAACGTGAATAGCTTCAGAGATTTGTTTTCTTAAAACATGTCGATAGCACAGCATAAGTGTTCCAAGTAATAAAGTGGTAGGGACCTAAACTGCCATTTTCACACTATGGTTAGATTACGATACTATGTCGTGGTTACCGAGTTCTGAACTAGTAAGTGACACGGATTTCGATTATTAAAAAAGCAAGGTAACTAACCAAGTGATACGGAGGTTCAAAACAAAATTAAGATCAAGTTATACGTTTGTGGCTCTCTAAGGTGATCCTGTGGCACTCCACTATTATCAAACTGCTTCATCTCTACCAGGATGCTTACTTACAGGATGTGCTTGGGTCGAAAATTTTTGAAGTTTGAAAGGGTTGAACTAAAATTTAACTACTGTACAAAATATTTGTATTAAAATTTTAATAAATATGGAAAAATAAACGCTGGTTTCTTCTCTTTTGTTTGGTTATTGAAGGTTTAATATTATTATTTTTTTCTTGCCCCCCCCTTCAACAATATTTTGAGACCAGGACATAAACTTTTTTTCAAATTTGTATAAGCCTAAGGCAAGCGACGAAGAAAAAAGTCGACGGTACCGGTAATCGACACGATCGCTTTTCCTGGCAAATTTCCGTGCTAGCGGGGAGACGCGCTGGCGACTGCGCGAAAGTGATTAAAAACGGGCTAATCGTTAAATGGAAAAATTCTATTCGCTCCCTCCTGGGTGGTTTAAATGTGAGTGCGTGAAGGTGAATTAGAAATCGGTGTGGTTTGTAAAAAAGGCTTCCGTGGTTACTCATGTGTGACTTTGCTTGAATTGCCAACCGTGGGCAAAACGGGCTCTCGCGGCCGTCAGTAAAGTGAGTGCGTGCGCGGCAGCGTCCAGGAAAACTACAGCCAAATCCCAGTAGGAATTGCCCGATTTGCAACACCACGTAGCGGGAGTAGTATCGTGGTGGCTGTCTTCGCAGTGAACCGTTTCTGCAGACCGGTTTCGAGTTCGTCGCGGCGAAAAGGTGCCGTGCTCCGTCGCGATCGAGGAACAGGAAAGCCCCTACGACATCTTCGGTGAAGGTATTGAGGTATTCACCGTGCCAAACGGGTAGTCGAAGAACAGCCGATGTTGAGGAGCAACTACTACTAACCGGGTACACGCTATAGTCAGGTGAGAGGCAGTGGTAAAGCTACAGGATAGGGACAAAATCGTTAGAATATTTTGAGAAATTCCGGTCACTATTACAGTGGGTACTACATGCGTTACATTTCCGTACGTAATAGGCATTTGTACATCACCTACACATTCGTGAACCGTGCCATCTGCAGTTTTGCCTGTCTACTATATAAATATATAGTAGGGCACGGGAGGGTATTTTCAGCCCATTAAGCGATGGCATCAATTTTTTCGGCCTATGGCCTAGTTCTAGTAGAAGAACAGGTGGTTTTGACGTTCTTTGAATGAAAAATAGCAGATTACTTACAGCCTTGAGAAAATAGTTATAACATATTAAAATTGTATGTCGGCAAAGTATTTTTATTTGCGAAAGAAAAGGCAAATAGGCTGAATTTAGAAACCTGTTGAAAATACCCTTCCGTACCCTATAAAGGTATAGAAATCACTCGGAAAACCGGAAATGGAGAGAAGATTCTGCGGGCCGAATGTCATATACCATTCGACTCAGTTTCGAAAACTGAGCATTTTCTGTGTGTGTGTGTGTGTGTGTGTGTGTGTGTGTGTGTGTGTGTGTGTGTGTGTGTGTGTGTGTGTGTGTGTGTGTGTGTGTGTGTGTGTGTGTGTGTGTGTGTGTGTGTGTGTGTGTGTGTGTGTGTGTGTGTGTGTGTGTGTGTGTGTGTGTGTGTGTGTGTGTGTGTGTGTGTGTGTGTGTGTGTGTGTGTGTGTGTGTGTGTGTGTGTGTGTGTGTGTGTGTGTGTGTGTGTGTGTGTGTGTGTGTGTGTGTGTGTGTGTGTGTGTGTGTGTGTGTGTGTGTGTGTGTGTGTGTGTGTGTGTGTGTGTGTGTGTGTGTGTGTGTGTGTGTGTGTGTGTGTGTGTGTGTGTGTGTGTGTGTGTGTGTGTGTGTGTGTGTGTGTGTGTGTGTGTGTGTGTGTGTGTGTGTGTGTGTGTGTGTGTGTGTGTGTGTGTATGTGTGTGTATGTGTGTGTGTGTGTGTGTGTGTGTGTGTGTGTGTGTGTGTGTGTGTGTGTGTGTGTGTGTGTGTGTGTGTGTGTGTGTGTGTGTGTGTGTGTGTGTGTGTGTGTGTGTGTGTGTGTGTGTGTGTGTGTGTGTGTGTGTGTGTGTGTGTGTGTGTGTGTGTGTGTGTGTGTGTGTGTGTATTTTCGTTAGAGACACTTTAAAAGACTGAAGTCTTGTGTCATGTATTATATTTTAATAAATAAATCGAAACTGACAAGCACTAGAAATCATATCGAACATATTTCTCATTTTCAATGTGCTTCTTTTGCACTATGTTTTGATCTTATACCGTTTTCTAAGCCGGGCTACATCGTAAAAACGATGCGACCAAGCTAATGACTATTTTTTTCATGAAAATACATTCAAAGGAAGCTCATGGTTTGATTTTCATGCAAAAATAATTATCTGAAGGAGCGGCAACTAGGAAAAAGTTCAATTTTTCTATTTCGTTTTTTATATCTAATGCTCTACTCAGTTATTTTTTCAAATTCAGATAAATCGCAAAATTGAAATGAAGTGAACTCATAATAAAATTTTGAGGCCAACCATTTTGTTCTAAATATCCTTGTCTTTTAAAAGTGCAAAGGAAATAATCGCGCAATAATTTCTTTTTCGCAATTTTTCTGAATTTCTAAATTCTGCTTTTGATGCTAACTCTTGAATGTATGGTATTAAAATCAAGAAATCTGTTATGAACACATTTCTAATATTGAAATTCAAAACAAGCTTCGTATGTGGCTCTTATGCCCAATAGTTAGGCCGTCTGTAAACCCGTTAGAGGGTTAATTCCTATAAATCAATTCAATAAATCACGTAAACATTATAAAACTAAATAACGTGATGATAAAGTAAATTAAATGACGCTTACAAATATTTATGCAGGAAAGGAAAATGTAATTATTGCACGCAGTATTTTCTTGTGAATTTTACCGGTAAATAAGGATTTCGAGGAATAACGAACGAATATTTAAAAATATGGTAAATTTATTTATAGATGTTCCTGAGAAATTAAAAAATAATTATTGTGGCAGTAGAAAGGCTAGGTCACACGCTAGGTGGATTAATTCGGGTTTTATTTGAAGAACGTCAAAACCACCTGTTCTTCCACTAGAACAAGGCCATAGGCCGAAAAATTAGATGCAATCGCTTAATGGGTCGAAAATACCCTCCCGTGCCCTACCTCGATTTTTTCATGTCCTGTGGTTGTAAACGGGGTTTCATGAAGTTCTGAGACTCTCGGCCCAAACATATACGATAATTTAGAATAATCCAATGAGACATTTGTAGTTATCTTTTATATGGGACCATAAATGTGAAAATCGGTTACTTATGGCATGTCGAGAAAATTAAGTGCTATAATAACTAACTTTTAAAATGAGTTCTTTTCTTTCACCAGCCGATGCTGAAAAGCATCTGGTTGCAAATGGGATAGACACACAGATAATTGGCTGACTTATTTGGGAGCCTTATACAGAAAGGAGATTATTATAGCGTAATTATTCCCTTCCCTCAAAACTGAGGAAGTGAGTTTAAAGAAATTAGTTTTAAAGATATAAAGTCTTAGTCATCGTTTCCACTGCGGTCAGTTTAACTGTCCGGTTCGGTTCCGAAACGCTTCGTGTCGGTTCCGGTCCGATAAAAAATCTAACTCTAGAATTTCGTCCCAATTGCACTTCGGGCCGGGTATCGGACCAGACTTTCCGGACTTTACCCGGTCCGATGTCGATCACTACTATTGAATCGTCTTTTGCCTGGATAACACGCTTCAAACGCTTTTTGAAGTTGTTACATGCAGCACGCACTACTTTCATCGGATTGTCATCCCATATCTTGTTGATAACTAACTTAAATTCATCCAAATTATGATAAAGAAGGTTCCCTCTCTTTGAAATGCCTCCCAATACCACGACCGCTGATGAATGTTGGTATCGTGGAACATTCCGTTTGTGCTTTTGAACGTCGATGATCGAAACCGATCATTTTGAGCATGATGCGGGGTTTGAAGAACAAACAACTTCTCATCAGAAAAGATCATTCCGGAATCACCGTGCCGACGGAGCAGCAGTTTGCATCTTTCCTGCGGATTTTACGTTTTTTGAATGCTTTCATATCCAGATCCATTTTCAAAATTCAATTTAGCCACAGGGAAATTTAAAATTTACCCACAGGATTCAGTAACTTGAGAACGGTTAGGTTCAAGAAAAAAGTTTATATGTGTAATTTTTTTCAAAATTATGCGTAGAATTGGATTTTGTTTGAATTTTACAAAAATACAGAAATAAAATTCGGAAATTTTTAAAAAATTTGTCTGACTTCAAAATTTAAAAAATCCGTAAATGTGCATCGCTCCATAGTTCTTCACCAGATTTTAGGGCATCATTTAATCTATCTTTAAAAAAAATTAGGCAAATTGGAGAGAAAGGCTTTGATATAATTGACATTTTATGATCATAGTTTTTATAATTGTTTTTCTTTCAGAGTAATTTTTTTCTAAAAATACTCTCAATTTCCTACGACTTTTCGTTTGACACCATTTTGATCACATAAGTAGTTCTCAAGATATGATGTTTTGAAAAAAAGTAATCTCATTTCTAAATACGCCCTTTTGAAAAGTTACTCTTAACAAAATTTCATTCCAATCAAAAATAGTCGAATCAAAAATGGCCTCTATACTGCCGAGAATCGCATAACAGTCCCATTTTCTATCGCGTTTCTCTAATAAATGGGACTGTTATGCGATTCACGGCAGTATATTTGTGTCACACTGTCTAAGGACGTTTTGCCTTTTAGGGATGTGCGATATTTTATCGATACCGGAGGTATCGATATTTTCATTCGATATATCGAGTATCCGGCATCGATATTTTACCATGCGATATTATCGGATATCGATACCTTTTCATCCGATATTAGAGGTATCGAAAGCTACAAAAAGACCAGTTCTTCACGTATAACTTTTTGCCAAATTATCGAACTCGCGTTTTTCAGTTCTCAAGCTTCCAAACAAGCGTGTCTAAAAGCTGAACCATACTGCATGCCGCATTTGAAAAATGCTACAAAGTTTATTTGAGGCGGAACGCTGTTGCCGTGCCTGATAAAATGAATTGCACGCTCAAAAAAGCAACCGCAACCCGTTTCGGTGTTGTCTTTCAGACGCCGGTTTTTAGCATTTCGGTAACACTCGGGATTACGTGTGCTAGCTTTGTAAAAGATCCTCGGATGTATGCTGGATGTGTGTCTTTTTGCTAGCGTTAGGTTTTCGTATTCCCTTATCTATTTCATTGACTCACACGGCCAACTGAGATAAATATGAAGCACCTCCATGTGTGTTTCTGCAAACTTGAGAATACTCTTCTACGGTGGATGCCGATATCAACGGATTGTTAGGTTAATTGTTTCCTGAAGCCACCACCGAACATCGTATCGTTGCAAGGGCAGATTGATTTGCAAGAACCATTTATACTGTGAACTGTGAAGCGAGCTACGTATGATTGCTTTAAACCGATCCTGCTCCTGATCAGTTATTTATATTCTCTGCCTAAAAATGCGAATCTCATAATCCAGCCATGCCTTGTGTCACTCAAAATATTTTAGAAAATCGAAAAACTTTTTTATTACTTAACAGTAGTTTATTAGATGTTTCCGGATATATAGGGCTTTACCGAAATTAACTAAAAGGAGAGCTTTCAACTTGGACCCCAGGACCAAACATTTCGGCTTCATTCAAATTATATGCAGATGACAGTCTTGCCGATATCAGTTAACTCGCGTTGGCCGATATCAGATAACTCGGAAATGTGTTAACCGGGTTTTCAATACACCCCCTGGTCCTAAAAGTATGACAAATTCAACACCACCGATAAATTCCTAGCCACACTTCGTGTTTGTTTGCATGTATGAAAAAAAGATGAACTTGGTTGCGTCGTTTTAGGAAACGGTAACGACCGTATAAGCTACTTTCGGTGTTTTGACAAAGTCTGATTCTAATTTGGAATTTTATTTCTTGAAATGTGGATTATCTTTAATATTTTTCTCTCTAGAATAACACAATGTGAATAAATAATGTGAGAAGGTAAACTTATGCGAATCTAATTTACATCCAACACTTTTCTGATTTCCAACACTTTTCTGATTATAGGAGTTAATGTAACCATTTATGATACTACTTCTGTTGAAATATAACAAACTATGCAGTAAATCAGCGGGGTTTTCAAAATAAAATCTTGCCAGGATATTTTGTTGCATTTTAGACCAATCTATTGAAAAATTGTTTGAAACTGATCAGTTCTAGTCTTGGTGCTTCTAGTTAAAAAGCGCCCGCCTGACCGATAAATCTGCAGCGAACATTGTCGAGTGGAACGTGTACGGTATCTTGGAGGTGCGGAGATGCCGGCGACATAAACGAGGCAGGTGGCTGCATCGCAAGCCCGTGACGGATCGTATCTGAAAACTTTCTGAATATTTCGGGTTTCGATATCGGTGAATATCGGAGTATCGATAATTTGGTTGCGATATACTCATTACTCAGTATCGGATCGGTCCGATATATTGCGATACCAGATATCGATACTTTGACTTTCGATTCCCATCCCTATTGCCTTTCGACTATATAAATATACTAGAGGACCCGGCAAACTTCGTACTGCCACAAATTGGACTGAATGTTTCAGATTGTAAATTTCAGATGAACTGAGAAAGCTGCTGATTTTTAGAAAAAAGAGTTTACTAAAGGTATAAGCAGGGTTTTGTAGTTTTTTAAAGAGTCCAACGTTTGATATTTGATGTAGTTGATGTTCAGAGAGCGTGCATATCTAATAACCGTATCTGACAATCTGGCAATTTGACAAAATCTCAAAATTTATTATTCGTTGGAAATATGTCGGTGTAAAAGTTGGTTTGTGAATTCCCAATACCCAACGGTTCTATTGATAGAATTTACATCAAGCCTTGTCTTATGAACTCTGCTGATTGTGCACTTATTTTTTGTATAAGTGATTTCGATGGCTTAAACAGCACCTAGTTTCGTCTGCTGCAGTTGATCGTCTAATTATAACCAACATGAGAACGGAATAACTATATTTTAGTTGATGCTGAAATATATTATTGTACTATTTAATACTCCCAAACACTTTTTATTTGCCTTAGTATAGTCATCCCAGTATTATCTATTCTGTATGCTGGTTCTTGAGTTAGCCAACAGTTTTTGGACTCTCGAGTATATTCCCTTCATCACAATCAAAGGTTCGTGTGAAATTCCATGATAATTTAAAATTGAATTCATTATTCTGATACGTATTAGATATCAACAGTCATGCGATTTTTATTTTTATTTGCTTTCTAAATTGATTGATAAGAATTAGCCGAAATAGTTGCATTGCCCAATCTCGATAACTGTGATTTGCAAACTGCGTTAGTATTCATTACTGATCCAGATTCCATTAACAACTACATAACTTTTTTACATTTTTAAGAGATGAAATACGAATTGAAATCGACAATAAGTTAACTTTTGTAAAATTTTCATTTATATCAGTACCTTTAGAATTGATTTATTAGTGTATTGCTGAATACTATGTTTATCTGCATATGCAAGTTCTTCATTTGGCAATTTGGATGTGCCAATTTAATCAATTTAGTGCTTAAACTATTTGTACGAATTTCATTATTGACACTTTTGGCTTGAGTTTGGGTTTATCAAAAAGTTATACCTACAACACATTACATAATGTTAATTATTTTCTGATCTTGCTAGACCACAGAAATGATTAATAGCAAGACTATCCCTCATTGTTACATGTGGCGATTTCAAAGAAGGTAACACGTGTTTGTTTTTGGCGGCAACGGTGCTGTTAATCAAACGTGGTATCGGTTGATAATCGTAGTAACCACCGATATGGCGCATACAATGCGTTGCGGGTTTTATATGGAAAACTTATTTTTCAAGTTTTCTAATTTTTCCAGTAAATTTTAAATTTTTCTCGCCGTAAAAACATAGCGGTGGTGGAAACGAACATAATAAAGAAAAGACGGCTCAAATCGGATGCTCCGTTCTCAAGTGATGCGCGGTCGAACTTTTTCACTTCTCTTTTATATATAAGAAGATATAGTATAAAGGTATAGCAATCATTCGAAAAACAGGAAATAGAAAGAAGGTCATGCGGGCCGAATGTCATATACCATTCGACTCATTTTTGAAAACTGAGTATTTTCTGTGTGTGTGTGTGTGTGTGTGTGTGTGTGTGTGTGTGTGTGTGTGTGTGTGTGTGTGTGTGTGTGTGTGTGTGTGTGTGTGTGTGTGTGTGTGTGTGTGTGTGTGTGTGTGTGTGTGTGTGTGTGTGTGTGTGTGTGTGTGTGTGTGTGTGTGTGTGTGTGTGTGTGTGTGTGTGTGTGTGTGTGTGTGTGTGTGTGTGTGTGTGTGTGTGTGTGTGTGTGTGTGTGTGTGTGTGTGTGTGTGTGTGTGTGTGTGTGTGTGTGTGTGTGTGTGTGTGTGTGTGTGTGTGTGTGTGTGTGTGTGTGTGTGTGTGTGTGTGTGTGTGTGTGTGTGTGTGTGTGTGTGTGTGTGTGTGTGTGTGTGTGTGTGTGTGTGTGTGTGTGTGTGTGTGTGTGTGTGTGTGTGTGTGTGTGTGTGTGTGTGTGTGTGTGTGTGTGTGTGTGTGTGTGTGTGTGTGTGTGTGTGTGTGTGTGTGTGTGTGTGTGTGTGTGTGTGTGTGTGTGTGTGTGTGTGTGTGTGTGTGTGTGTGTGTGTGTGTGTGTGTGTGTGTGTGTGTGTGTGTGTGTGTGTGTGTGTGTGTGTGTGTGTGTGTGTGTGTGTGTGTGTGTGTGTGTAACGCTTTCCAAACTCGGTTCTTCACAGACCCTTTGTTCACTCCTTCCACCACAATCGACATACATTTTATACATGCCTTTTTACAATCCAGTTAGTCGCCGCTTCTTTTGTCGTTACCTTTAACTGTCGATTTTTGTGCATAAGGTTCATGCTACCGAATGATTTCTGCCCATTGAATGAATTGGTTACATATGGCATGTCGTTGTTCGTTCGGGGTTAGCAGTTTATATACTCAATTAACGCTCAATTAACGCTTTTGATACGGAAGTTTGAATAAAGCGATATGTGTTTAATTAGTATAGTAGGAAATTTGGATGTTTATTTATTTGCATGGCATGCAATAAAAAATCGAACATAACCCATGGTTTATAGGCTTACAATTAAAACAATGTTTATAAAAATCGAGCTCTTCTATTTTTCTAGAAAACGTTAAGCCAAATTTTCGTTAAGCCAAATTAGGTGTAAATCTCCATAAATCGCTGTTAATTCTAGATACCATGTAGGGCACGGGAGGGTATTTTTGGTCCATGGCCCATTAAGCGATTGCTTCTATTTTTCGGGTTAGGCCTAGTTTTAGTGGAAGAACAGGAGGTTTTGACGTTCTTATAATTAAAATCAGTAACTAATGTAACTCGGCTTGTAAACGGCTAGATAATGCGGAATATAGACCCCATAGTGGTCGTTAGCCTCTTATCCAGCAACTCCGATCCCGACCTCCTCGTGGTACCAGCCGGAATACGAGCAACCTTAGCGGAGATCGGGTAACCAACCCCGGTGGAAACTAAGGTCGTATACTAACCGGGAAGGAGGTAGTGAGTCTCGGCACTATAAGATGGCAGCCCCATCACGAGACTCGGTTGTGTTGCCCCAGTACGGCTACACACCTAAACAACACAAACTAACAACATTCAAGCATATTCGGAGCGGAATATTCGGCATCGACCTAGGCGACGAAATAAGGACGACGAATGGAGACTCGGGACTTGGAACTGCAGATCGCTAAATTTCGCAGGTTGCGAGCGGGTGCTGATTGAACAGCTGGAACCCCGCAAACTCGGCATCGTAGCTCTGCAGGAAATCTGTCGCAAAGGAGAGAAGGTATGGAAGATACGTGGCGGAAAGGCCCAGTTTTACCAGAGCGGTGGCGCTACCAACGAACTGGGAACGGGCTTTGTAGTGCTGGGCGGAATGCAGGATCGCGTGATAGATTGGAAGGCGATCAACGAGAGAATGTGTGTATTGAGGATAAAGGGCCGTTTCTTCAATTATAGCATCATAAACGTGCACTGCCCGCACGAAGGTAGACCCGACGATGAGAAAGAAGCGTTCTACGCGAGGCTGGAGGCTACGTACGACAGCTGCTCGTCACGGGACATCAAGATCGTCATCGGGGATATGAACGCCCAGGTCGGTAGGGAAGAAATGTATAGACCGGTGGTAGGACCCCATAGCCTGCACACCGACACAAACGATAACGGCCAACGATGTATAAACTTCGCAGCTTCCCGAGGCCTGGTGATCCGAAGTACCTTTTTCCCGCGCAAGGATATCCACAAAGCCACCTGGAGATCACCTGACCAACGTACAATGAACCAAATTGACCACGTTCTCATAGAGGGCCGGTTCTTCTCTAACATCACGAACGTACGCTCCCGTCGGGGTGCGGATATTGATTCTGACCATTACCTAGTAGCAGTACATGTACGCTCAAAGCTGTCCACCGTATACCGGACACGTCAAAGCCGCCCTCCTCGGCTGAACATCAGGCAGCTAGATAACCCACAAGCTGCCGAGAACTACGCGCGAGTACTGAATGAGGCACTGCCTTCTTCCGAGGAGTTAGGTGCTTCAAACCTCGAAGACGGTTGGGGCAGAATACGCTCGGCCATCGGAGAGGCCGCTACCGCGGCACTAGGTATTGAGCCTCGGAGTACACAAAATGATTGGTTTGATGGGGAATGCCAACAAGCGGTGGAGGAGAAAAAAAACGCTTGGAAAAATTATCTAAGTATTGCCACTAGAGAGAACCTGGCCAAGTACCGACGAGCTAGGAACCAGTTGACCACGATCCTGAGGAGGAAAAAGCGCCAAAAGGAGGACAGAGATCGTGAAGAATTAGAACAACTGTTCCGAGCTAATGACACGCGCAAGTTTTATGAGAAGGTGAACCAAACTCGGAAGGGCTACACACCGAAACCTGACATGTGTAGGGACGAGGGAGGGAATCTAATTACAAACGAGCGCGAGGTGGTCGACAGGTGGAAGCAGTTCTTCGATGAACACCTCAATGGCGAAGTCGCAGAAGGAGGCGGAACGGAAATTAACCTAGGAGCGCCCATGGAAGATAGTGATGTCCTAGCACCTGATCTCCAAGAAGTCAAACGAGAAATCAGGTTGCTGAAGACCAATAAAGCCGCTGGGAAGGACCGCCTACCGGCAGAGCTTTATAAACATGGCGGGGAAACGCTAGCAAAGGCTCTACACTGGGTTATTTCGAGGATTTGGGAGGAGGAAAAGCTACCGGAGGAATGGATGGAAGGAGTGGTTTGTCCCATCTACAAAAAGGGTGATCGGCTAGACTGCTGCAACTATCGTGGTATTACGTTGGTAAACGCCGCCTACAAGGTACTCTCCCAGATCCTGTTACGCCGGCTGTCACCGATAGCACAAGGTTTCGTAGGGAATTATCAGGCGGGTTTCATGGGGGCCCGCGCAACTACGGACCAAATGTTTACTATCCGACAGATCTTGCAGAAATGTCGGGAGTACAACGTGCCCACGCATCACATCTTTATCGATTTCAAAGCAGCATACGATACAGTCGATCGAGACAAGCTATGGCAGATAATGCACGAATACGGTTTTCCGGACAAACTGACGCGACTGATCAGAGCTACATTGGATCGAGTGATGTGTTTCGTACGCATCTCTGGGACACTCTCGAGTCCCTTCGAGACGCGACGAGGGTTGAGACAAGGTGACGGTCTATCCTGCATGCTGTTCAACATCGCTCTTGAGGGGGTGATCCGACGAGCGGGCATTGAAACGAGAGGCACGATTTTTACCAAGAGTAGCCAACTTCTAGGCTTTGCAGATGACTTCGATATCATAGCCAGGAACTTTGCGACGGCGGAGGCAATCTACGCCAGACTGAAAGCGGAGTCTAGGAGAATTGGGCTAAAAATAAATGCGTCGAAGACCAAATACATGAAAGGAAGAGGCTCAAAGGAAACAAATGTGCGCCTCCCACGGACGGTAACCGTTGACGGCGACGAACTAGAAGTGGTAGAAGAGTTCGTGTATTTGGGATCGCTGGTGACCGCGGACAACAACACTAGTAAGGAGATCCAGCGGCGCATCCAAGCGGGAAATCGGGCCTACTTTGCCCTTCGTAAAACGCTACGATCAGGAAGCATACGCCGCCGCACGAAGCTAACAATGTACAAAACCATTATTAGACCGGTAGTTCTTTATGGACTTGAAGCCGTGACGCTGCTTACGGAGGACATACGCGCCCTTGCCGTGTTTGAGCGGAAAGTGCTGCGGACGATATTTGGCGGAGTACAAACTGAAAGCGGAGAGTGGCGGAGGCGTATGAATCACGAGCTACAGGCACTGCTTGGGGAGACTCCCATCGTACATCTAGCGAAAATTAGCAGGCTACGGTGGGCCGGACACGTCGTAAGGATGCCGGACGACAGTGCGACGAAAACGGTCCTCTTCAACAACCCCACCGGCACCAGGAACAGGGGGGCCCAACGTGCACGATGGCTCGACCAGGTCGAAAGCGATTTGCGACTTCTGAGACGACTAGGAAATTGGCGACGAGTGGCCCAAGACCGAGTTGAATGGAGACGAGTGCTTGAAACAGCACGAGCCACCCCGGCTCTATGCTGCTGAAGAAGAAGAAGAACTAATGTAACTCAATGTTGCAAATTCTCATCACGATGAAGGCTCATCACCTGCTCGTCAGCGATTTGAATTTTATCAACTGGCAACTCGATCGTATCCTGATTGCTCGCGATGAATCGCCGACGCAAAAACTGATGAGCAAAATATGAATGGATTACTCTCGCAAATACTCGCTCGGTATCTCTGTCTCACACTCATCGCTAATCATCGTTACTTGCTGTCATCCAACCAAGAATGTATTTTGCGATGAAACGTAAACAAGCATATTTTTTGGCAAATTACAAAAAAAAATATTGCTCGTTCAAAAATAAAACGATATTCGTACCACATATAATAATTATTAACTTGCCAAACGTCAACATATACTTATGACGCCATACACAATCAGTAACTTTAAGCGGCACACGGACAAACAAAATGGTTTCAAGATTTAGTTTCAATGAAATGCAAACCTGATGCAATATTATTATTATTATTTGGTGGCTCGAAGGTTCGAAGCTATGAAAAATAATACATCTTCTTGTGTGACTAACGATGATGGTTGATAATAAAAATATCGTCGGCCACTGTTTAAAATTTGATCCTGCCAACAAGTCTGAAAAATCGCTTGTATATTGTAAACATTTGAAAACGTTGCTGGTGCTTGTCATTGTTACGAAAAAAAGATTTATGCTGCACTTAACGTGAATGTAGAAAAATTATGAATAACATGTTAAAATAATTTTATGAGATTAAAAGTCTTCTGGGTTTAGAAAAACGTTGATGTTTTGAAGCGCATTTATGTATTCTGTCGCAAAAATGTATATTCCAAGTATCTCAGGTGCTAATAGTCGAACTAAAAAACCAACATAAGTGTTAGGTACAAGTTTTTTTGACGGTATAATTCAATATCCGATAGCGCTTTTGCCTGTTTTCCAAAATTGATAAATCATAGCTACACTGAGAAAACTTTTCGTATAGTTTCTATGTGTCCCACATATAGATTTTTGCAATGTGCCCAGTAAATGATCTTTATGTGCCAAACAGTTATCATTTATGTGCAAGCGAAAAATTAGCACATACTATTCATATGCGTATAATTTTTATGTGTATAATTGCACATACTATTCATACGCGTATAATTTTTATGTGTATTTCTGGGAGTATTGTGTTTATATGCAGCTCATGATAATCATATGAGATTTTATATGGAAATTTACTATTAGTTATGTGCAGAATATTTTGAGTGTACTCATCGCGATGAGTAAAATGCGAGGTATTCGTTTTTGATTAACATAACTAGCGATCAAATCATTGCATGAAAAAGAGTGAGTGGTAATTCGCTTTTCTCTCACTCTCATTAAATAATTCTCAGCTAGAAAAGCATTGCCAGAGAATTTGACGTTATGGAATCACCTTTGAGTGTGTTTCGAACCGAATCAGTACTTTTATCGATGAATAGCAACATTGAATGTAACTAATCTAACATTCTTGAGAAAATAGTTATACAATTTAAAACTTGTATATCGTCAAAGTTTATTAGCAAAAGAAAAAAAATAAGCTGTATTTAGAAACAGACCGAAAATACCCTGCCGTACCCTACTTCTTTCTGTTATCTATCCAACTAAATACATAGTTTGATTTATTGTGCTAATCTGAAACATTTAGGCTGATACAAATTTGAAAAAAAGTTTATGTCACCCCCCCCTTTGAAAATTTTCGAAATGTGAAGGGGCAAAAAAATAAAGTGTCATATTAGTCTGCTGCATTTTTTAGTGACAAGCGGATTTTTTCACAGTTCAATGAGTTTACATCTCTAAATTATCCAATATGTGCAAAGTTATAGTTATCTCGTTAGTCTCGATCAACTTTCTTTCACCAACTAAGCTTTCTGATTCTGCTGCAAGTCATAGGCAACTATTGTGCTTAATCTTTAAGGTCCCGACGTCGAAAATTGGTGTCCTTGCAATCAGACTTTCGGCTTGATTCCATTTTAATTTACCATGTTTTAAAAGAATTAGATGAAAGCAACAATCAATTAAACAATATATTAGTGAAATTTGGTACCGCTTTTGACGGAGATATTCCGATTTTTGAATTGCAGTGGGATTATTTTTTCCCTTAAAGGTACTAGATAAGATAAAAATAGAAACACAATTTTTCGGGTTTTCGGGGCTCAAAATTGGTCGTTTTACTCCGTAATGTCCAAGTAACTACCGTAATTTTGAAGGTACTCAACGATACAGTTTTTACCATTCATTGGATGCATGCAGCATGCAGGATGTCACTGAACTGTTCGAACCTTGAAATTTTCGAAACGGTGTGCATCCTTAATAGACAAAGGAGAGGCCTCCTGAGCAAGGATTGACAACAAAAGTTTATCAAAATTATTACATATTCTGCTGTTGATATCAACTAGAAAACATGTTTTGTTACCAACTCAAAATGGCACTTATGATGTATCAGACTTTGCTATCATTTTGTTTTCATTTTTATTGAAAGAAAATTTGTTGACAGATTCTATTTAATGTGTAAATAAACCTTCAATATTTAAATTAATCTATTTTCATATAATTTTTTCTCTAGTTAAATGGTTGGTTCAAATTATATGATGATAGCAAAATGATGATGATATAATAGTAAAATGACAACTAATTCTGCTTTCCTATTAATATTGTGTAACAGCAAGATAAGTATTCCGTTTGATATTTTTGATAACAAAAGTAGTATTCAATTTAATTTCACGGCTTGGAATTTTTGCAATCATTTTTGATATTTTAACCGCTAAGTCGACCAAAATGAAATCACACCGAGTATTCAAAATCCGTTACATCAAGATATCAAATTTTGTTTTAAATTTGCTCTAAAACTTTGCTCGGGCTGATATTCATGACTAAAAGGTTGACCAAGAAACGTGAATAGCTTCAGAGATTTGTTTTCTTAAAACATGTCGATAGCACAGCATAAGTGTTCCAAGTAATAAAGTGGTAGGGACCTAAACTGCCATTTTCACACTATGGTTAGATTACGATACTATGTCGTGGTTACCGAGTTCTGAACTAGTAAGTGACACGGATTTCGATTATTAAAAAAGCAAGGTAACTAACCAAGTGATACGGAGGTTCAAAACAAAATTAAGATCAAGTTATACGTTTGTGGCTCTCTAAGGTGATCCTGTGGCACTCCACTATTATCAAACTGCTTCATCTCTACCAGGATGCTTACTTACAGGATGTGCTTGGGTCGAAAATTTTTGAAGTTTGAAAGGGTTGAACTAAAATTTAACTACTGTACAAAATATTTGTATTAAAATTTTAATAAATATGGAAAAATAAACGCTGGTTTCTTCTCTTTTGTTTGGTTATTGAAGGTTTAATATTATTATTTTTTTCTTGCCCCCCCCTTCAACAATATTTTGAGACCAGGACATAAACTTTTTTTCAAATTTGTATAAGCCTTATTGATTACGACATTCCAAATTTCATAAAAACTAAAAACTGTCATAGTATCACATAAAGGCTTGATTACAAAAAAGACAATTTACAAAGAGGAATTTTAAAGATTCAGCCGATTTACCGTGGGATCTATAGTCAAATTTTAACATTAAATTAACAAACAATTGTCTCTGTTAATATACAGCAACTTTAAAGCATTGAAAAAAGCAACCTGCAATGTTCCTTCTATTGGTTCATACAAAAATGCCTTAACAAAATCAGATTACTCTTAGCCTTTCTAATTCATTAGAAAAAAGTTACATATTATGCATTGGGGTCGAAAACGACCCAAGTTTTGAAATTGCTCTCATTCATCCATTTTCAATCCGAATTTCGTTTTCTTTGCCTCTTTTGAAAGCTATGGCCAAAAACTGGCACCCAAGGTATGTTAAGAAATATTTGTTAACTAGTGGCCACTTCTGCGTCGGCTCCGGAACACCCACTACTAGGTCTCGGGGGACATTTTTATATTTTGCGGCACATCAAATCACATCGGCTTGATAAAATAAGACTAATGGAAGTACAATGGGGACATTCTGGAGCCAAAGGGCCATATCCCCATTGGTTTCGGAACGTCCGGAACCCGGGTTTTGAGGACAATTTTGAATTTTAGGATGATTTATCTTGGGATACGTCAAATTACATCAGCTTGATAACATAAGACTTTTTTTTATTGTTATTTAATATGGTTTTAACCAATTGGTCATTCACCAAACATAAGACTATTGAAAGTATAATAAGAACATTTTGAAGGCAAATGGCCATATCAGCTTTGGTCCCGGAACATCCGGTACCCGGTTTTGGGGCCATTTTGGTATCTTAGGATAACTCATCTTGCGACCCATCAAATCACATCGGCTTGATTAAATAAGACTAATAGAAGTTAAATAATGTCATTTAGAAACCAAATGGCCACTTTACCATCGGTTCCGGAACATCCGGTACCTGGTTCCGCGGGACATTTTTAGATTTTGAAATAATTCATCTTGCGGCACATCAAAAACCAAAAACCGGGTACCGGATGTTCCGGAACCGATGGCGAAGTGGTCAGACGGGTCCAAAATATCCCCATTGTACTTCTACTAGTCTTATTTTATCAAGACAATGTGATTTAATGTGCCGCAAAATGAATTACCTCAAAGTATAAAAATGTCCCTCGGGACCTGGTAGTGGGCGTTCCGGAGCCGACGCAGTACTGACCATTAGTTAACAAATATTCCCTAATATACCTTGGGTGCCAGGTTTTGCCCATACCTTTCAAACGAGGTAAAGAAAATGAAATTCGGATTGATAATGGATGAATGAGAGCAATTTCAAAACTTGGGTCGTTTTCGACCCCAATGCATAATATGTAACTTTTTTTGCAGTGGCTATTCTAGATATCACTGAAAGCAGAAACTCCCCCACAATGCTAGTTTTCCAAAGTTAGGAAAAGTCAGAAAATTTCAAATCTCTAGCTCGTTCCGTTACTGAGTACCAAGCTTTGTCAGTATGCCGATGGGTTGAAAACGACCCCAATGCACTAGGAAGGTTAACTTAAACTTGTCTTTACATATATACGACATACGACATGGGACTGACAACCGGTCCAGCGTTACGGGATACATAACCGTAAATCTTAGTTTTCCTCGCAGAGCTCTATATCTAATTAAAAACGCATATATCTGCAGCTTCAATATTATATATATGAACTTCAAAATATGTTACATCAAAACAAGCGAAATGAAATTTCGAATCAGGCAATACCTTCATTAATTAATTGAATCAAATTTCTAAGTGACCAAACAAGACCTATTTTCACTCATAAGATCAGTCTTTGGCTTCTTGATTCAATCAATATGCTACCGTTCCCTAGTAGATACAATTTTCGTGCAACAGTCGACATAACAATCGTTTCGCGTCAATTCCCTTACGGCTTGGAAGACTCTCATAATTGCAAGATGACTATTACCGCTACTGTCAGATGCCGAAGAAAGCATAAAAAATGAGAACGATGCAGTCATATCAATCCGCCATAAGTTATTTCCAACGACAATAGTTGAACAAACGCCCGATTGTATATTTCGCACAGTTCTTGTTTAGTTCTGTGCTTCTCTGTTCTCAGTACGTTTTGAATGGGATTTCGTCACAGTGGCGCGAGCAGGCATAGCGAACACAGGCAAACAGTAGAAACTGCTTTGAATGACAACCATGGAAAAGTGAGTACAGATACGTGTACGCTTCCAAAACAGACACTGATAAAGCCTGCAAGTCGTAGACAAAATACGTATCTGTCGCAAATAAATATTAAATAGTGAAAAATCGGAAAAACTACAAGGTATACAGCCCTAAGGGTTATACGAAAGAGTGACGTAGGACTGTGTCATATAATACTCATTACATTGATAACATGTTTTAATCGATGAAGTATAACTTTATGTCTGATCATTAGATCAAAGACTAATGCAAACTACATTTTTGGCATATGCATATTTGAGTATCTGTGAGTATCATTCTTTGAGTGTTTATTTGTAAAAGAAGAGCGAAATATTCTGATTTAATTCTTCATTGAATCAATGGTGGTTTTGAAAAAAAAAACCGTTTGAAATTGTTTGGTGGCCCTGAAAAGAACTATGTTTGAGTTGATAGCACTTCTTAAAAATCAGTACTATAATTACTATTGCCAATATATAGATGGATGTCGCTATTCGGTCCTTTAGACTCTAGGATGATGGTTGCCCGCTAATACAGGAGTGATAGGAAATACCAAATCACTGTAAAGTAGAAATGCATTAGTTTTATCAAAATACTGACCGTCCGTCAGTGCGATTGTGCGATAAATGAGCAGACGGCGAACCTAGTGTGCTATTTTATAGTCACTGGCACTGCCGTTGCTACTTGTAAGCTAGTGTAGGTGTGGGAGAAACCAGATCGGCTGCTGCTGCTGCTCAAATAATTATCCGAATGGAACGTTAACCATTTTGAAAGTGTAGAAAAATCTTTCCATTCTTCAATTACTATAGCTCTTATAAGAAACTGTTTAAGACCACAACGGCCTGCTGCTGAATTTACTGCCAGTCAGTCGGTCTGTTTCCGTTTGCCATCAGTGTTGGTTTACGATAATTGCGATCGAAATTGCCGCCAAAATGCCATCGGGTATGCCTCGAATTGCCGCAAAAGTCCTTGGGTTTGCATCCAATTGCCGGTGTTGCCGCCAAAATGCCATCGTTTTTACCTCCAATTGCTGTCGGTGTTGCCGCCAAATGCTGTTGGTTTCGCCACCAATAGCCGTCGATGATAAATACTGACCGTCCGTCAGTGCGATCGTGCGATAAACGAGCAGGCGGCGAACCAAGTGTACCATTTTATAGTCACTGGCACTGCCGCTGCTACTTGTAAGCTAGTGTAGGTGGTGGAGGAAACCATATCGGCTGCTGCTGCTTAAATGATTGTCCGACACTGATTGAGCAAGCTATCGAACAATTTCGCATGTCTGCGATGGGGATAATGCAAAATATAACGTAAAGTGCATCGTGTGGGATTCACGTTGGCCATTGCCCGCTGATTCTGCTTGTCTTCGGGGTCGGTGTTGCCGTCAATTGCCATCGATGTTGCCAATTGGATTGGAAAAGGGGTGTGGCTTACAAAGTGGTCTCAAAGGTTATCATTTGGATCCAAATCCTTTGGTGTATCTAATTGTCGTCCGTGCCTGTGAAGCTAGGCGATCACAAGGGAAATGTATGGGAAAATTCGACCTTAAAACTTTACACACATTTTCACTATTTAGCGTATAAAAAATTATTATTAATATGTTACTATAAAATTGCTGGACATTTTATCTATCCAACGACATATTAACTGTTATGTTTCGTTCAGTAGTATAGTAGCTATTAGCGTTTGAAATATTTCATTCAAACGTTACACTTCTATTTTTCGTTTTTACAAAGTGCTACCCAGTCTCAGTATAGTAAACAAAGACGTAGTCCTACGTCAAAGTGCACCCTGTACAAGACGCTTATTAGACCGGTTGTTCTCTACGGGCATGAAACATGGACAATGCTCGAGGAGGACCTGCGAGTGCTCGGAGTTTTCGAACGACGAGTGCTAAGAACGATCTTCGGCGGCGTACAGGAGAACGGAGTATGGAGGCGGAGGATGAACCATGAACTCGCACAGCTCTATGGCGAACCCAGTATCCAGAAGGTGGCTAAAGCTGGACGGATGCGATGGGCAGGGCATGTTGCAAGAATGCCGGACAACTGCCCTGCAAAGATGGTGTTCGCCTCAAATCCGGTAGGAACAAGACGACCAGGAGCGCAGCGAGCAAGATGGTTAGACCAGGTGGAGCGAGATCTGGCGGAGAGTACTCGGTGTCCGAGGAATTGGAGAGCGGTAGCCCTCAACCGAGTTACATGGAGAAATTTTGTTCAACAGGCTTTGTCTTAGGACGGCAAGCCACCTAAGCAAGCAAGCAAGTCCTACGTCAAAGGTTTTTTCTTTTCTTTGATTTCAGATTTCAATTGTCATTTTCTTTACTTACAATTGAACAAGAAAAGCAAAAAGTGAAGGATAGCAAGTAATTTAAGCATTTAGGTATGGTGGTGTATAGGGTTAAAAATACTAATGAGTTGATTTTTCCAAATAAGTTTATACAAATTTCAAACAAATTTTGCGCATCAATAGATGCTCTTTCGAATCAATAGATACTAGAGCTCAGCTATGTTATATGAAAAATAGGAAGTAAACGCTGTACGGTTGTAATTTTGTACGATTTGTTTTCATTAGTGACACTTTAAAAGCCAGAAGTCTTATGTCATGTATCATATTTTAACAAATAAATTGAAAATGACAAGCACTGGAAATCATATCGTTCATATTTCCCATTCTCAAGCATGCTTATAGCGCTGGTTTTGCACTATTTTTTGATCTCATCTTGTTTTCTAAACCCTCTAACGGCATACACTGTAAAAACGATGCGATCAAGCTAATGACTATCATGAAAGTACATTCAAAAGAAGCTTAAGCTTTGATTTTCATGCAAAAATAATTATCTGAAGGAGCGCCAGTTAAGAAAAAGTTCAATTTCTCTTTTTCATTTCGTTTTTCATATCTAATGCTCTATTTTTTTATAAAATATGGTTTATTCAGATGTCATTATTTTAAATACATTATTTTACTAACTAGGAACAGTTAATCTCAAAGCATTAATATCTATTGTTGTTGTTCCACAATTATTGATAAAGGATATGTAGATTATGAAGATTTTAAGAATTTGATATATTGTGTTTCTTCCGAATCCCCGGAGAACCGGCCGAAATAGTTGATCGAATGGTAGATGTCGTCTTCCTCCGACAAACGGTGCAATCCTGCTTTGCGTATGTGCCCAAGCTGCTGCTACTCGTGGGCAATCACAAAATTTATGTATAATAGTCTCTTCCATTGCCCTACAATGTAGACAGTTCGCTCCATCCGCACGCTGGGTAGTGTGCATAAGCTTACGGTGCTCAGTCTTTTCGTTTATTAGCATGTATAGATCACTGCGTTGGCTCGACGTCAGTCGCCCCCAGATTTTACCAGTTTCGGTTGGGCTGTTTCCTTTCCACACGTGGTATTTCGATATTCGCCAAAAAGTGTCTGTGAATGAGATCGCTGGAAGGGTTTTGTTGGATGTACACAGGTAAGCTCTGGAATTGTTGGCAAAGGAGTTTGAGGCAAGGAAGATTTGCGGGAGAAGGAATTGCTTGGTCAAGAATGGATTAGTAGTAGGGAAGGGAGTCAATCTCTTGCAAATGACGGTTGATACACAGTGCCTTGCACTTTATTGCTGGTAGTTGCAGATTGAGCCCGCCGTCAGTTTTTTTTGCGCGCCAGTTGTTGCATTGGGATTCGCGCTGGTAGACCTCGGAAAAGGTATCTTCCTATCATTGCCGTAAGCTTTGCTGTATGCAATTGGTACTGTAGAAGTGTTGACGCCAAATACCACACCTTGGACGTAATGAAGGTATTTAAAAGAATTACTTTCTGATGAAGTGTCAGGTTACGCATCGAATGGAACCATATCAGCTGCCCAATCTTTGAAACTTGCGCATCCCAGTTGAGTTTGGTCATAATCTGTATGGAATTGGTAAAGATAATTCCAAGCACTTTTACTTTTTCCACCGTTTGTAGCCATGGAACCACCAGCGGATTCCCTCCAGTATGTCCCACATCTATCGCCAATGTTTTCAGACGGTTTAGTTTTGGCCCTGCAGCCAGTTCAAAACGACCAAAAAGCTCATTCACTGATTCAATCATCTGATTCGTATTCGCTATCACTGTCACATCGTCTGCGTATGCTACACAGAGGCCACCAACACATGCTCGATCAAGCTTTGCTAAAAGCGGGTGCATATACAGGCAGAACAGCAGCATTGAGAGTGGATCACCCTGCCGTACCGATCTTTCGATAGGAAAACGTGCTGACATGTGCCCGTTTATAATCAAACGAGAGCCAGCCTGCAAAGAGTACCGCTCTAGCAGAGATACAAAGTCTGGATTTATTCCGAGAGATAATATCGTGCGTCGAAGAAATGATAGCGAATCTCTGTCGTAAGCGTGATCTAAATCAAATGATATAAACTTCCAGTTCTCGTTCCTTGCTATCATTGCTGCTATTCTGTCTTTTAAGGTCAGTGTCGCTCCGAAAATTGAGAGCTTCTGACCACATTTTTGGGAGGCGGTGAGTACTTTGTGCTTCTCCAGCACTGCAGTTAGTCTTCGTTGCAATATTCTGCTGAAAATTTTGCTATCGGTGTTACACAGGCTGATTGGTCGATATGAGGAGATTTCCTCTTTGTTTCTACCACTCTTTTTAGCTAAGACGATGGTACCTTCCACAAAGGTGGCTGGAATCGGAGAGGATAGC
Organism: Sabethes cyaneus; assembly: GCF_943734655.1. NCBI lineage: Eukaryota > Metazoa > Arthropoda > Insecta > Diptera > Culicidae > Sabethes > Sabethes cyaneus. Next base: position 83,469,051 of record NC_071353.1, read on the forward strand.
AATTCGTTCATAATCGTATGCAGCTCTCTGTAAACGATATCGAAAGCCCAGCGCATCCACTCAGCCGTCAATCCGTCGGAGCCAGGCCTCTTACGCTTCGGAGAGGTTTTTATGGCGCTTAGAATTTCTTCCACAGTAATCTCTTCTACAAGCGCACAATTGGGTATTTTAATTTTCCCAAAAAAGTTGCTTTTTTTGCCTCATTTGATAGCCCGTCGTTTTCTGAATCTAACAGTTCTTTTTTTATTTCAATTAAGTGAATATTTGATGAAAAAATTAATAAAAATCAAAAATAGAATGATTTGCTGTTTGACAGATATCAACCAAACCGATTGATTGAAATGATGTCAGAAGTTCTCTTCCTCTCTTCTATCTTTCTGATAGAGCTTTTCATTTTGACAGCTCCCATATGAAACCTGTATCGGCTGATGACCATAGTTTATCTATCCACTGTGTTGTCTAAGGCGACCTGAGAAGAAAAATGGTTTACTTATAAGCTATCGTCTTATCCTAAAAAAAATTTTTAAATGAAAAAATGCTTTTTTTATTACTTTTACTCGTCAAATTTGAAAAAGTCTTCATGTGACTTTACGGTGACATCATATATTATCATAATATGTGAGAATTTAAATACCGCTAAAATACCCAATTATCTTCATCGTTCAAAGGGAATAACTCATTCACAATTGAAAATACTCACGTCTCTGTGAGTTTCTGCTGTGTATAATTCGGTAAAGTATTGGACAACATGTTGTTCGAGAAACGTTGTAGCCTCAGCTTTTTTGCCTTGACTCGATGGATAGTGGTTATTAATGTTGCATCTTGGAAATAATCATCATAGGCCCTCCGTAGTTCTTCATATAACGTTGATGCTGTGCGTGAAAAATATTGAAAGCTTCCCGTGATTTCCCCCGGAAAAATGCTTTTATTTTGGGTTTGGCAAACATTATCCACCATTCCAAGGCGTTTCGATACGAATTTCGCTGCCGTGTCCAGTACTGCCTACTAACTGCAAATTCCTCTTTGTTTTCCGCCGTCAACAAATGTGGACGGAGACTCCAAAAACCTCTTCCGTGTTCCCGGCCTAGGTTTGGAAGGCATAATCGAACCGTTAGTGCTTTATGGTCCGTGAATGAACACACGTGAGTATTGGTTGTTCTCAAATGTTGGCAAAGTCCGGTGCTGACATACCAACGGTCCAACCTGGATGCTGCATTATGAGAGATGTAGGTTGGTGCTAGTGTATTGGGGTGTAGCTTCAGCCATACGTCATACAGTTGTATTCGTTGAATAGCGTTTTGGATGCTATACCGGTTTTACCGGGCTATTTTCCAATACCGAATTACCGGTTTTTCCAAGACCAAAAACCGGTATTTTCGGTATTTTTTTGCATGATCAAATAACAACTCAAGAAGCCTGAATCGCTTTTAAAACTTTTAAAGCACGGGGAAACTTAAATTCATGATTGAAGGTTCTACAAATAAGAACTCAATTATGTAGTTATTCCAAAGGGAAAACTCTGAAATACCTCACCGCTGTCAGTATAGAGCTGGTGCCTCATGCTTTTTAAGCAGTCATCTCCATTCAACTCGTTCCAATCCATGGGCTACTCGTCGCCAATTTCTCAGTCGTCTCAGAAGTCGCAAATTACTATCGATATAATCATGCCATCTTGCATGTTGAGCTCCTCTGTTACTGGTGTCGATGGGGTCGTTGAAGAGAACTGTTTTCGTTGCTGAGAAACAAGGATACGCTTTACTTAAGCGATGAGTAATTCATGAAGAAATAAAAAATTGTCGCAGTGCTAGAACCAGCCTTGGCTGCTGTCGAATTGCTGTACCGGAATAATTGCAAATTCTACGAACTACGAACTCTAAAACTACTCTCGGAACACCTTTCAAGTAGCGCCCAACTGCTGTTCGAGTTACTGTATGGTAGAATTTCAGAGAGAGTTCGTATATTTAAATTTATTTATTTTATAATTAGCCGCAGTATGTGCAATGACTATGAAATAGTCATCAAGGCATCAAGGATGTTTTAATAATAAAATTCTGCGATTTCTGTTTTATTATTTTAAAAGTCAAACCCTTGAACAAGGGTTTTCCTACGCTACATTTCTAATTTATCACTAGGAATTATTCTTTCTTTCTCTGTGGAGACCGAATGAAGATTCTCTGGCTCCGGAAGTTTTTCATTGAAATTTGTTCTCGTTTAAAAGATGGCACGGAAAATTCTCTTCGCATTGTTAAATATTATTTTTTAATGAACTAGTCAATTAACTATGCGACAGAAATTGAGAATCGTTGATTGTGGAAGAATCTTTTTCAAATCATGTGATTTTTAAATATAGTTTGCAAGAGTTAACTTTTACCGGTTTTTTTACCGGTTTTACCGGTACTGCATTTATCAATACCGAAAAACCGGTTTTCAAAATACTTCCCGGTATTGGCATCTCTAGTTTTGTAGAGCTGTAGTCAGATTTGGACTCGTAGAATCGCATGCTCTCAGCTCGCAATTAAAATCTCCAGCCAGTATGATGTTATCGGTATTGTGACGAAGATAATACGACAGCGTCTCGTTGAAAAACCGCTCTCTGTTGGTTCCAAGAGCTGTACCCGAATGCGCGTATACATTGCAGAGCGTTGTGTTTTGGACCTGAAGTGCAATTAGTCGGTAATCTAGACTCTTTTCGACATTCGTATAGACGATGTGTTCCTTCAAAGCAATTGCCGTTCCCCGTCTGGCAATATCCACATTACTACCAATGTTAAATCCAGGTATCGTAAGACGTTCATTTTCCACCTCCTGCAGGAAAACAATGTCAAGGTCCATAGTGCGAATAAAAGTTTTTAAGGCGTCTGTTTTAGTAGCGTTCGTGATGTTGTTGATGTTTATTGTAGCAAAGTTGTGGATTGAGATACCGAATGTTATATCATTGGCTCCATGATGGTAATGGTGTAACACAGTAGTTATTGTGATTTTGTAGTGCCAATAAAATAACAATTTTACGAGTGAAATAGTGTCTTGTTTAACTATAGTAATATAGTATTGTGTAGCCGTAGTGATTTTACATCAGGCTAAGTAGAAGAACAGTTGCAATAGCAGCCTGTTCTTGTTAAATTTTGTTTTTCTTAATATCCCCCCAGCGCGCTACCATAGCAGCTGCGGCGGCGATCATTGTTTTTTTTTCTATCTGCATACACTCTGCATGTTTGTTGCTATAGTTACAAGGTACAAGTACCAGCGAACCACATGCCCTGGCAGGTGTTGTGGGTTCGAATCCGGTTATAATCTTAGATTACAGCTTGGTTCGACTCATGCACCTTCCAGTATTGGACAAAAGGTAGGAGTCAAAATGACTACTTGTCAAGCATAGCTACCAATACCCCCCCTCCTTTCCGCTCTTCCCCTCCTTCACCAAAAAAATTTCATTTCTTTCCCCTACCGTCCCTTCATCAATTGCAGAACCATCGTTTCAAAAAAATATTAATATATATGTATGACTGCATTTCAAGGTCAAGACTAAAAAACTTAAGATTAGTCTATTACTTAGGAACGGGGCCTTCCCTCGAAAACCCGCGCCGAGAAACGCGGCTAACACACGCTGACAGACGAACAACGTCACGTGCAGTACCTTGCAAGTCGTAAGGGCCGACATAGTGTAGTCGTCCTGAAAGTAAATAGTAGTTAGATTAAAACTTCTCGCTCGGTGGTAATCTGCAATTGATGCAGGAAGCGGCACAATATGTGTCGATAACCACCCAACCAAACGTGTCGCTATTCTTGAGAAGTGGATTTTGCGGTCTCCTTTTGTCCAGCGCCTCTATGGTTCAAAGGTACAAGTACCAGCGAACCACATGCCCTGGCGGGTGTTGTGGGTTCGAATCCGGTTATAATCTTAGATTACAGCTTGGTTCGACACATACACCTTCCAGTATTGGACAAAAGGTAGGAGTCAAAATGACTACTTGTCAAGCATAGCTATCAATACCCCCCCTTCCTTTCCGCTCTTCCCCTCCTTCACCAAAAAAATTTTCATTTCTTTCCCCTACCGTCCCTTCATCAATTGCAGAACCATCGTTTCAAAAAAATATTTATAACAATAGTAATATTCACGAAAATTGTAGCACTAGCAATACCGGTTTTAAGCCGGTTAAACGTAAAACTCGACCGGTCATTATTATTAAACCTAAAGAATCTAACCAAGCATGCGATGATACTCGAAAGGTCTTAAAGAATAAATTAGATCCAAGAACGCATAAAATCAGCAATTTTAGGAACGGTAGAGATGGTTCCATAATCGTTGAATGTGCTTTAGGCGAAAACATAGTCCAAGTGAAAAATGACATTGAAAGTAATCTGGGTGAAAACTATTGCGTTGTTGTTCCCACGTCTGTTCCAAGATTGAAAGTAGTGGGTATGAGTGAAAAACATTCCTCTGAGGCCTTTATTGACTTTTTAAAAAGTCCAAATGAAGGCATCGAAATAAAAGAGATAAAAGTTGTGAATATATACGAAAATCCTCGCTTCACTTGCAACAAGTTTAGCGCAGTGGTTGAGGTCGATTTGGCGACTTATAATTCTATGTTGAAACAAGTAAATATAGAGTTTGATCGGTGCTTTATTGTTTCCGCGATTAATGTGCTAAGATGCTTCGAATGTGGGGAATTTGGTCACAAGAGCATGGATTGTAAAAATTGTGATGCCTGCTCGAGGTGTAGCCAAAAACACAAGACATCAGAATGTACGTCAACTGTATTGAAATGTGTTAATTGTTCAAGAACGAATAAGGAACGTAATATGAACTTGGACGTCAACCATGCCGCATTTAGCTCTGATTGTTTGATTTATAAGAGAATTTTAGATCAAAAGAAAAGCAACTTACGTTTCAATAAATAGCAACAAAGTTCCAAGAAGAGTGTGAACAAAATCGATTTTTTGTACTTGAATATTGCGGGGTTATCAACAAACTACGTACCATTGCGTCAGATTGTTGAAGAAAAACGTCCTCATTTGGTGTTTTTATCAGAAACTCACATTGTTGAAATTGAAGCATATGATCAATATAGCATTCCTGGATACAAAGTTGCTGCTTGTTTATCACGTTCTAGGCATACTGGCGGCGGCGGGGTTGCTATTTATGTCAGAGAAACAGTTTAATTCAACCTTTGTCTTAGCGAAGTGAATGATGGCAACTGGTTCTTGGGCATTACAGTTGTGCGTGGCATGAAGATGGGTAACTATGGTGTTTTGTATCATTCTCCCAGTTCTAGCAACCAGCGTTTTGTTGAAATCCTAGAAAACTGGCTAGAGACATTTCTTGACTCAAGCAAATTAAACATTCTGGCTAATGACTTTAATATTAATTGGCGTAATAACTCAGATTCACAACATTTGAAGCAATTTAGCTGATTTCTTCAATTTAATACAAACTGTAGATGAATATACGCGTATTTCCCAGCACAGCAGAACCCTAATTGATCATGTTTATTCCAATTTTGACACTATTTGTTCAGTTGTGGATACTAATTTGAAAATAACCGATCATGAAACATTAATAATTAACGTCTTGGAAAACTCAATTGATAACGAAGATTTTATTAAATTGAAGTACTGGAGAAAATATTCAAAGCAGGTTGTTTCTAATCTCGTTGAGAGAAGCGTAGATTTTCCGCTCGCGGTCGGCAATTTAGATGAATCTGCAGCAGTTCTTACAAATACTTTGAAAATGTGTACTAATAAATTGGTTGAACATAAATTTGTTTCTTTGAAAAACTCGAACAGCTGGTACAACTTAGATATCTTACGTCTTAAACGTAAGAGGGATAAATGGTATAAAAAGTTTTGTAGATCTAATAGTCAAAATCATTGGAATAAGTACACGTTCGCGCGTAACAAATGTTCGCAAGAGGTTAAGAAAACTCGTTGTGAATATATCCAGAGGAAGATTAGTCAACATCAAAACAACAGCAAAGAGTTATGGAAAATTTTAAAGTCTTTGTTAAAACCTAGTAATTGCAAACCGCGGTCCATAACTTTTAATGGCACATTAGAACAGTCTGAACTAGTAATTGCATCTAAGTTTAATGATTATTTCGTCGATAGTGTTTCGTTGATCAATCAATCCATTGAATTGGTCGATGAACCTGATGAAATAAAACAGCCTTGTAATAGTAATTGTAGATTTGAAAGTTTTCACCCAATTACATTAGATGAACTTAGGATTATATGCTTTTCATTAGAAAAAACGGCTGGCGTAGATAACGTAAATGCTAGAGTTATTCAAGATTGCTTTCATGTCATTGGTCATACCTTGTTGGTTCTGATTAATGAATCTTTGCTAATTGGCCACGTTCCTCAAGTGTGGAAAGAATCGTTAGTTGTTCCGATTCAAAAAGTTGCTGGAACGATTAAAGCCGAAGAGCTTCGTCCCATCAACATGTTGCACACTTTAGAAAAAATCCTAGAGCTTGCAGTTAAAGATCAGCAGCTGGAATATTTGAGTACGAATTCCTTGTTGATTCCAGAACAATCGGGTTATCGAGAAGGTCATTCTTGTGAAACCGCATTGAATTTGGTATTAGCAAAATGGAAAGACTACTTAGAGCAGAAGGATACGATAGTTGCTGTTTTCTTGGATCTAAAACGCGCTTTTGAAACAATTTCAAGACCCTTATTGTTGAGAACAATCAAGCGCTTTGGAATTACGAGTACCGCGTTAAAATGGTTTGAAAGCTATTTGTCTGATAGATCTCAAAGGACTGCTTTTAATGATTTTGTATCTAATGCAGTGAGAAACGATCTTGGTGTGTCCCAAGGAAGTGTATTAGGGCCCCTTTTGTTTATTATGTACATTAACGACATGTGCCGCGTTTTACATTTTTGCGATATTAATCTTTTTGCAGACGACAGTGTGTTGCTCATTGCAGCTAAGGATTTGCACGAAGCCGCTTTACATTTGAATGAAGATTTGCGTTCTCTTAGTAGATGGTTGATATATAAGCAATTGAAATTGAACATAACTAAAACTAAATTTATGGTGATTTCGCGAAGTCGATTAGATGAAAATGTCTCAGTTATGATTGATGATGAGGCAATTGAGCGCGTTCGGGAGATTAAATATCTTGGTGTAATTATTGATGACAAACTAAAGTTCAATGCTCACATTGACAATGTCATCAAGAAAATTGCCAAGAAGTATGGAATTCTATGCCGATTGAAAAAAGAATTAACTATTTGGAGTAAAATACAGCTATACAAATCAACCATCTCTCCTCACCTAGACTTTTGCCCTTCCATTTTATTTTTGACCAATGAAACACAAATAGTGAAACTACAACGATTGCAGAATAAAATAATGCGTTTAATTTTAAGATGTGACAGATTTACTTACTCGATTTTAATGCTAGACGTTTTGCCTTTCTACTATATAAATATATAGTATAAAGGTATAGAAATCACTTGGAAAACCGGAAATGGAAAGAAGGTCCTGCGGGCCGAATGTCATATACCACTCGACTCAGTTTCGAAAACTGAGCATTTTCTGTGTGTGTGTATGTATGTGTGTGTGTGTGTGTGTGTGTGTGTGTGTGTGTATGTAACGCTTTCAATCTCACTCACTTTTCTCGGAGATGGCTGGACCGATTTTGATGTTCTTAGTGTCAAATGAAAGGTCTAGGGGTCCCATTGGTCGCTATTGAATTTCATACTGATCGGACTTTTAGGTCAAAAGTTATGTATAAAAATACGAAAAATATGGGACTTCATTATCTCATAGATCCCTTAACCGATTTGAACAAAATTGATTGCATATGAAAGAGGAGTCTTGCAAACCCTTAAGTTCCAAATTTCATGACGATTGGACTTGTAGTTTAAAAGTTACATAAAGAAATGGGAAAAAAATAGTATTTAAAACATATTTTTGAAACATATAAACATTAATTCAATGAAAAACATCACGCATTTTATTATTATTTGAAAATTACTGCTGAGATCTATCAAACGAAACCGAGTTATTGAAAATCGGACGGTTCATTCAAAAGTTATTCAAACTTTAACACTTGAGCACCGTATATTATACCGTTAAAACGTGTGAAATCAAAACATCAATCAAATGTTGATTGTATTCAATGTGTGTAATGTATGTATGTATGTATGTATGTATGTATGTATGTATGTATGTATGTATGTATGTATGTATGTATGTATGTATGTATGTATGTATGTATGTATGTATGTATGTATGTATGTATGTATGTATGTATGTATGTATGTATGTATGTATGTATGTATGTATGTATGTATGTATGTATGTATGTATGTATGTATGTATGTATGTATGTATGTATGTATGTATGTATGTATGTATGTATGTATGTATGTATGTATGTATGTATGTATGTATGTATGTATGTATGTATGTATGTATGTATGTATGTATGTATGTATGTATGTATGTATGTAAGTGTGTATGTGATGACAATTTGCAATTTTTAAATTTGCATTGAAATTCAAGAAAAGTGAGAAACATGTCAATTGTCTGAAGTTTTTGAAGCCTCTTAGTGGAATACGAACTCTGAAATTAAAGAAAAGAAAAAACTTTTACCGACTAAATTCCACTATTTAATATTCGTTCGCGACAGATACGTATACGCTTTGAAATAAGACACTGATGAAGCCTGCACGTCGTAGGCGAACTACGTATCTGTTGCAAATAAATATTAAATAGTGGGATTCAATCGAAATTTTTTTTCTTTCTTTGATTTCAGGTTTCAATTGTCATTTTCTTCTCTTGCTGTTACTCACAATTGTACAAGGAAAGCAAAAAGCGAAAAAAAGCAGTTGATTTAAGCATAAAGTGGTGTATAGGATTAGTGTGTTGATTTTACCAAATAAATTTATACAAATTTCAAACAAATTTTGCGCATCAATAGATGCTCTTTTTAATCATTAGATATTAGAGCTTAGAAATGTTATATGAAAAATAGGAAGTAAACGTTGCGCGGTAGTAATTTTGTAAGGTTTGTTTTCGTTAGTGACATTTTAAAGGACAGATGTCTTATGTCATGTATCATCTATACCTATAAAGAAGGATTTCTGTCTGTCTATCTGTCTGTCTGTCTGTCTGTCTGTCTGTCTGTTTGTCCTGTGTTCCTTATAGAATCAAAAACTACTAAACCAATCGGCGTGAAAATTTGCATGTAGAGGTTTTTGGGGCCAGGAAAGGTTTTAGTGATGGTTAGAGACCCCTTCCCCCACTAAGAGGGGGGGCTCCCATACAAATGAAACACAAATTTCTGCATAACTCGAGAACTAATCAAGCAAATAGAACCAAATTTGGCATGTGGGTGTTTTCGGTGACAATAATTTATTCTAGGGTAATTTAAGACCCCTCCCCTCTTTATAAGGGGAATTATAACTCCTCTCCCCTTTAAGAGGGGGGGTTTCCATACAAATTTCCTCATAACTCAAGAACTAATCAAGCAAATGGAACCAAATTTGGCATGTGAAAGTTTTCGAGGGCAAGAAAATTTTCTATGTTGAATTAGGACCCCTCCTCACTTTAAGAGGGGGGGCTCCTGTACAAATGAAATACCAATTTCCTCATAACTCGAGAACTAATCAAGCAAATGGAACCAAATTTGGCATGTGTGTGTTTTTGGAGACAAAATTTTTTTCAATGATGAATTGGGACCCCTCCCCATTTTAAGTGGGGGGGGGGCTCCTATACAAACGAAATACAAATTTCCTTATAACTCGAGAGCTAATCCAGCAAATCGAACCAAATTTGGCATGTAGGTGTTTTTGGAGGCAAGAATTTTTTCTATGATGAATAAGAACCTCTCCCCACTTTAGGAGGGGGGGCTCCTATACAAATGAAATACAAATTTCCTCATAACTCGAGAACTAATCAAGCAAATAGAACCAAATTTGGCATGTGGGTGATTTCGGTGACAAGAATTTATTCTATGGTAAATTGAGACCCCTCCCTCTTTATAAGGGGAATTGTAACTCTTCTCCCCTTTAAGAGGGGGGGCTTCCATACAAATTTCCTCATAACTCGAGAACTAATCAAGCAAATGGAACCAAATTTGATATATGAAGGTTTTCGAGGGTAGGAAAATTTTCTACGGTGAATTAGGACCCCTCCCCACTCTAAGAGGGGGGGCTCCTGTACAAATGAAATACAAATTTCCTCCTAACTCGAGAACTAATCAAGCAAATGGAACCAAATTTGGCATGTGAAGGTTTTCGAGGGCAGGAAAATTTTCTACGGTGAATTAGGACCCCTCCCCACTCTAAGAGGGGGGGCTCCTGTACAAATGAAATACAAATTTCCTCCTAACTCGAGAACTAATCAAGCAAATAGAACAACATTTGGCATGTGGGTGTTTTTTTTGGTGACAAGAATTTATTCTATGGTGAATTGAGACCCCTCCCCTCTTTATAAGAGGAATTATAACTCCTCTCCCCTTTAAGAGGGGGGGCTTCCATACAAATTTCCTCATAACTCGAGAACTAATCAAGCGAATAGAACCAAATTTGGCATATGTGTGTTTTTGGAGACAATTTTTTTTCAATGATGAATTGGGCCCCTCCCCACTTTAGGAGGGGGGGTCCTATACAAACGAAATACAAATTTCTTCATAACTCGAGAACTAATCAAGCAAATGGAACCAAAGGTGTTTTTGGAGGCAAGAATTTTTTCTGTGATGAATTAGGACCTCTTCCCACATTAGGAGGGGGGCTCCAATACAAATGAAATACAAATTTCCCCATAACTCGAGAACTAATCAAGCAAATAGAACTAAATTCGGCATGTGGAGGTTTTTGGAGGAAAAAATATTTTCTACGGTGAATTAGGATCCTTCCACACTTCAAGAGGGGGGGCTTCTACACAAATGAAATACAAATTTCCTCATAATTCGAGAACTAATCAAGCAAATGGAACCATATTTGGCATGTGGGTGTTTTTGGAGGCAACCATTTTTCCCATTATGAATTAGGACTTCTTACCTTTTTAGGAGGGGGGGGGGGCTCCCATTCAAACGAAATACAAATTTGCTCATAACTTTAGAACTAATCAAGCAAATGGAACCAAATTTGGCATGTGAGAGTTTTACATGGCAGAATTTTTTTTCTGTGGTGTATTACGACCCCTTTCCCTTTTAAGAGGGTGGGCTCCCATACAAATGAAATACAAATTTCCTTATAATTTGAGTACTAATCAAGCAAATGGAACCAAATTTAGCATGTAGGAGATTTTTGAGTCTTGAATTTATTTTATGATAGTTAGAGACCTCTCACCCCTGTGGTAGGGGGATATGGACTCTCATACAAATAAAACAGAAATTTTTGCGAAACTCAAAAACTAATCCAACTCGAGAAATTCGAGACTCTTCCATAAAACATTAATCAATAACAAGACCACAAAAACTATCTATAGTAACACTAGATCATTCAGGACGAGCCGGTCGCGAGTGTTGCCGGTGACCCGCCGTCGGAAGCGCCGCCCACTGGGGGGCTTGCAAAACTCGAGATAGTGACAAAGATCATCCGAGATTCATGATTTATGTACAACACAGGTTAATTTGTGGCAATACGAAGTTTGTCGGGTCAGCTAGTGTTTTAATAAATCCAAAATGACAAGCGCTGGAAATCATGTCGATCATATTTTTCATTCTCAAGCATGTTTATGGCGCAACTTTTGCACTATTTTTCGACCTCGTCTTGTTTTCCTAACCCTCTAACATTGTAAAAACGATGCGATCAAGCTAATGACTATCTTTTCATGAAGGTACATTCAGAAGAAGCTCAAGTTTTGATTTTTATGCAAAAATAATTATCTGAAGGAGCACTAGCTAAGAAATTTCTCTTTTTCATATCTAATGCTCTATTCAGTTATTTTTTCTAATCCAGATATGTTGCAAAATTGAAGCCAAGCAAACTAATAGTAAAATTTTCAGATTAATCATTTTGTTGTAGATATCCTTTTTCTTCAAAAGCGAAGTATAATAAAAAAAAATCTGAACTCTTGTTTTTCAAAGATGCTAACTTTTGAACGCATGGTATTAATATCAAAATATCAAAACATCTGCTATGAACACATATTTCATATTGTCAATTCAAAACAAAACAGTCTAAGGTAGTTAGATACTGATGAAGGTCACACGTCGAGACCGAAATACGTATTTATCAATAGGGCACAGTAGTAGAATTAAAGGATATAAATAACTTTTTGTTTTACTTCTTTTTTATCAATTCAAAACAAGTTTCGTATGTGGCTCTGAAGCCCGAAAGTTAAGGCCGTCTGTAGACCCGTTAGAGGGTTAATTTCAAATTTTCTATATATATTCATTCAAGTCTGCATAAATTATCTTTTGAGTTAACATTATTTTTCTATCAATCACGTAAATATTATAAGACTAAATAAGGTGTTCATCAAGTAACATAAATGACGCTTACAAGTATTGACGCACCGAAGGAAAGAAAATATAATTATTCTACGCAATACGTTGTGAATTTTATTGGCAAATTTTTGAGGAATTGGAGGAATACGGAACGGATATTGAAGAAAATAGTCAAGTTAATTATAGATGTTTCTGAGAAATTAACTGATTATTGAGGCAGTAGAAAGGCTAGGTCACGCCGCTAGGTGGATTAATTCGGGTTTTTCAATGGTTGTCAGTGAAGCAGCGCATTGTTTATTTGACTATGGTGTTTATTTTTAAAGTAGTCAATGGTTTGCTGCCTCAGTATTTGTGTAATCGAATTGAAAGATGAAGAGACTTTCATAGATATAATACAAGGAACGCGGATGAAATAAGAACACCGAATTTCTTGTCATGTGCTTCACAGAATTCACTATTTTACAAAGGAATAAATGTTTTCAATTCGATGCCAAGATACATTAAACGTGCAGCAACATTTATGGAGTTTAAAAGGCTATGTATTTCACACGTACAAGCTGTTTTTTAAGATTTATTTATTAACTTATAATTGATGAAGCTTTGAACGAAACAAATGATTTTTTGTGGACCATCTTGTTTGAAATTATTTACTTATTTATTTTGTTTGATGAACAGAAGATTGTAATTGACGAAGTATTTTTATGAATTATCTCATTTTGTTCGAAATTTAAATTGCATTTATATTTTTAAATTTATGACTTGTTTTTAATTATTGTACACTTTGACTACTATGTTCACCACGATGGTGATGATGGATTTTTCTTTCTTATTATAGTAATTAAAAAATAATACAAGAGCAGTCTACAAATGTTTGAGCCTCGCGCGCGGTGCACAGATATAACGATTTTTTTTAATTTGATTACTTATATCTGTATGTGAAACCAGATCGTTTTTTTTTTGTTTGAATAACTGGTTTAAATTGTTATAATATTAATTTTCTTATAGATATATCGTCTTGCTCAAACCTTTGTGGGGATATGTGGCGGGACCATCATCATCATCATCATCATCATCATCATCCTCCTCTCGCTCGTTGTCACCACTCCTCAGCTTTTTGCCAGGTGGGCATCCACGCAAATTTCGTTTGCTGCTCGCATTAGAACCAATAGATGTGTCAGTGTCATTGCCATCGTTTCTGTCAGCCGAAGACTTGCGGGTAAAAGTTCCGCTAGTATGTGCTTGGGCTATACTGATTGTAGATGATGTATCGTCTGCTAACTGCCATCCCGGAGTCGGGGGCTTTAGAAAGATTGATGCAGCACGTGAAGTTGCTGGCTCCTGTATGGCTTTGTCAGCGGCTGTCGTCGTTTTACCAATGACAGTTCTAGGCACTGGATTGGTTTCTTGTTCGACGTTATTCGATTTCGGTGGTATTACCGTGTTCGCTTGTGTTGGTTTATTGTGAAGTCTAGCATTTACCGATTTTGCTGGTTGTTTCGCAGCATCTGCATAGGTTTTCTGTACTAACAGTTTTGACGTAGGACTACGTCTTACGGCAAGTTTTGAGATAGGGTGTCATTCCAAAAAATCGAAAAATGCGAGCGTCACGAAAAATGAAAGGTTTTGAGCGCTAATAGCTCAGCGGTTTTCCGATCGATTTTCAATATTCTTACACCAATCGATCGGAAAATCTTCTAAGAATTGACCCAAATGAAGAAAAATATGGATTCTTGATGTTGAACTATTGAAGAATTGAAAATAATGAACCTATGTTTTACAGGAATTCTCGCTTCGTGATTGGTTGGATGATCTAAACCTATACCAATTTGATATCTGTGCTTGGGAAGTAAGCCAAAATAAATGACAAAGTTTCCCCATTTCAACAAGATTTCTTAACACCGCGGTCCAACCTAGACCATTTTGATGTCCTTGTTTGGGAACTACGCCAGAGAGAGCGACAAAGCCCCCTCGTGCCAACAGATTTCTTACGAACGCGATTAAACCTAGTCCAATTTGATGTCTGTGTTAGGGAAGTGTGCCAGAAATGACACAAGTACATTGTCCCAACAGATCGCAAATTCTTTACTGCGAGACGAAAACCTCGGCGAATTTCATATCTGTGTTGGAAAAATGTGCTACAGCTGTAGTATTCGGTTATAATACGACTCTGTATGAATACGCATGCTTTCCTTTTCATTAGAAGTGTAGTGAAAAGATGTGCTGTTGATAAAATAGGATTGAATTGGTAAAATCCCTTCAACGTGGGAAATATGGATAATAAAAACAATCTTTAATTTCAGTAAGGTAGCAGGAAAGCAATAGTTTATGTTCTAGATTTTGTTAAATTGTTTTCAAATGCACAATCTTTTGAGAATTGAACGTATGCAATGTTACTACTTTGATAAATGTTACATACAACGCATGTAACATGTATATATGTTGCATATAGCATGTAACATGTATATATGTTGCATATAGCATGTATACATCAGTGGCGACTCGTCCGCATGTTCAACCTGGTCATAGGACAGGCAAACAAAATTCAGCCCGACAAAATTTCGTTTGCACTGACGCATATGCAATGCAATACGAATTTAGTTTAGTTACGAAGCTGATGAGCAAACCGTTCAACATGACTTTTGAACGTTGCTTTAGAGATCTCAATGCACAAGCATACCAACGCATTATTCCTGGTATTGATTCTTGATACTGAATTAGTACCAGGAACAATGTGTTGGTATGAAGGAGATAAAAAGAGAATGTGATACAGCTTTTACTCGAAAGCGCGGGCGCTTTATTGTCTCGTTCATCTTCAGCATTGAACAACTTACTACCACATATCCCTATGGCCTGCGCTTTGATTCCATATTTTATTTAGTTAGGAAGCTAATGAGCAAAACGTTCAACACGACATTTGAACGTTGCTTTAGAGATTAGCGCCAGGAACAATGTGTTGGTACGAAGGGGATTTGAAAACAGAGCGCGTTGGCAATTTGGCATGCATTATTCGCAAAATTTTCTCGTCAACTCGTTCATCTTTAGCATTGAACAACTTACGCACATTGCTTGTTGCTTGTGGTGCGTGTGATGTGGGCTTGTGCGCGCATCGCAGTGAGGTGGTAATTCTTGAATTTGGTTCAATAGGTAAATTGAACGAAAAGTTTTCGGTTCGTAATTAAAATTCAGAGACGAGTTTGCTGGTAAAGTAAACCGTCGTATCCCGTTGCTATTTAAATAAATAGGGATATTCACGTAGCGCTTGCTATGTTGCGAATACGGAGTATTGCGTATTTATACTGCCGTTACTCGCATAACAGTTCCATCTCTATAGAAACTGAAATTGCGGCAGTATATACACGAAATACACCGTTTACGCAACATGGCAAGCGCTACGGTGAAAACCCCTAATGTTGGTTTTATGATTAAAATATAGAAATGCGATAATAAAAAAAAGCAGCGTATTAAGGGGGCATAGTACTTTTTACGCCATATTTTTTGCCTTATTTCAGATATTTTTTTCTCGATAACGCGAAAAGCGAATCGATTCGGGTTTTTTGCATTCTAAACATTGTACTTTATACTAATATTTCCAATTTTGTTTGCATATATGAATCTCTTCCCCTCTCTCCTACGGCTCCTTGAACATGATCATTCGAGAAAAACATGATTTGCGGTACCATGGATTGGCGCTGTGGGGCTTATCCGAATTGAAAAATTCGGATACGACATGAAAGCATATTAAATTATCTCGTGTTTGACCCATCCTTTTTTTTAAATTCGAACGCATAACAAAATGGCGGACATTCAAACATAAAAGTAAGGTTTTTAGTCGAAAAAATTGACTTTAAACATTTCTAAAAAATACAAAAACTGTAATATCGAAAAAAGGATGGGTCAAACACTGGACAATTTTGTTGGCTTTGAAACAAAAAAAGAATCATGAGAATTGCTTGAGTCGTTCTTGAGATATTTATGGTACCGACTTTCAAAACCTGGTTTCGAGAAAAACGAAGTTGAAGTTTTTATTCGCAGTGTAATCGCTCCAGACATGCGCGGTACAAATTGCTGTAACTTTGTCAATTTTTGGAATTCATCGAAATGACTTGAAACACATATCGTCAAAATGTTAATCTTTCGAAATAATCAATAAAAAAAAATTCGATTTTTTTAAGTTGAAAAAGTACTATGCCCCCTTAATTTGTATTTTTCGCTCGTTGAACAGGTAAGCTAAACCCCCACGAGTCGCCACTGGTATACATGAAGAATCGAATGATTACAAGCATGAATACATGCTACTATCACTACAAAGAGACTTACGTAGTCCTGCGTCACCTATATATGCGGTCGTGTCTTGTACACAACCCCTATGATTTTTTGTTCTGTACGCATGTAGCACCTATGTGGAGATATTCGCGGCAGTGTTTGCAAGTCTGGCGCTGTCCAAAATACGTCACCTGTGTCAATTCGCCATTTATAGTAACCCAAGAATCGATGTTATCGGTTACTACCATTCTCGCGATGCGTACTCCCGTGTAAGCTCCAGGAAAGTCTTGGTCTTGTCCAAGCTGCTCCTCATGAATATCACGCACACTGCCATATTTGCTGAGGAAACAGATAATTTCTTCGTTTGATACATCTTCCGATAGGTCATATAGTTTCACTTCGACAGTTCCGTCTTCTAAAGTGAGGGTCAAAGGATACTTCTTCCCGTCACTACCAACCATACCATGGCCACTCCCATGTTTTTCGCACACTTTCCGAGCTAATTCCAGATCTATCACTGTAACGAATGTAACACTAAGTGCTCTGCTATTCGGGAATCGTAACACTTCTCTTGATTTTAACCCAAGTACAATGGCACAAAACTTTTGTACATTGCTAAGATTTGGTTTGTTGGGCAAATTCCCATAGTTGATCCGAAAAGTATTTAGTCTTCCCATTTTTCGCACACCAAAATCCAAGAAGTATAACGCTAACTGTATCTATTCAGTTTTTTTTAATTCAGTTATATTGCAAAATTAAAGCCAAGTAAACTGATAGTAAAATTTTGACATCAATCATTTTGTTATAGATATCCTTTTTTTTTCAAAAGTGAAAGATGCTAACTCTTGAACGCAAGGTATTCATATCAAAATATGAATAAATCTATTATGAACACCTTTTTCATATTGTCAATTCGAAACAAGCTTCGTATGTGACTCTGAAACCCAAAAGTTAACCCAAAACCCAAAAGGTCGTCTGTAAATCCATTAGAGGGTCAAGTCTGCAAAAATTATCTTTTGTGTTTACATATTTGTTTCTATAAATCACGTAAATATTATAAAATTGAATAAGGTGTTCAACAAGTAAATTAAATGACGCTTATAAGTATTTGCGCACCACAGGAACGAAAATATAATTATTGTACGCAACACGTTGTGAATTTTAATGGTAAATAAGGGTTTTGAGGATTAAGGAACAGATATTTAAAAATATAGTCTATATATCAATTTTGTTGATTTTTTCGGTGAAAATAAAAACTATGATGCTTTCAGCGGAAGTTTAGACTTACTATCCTTCAGTCATTGACTACGCCTAAAACATAATTACATTTATTTAACTATTTTACACAAATTAATTTCCATCAGTTTGCTATCGTCAACACAAACTTACGTTAAACCTCTATTCTCACTGCGTCGTCCTCTATAACTATTACTAACTAAACTATCGTTTTTTCTTGTCTTCTAATTGTCGCAGTTTAGTCATTAGACCGTTGTATGTGTCATTAAAATTCCCGCACTCTCGCTGTAAGTTTACGGTCCGCTCTTGTCCTTTTACTTTAATGTGAAACATTTCAGCTGTGAGACGGTCAAAAGTCAAAAACATGACTTTCTTGTATAGTATGTAGCGTTAAACCTGTCCTAGCTTCTGATTTTCTAGTGTCATTTTTATGTTCCGCTATTCGGGGTTTTAGTCTTCTACCTGTCTGTCCTATACATTCCATGTTATCTCCTGCTCCACATGGTATGGAGTACACAACATTCTTCTGTTTTGTAGACGGGATCGGGTCTTTCAGTTAACTGAAAATTTTATTTTTTATTTTATCCCTAGGTTTTCTAGCAACTATTAAGTCATTTTTCCTAAGTGTTTTAGCTATTTTTTCGCTTTCGCGCGGAGAATATGCGCTTACTACAAGAAAATCAGGTTCCGCTCCTATACTACCGCCGATATGTGGATGACTGCCTGTGCATCGCAAAGGAGGAACACATTCAAGCAATCTTGGAAACTTATAATGCGTTCCATGAAAGGCTTGAATTTACCATTGAAAAAGAACAGCATGGAAAGATCAAGTTTCTGGATATGATGCTAACCCGGGACAACGGAAGAATTTTAACAAATTGGCTGCCCAAGCAAACCAATGGGAGATACCTGGACTATACATCGGAGAGCCCGTTTCAACATAAGTGTAACACAGTAATCGCATTATACGATCGAGCAATCAAACTAACAAACATAAATGATCGTCCAGCGGCAATACAGACAGCAACAAAAATCTTAGAGAGCAACAGTTATCCGATTTGGTTTACTCAAAAAATGTTAAAACGGCGCGTACACAAACACTACAACACAATGGAAAATGAAATTCAAAATAGTGAGGATGCAAAATACATGTCGACTCCCTATGTACCAGGCTTAAGCGAAAAAATAGCTAAAACACTTAGGAAAAATAACTTAATAGTTGCTACAAAACCTAGGGACAAAATAAAAAATAAAATTTTCAGTAAACTGAAAGACCCGATCCCGGCTACAAAACAGAAGAATGTTGTGTACTCCATACCATGTGGAGCAGGAGATAACATGGAATATATAGGACAGACAGGTAGAAGACTAAAACCCCGAATAGCGGAACATAAAAATGACACTAGAAAATCAGAAGCTAGGACAGGTTTAACGCTACATACTATACAAGAAGGTCATGTTTTTGACTTTAAAAATACGCGCGTTTTGGAAAAAATCGAAAACAAGGAAACCCGTCTCACAGCCGAAATGTTTCACATTAAAGTAAAAGGACAAGAGCGGACCGTAAACTTACAGCGAGAGTGCGGGAATTTTAATGACACATACAACGGTCTAATGACTAAACTGCGACAATTAGAAGACAAGAAAAAACGATAGCTTAGTTAGTAATAGTTATAGAGGACGACGCAGTGAGAATAGATGTTTAATGTAAGTTTGTGTTGACGATAGCAAACTGTTGGAAATTAATTTGTGTAAAATAGTTAAATAAATGTAATTATGTTTTAGGCGTAGTCAATGACTGCAGGATAGTAAGTCTAAACGTCCGCTGAAAGCATCATAGTTTTTATTTTCACCGAAAAAATCAACAAAATTGATATATAAAATTCACGGTGACGAACTCCAACAATAAAAATATAGTCTAGTTAATTATTGCCTCCCAGTTGGCATCGAGGTATGATGCTGGCCTAATAAGCCAGTCGTCGTATGTTCGTATCTCGGCTGGGAGAGGTTGTTGGAATCAATAGGATCGTAACAACTGGTCCTGCAATTGTCCTGTATTTTAACAGCTGGCTGCGAAGTCTGTCGTATAAAAACAGAAGGTCAAGTTTCGATAACGGAATGTAGCACCTAGGCTTTGCTTTGCTAGTTAATTATAGATGTTCCTGAGAAATTAAAAAAATAATTATTGTGGCAGTAGAAAGGCTAGGTCACGCCGCTAGGTGGATTAATTCGGGTTTTTTTTTATTAGAGTGGTTTTAACCCAGAGGGTCATTCACCGCCTAAGGTCGTTCACGCTGTATAGGGGTGTTCACTTCCACAGATATTGGACAATTTTCACTCAAGATTCAATTCCTATATGTTCTAGCATGATGTATTGTATTAAAAAAACATTGCTTAAACTATATGCATATCGCATATTTGCAATTTCAATCAAAAAGATATTATAGTTTACTTCCACAAGGTTCAATTCCATGTCAATCATTTCGTAGATATAATATTTTAATAATATTTTTTTTACAGGATGTATCAAATTTCGCTTTCCACCGACATGCCGTATTATGGCAGTTGATATGCGTTGAAATGAATTATTATAAAGTAGCAAACTATTTTCGAATTAAAAATTGGCAAATAGATTTATCATTGCATTTATCGGATACTTACATTAAAGGAAGCATAAAACTGCAAATGATGGAAGACAAATATACATTACTACATAATTTGCGTGATGAAGCGCTCCAAAGAACCTTAACGTAAGTACAATATTGGTAAATACGAGAATGTTATTTTAATATTTTCGAATTAATTGAAACTTTACATTGATGTTTTTTAAAAACCCGAGAAAATTCACCTAGCGGTGTGACTACGACTTTTTACTGCAACAATGATTCTTTATCTTAGCTATATTATATAACTAGCTAATTGCCCGATCTCACTTGAGGTCTCTTTGTCACTCACAAGGAAACATCACTATCGGTTACAGGCTTAGGCAAATAGATTTATCATTGCATTTATCGGATACTCACATTAAAGGAAGCTTTATGAAACTACAAATGTAATTGAAAAAGCAAAAATTCGTGCAAAATTGTATTAAATTCATATGGATGTTCATCAATGAAGTCGGTCCGATACCATGAATACCATGATACCATAAAAACTTTCAAGCCTTGGTACCAAAGCATGTCTAGAATTGCCAATACATTGTTCCGCTTTGTCAAGATTGTGATGCCATTGAATTTTATTACATACGTTTCGTATGAGACCCATCTTCATCTTCAACTATGTCCAATAACACCTCCTTCATCCTTTACTTACAGTCATCCCAGTATTACGGGCCAGTTAAGCATGATGCTGCTACACAATTATCGGTAGAAACACAGATTTAAATAATTCACAGATTATTTATAACTTAATTGGATATAAATATACCATAGTTTGATGTTCTGTAGGTAATCTTACTCAAAAATTACACACTTTTTTGCAGAACAACAAAATGTGAGCATATTCCATTCCCAGTATTATGGGCCACTTTTAAACCTGGTCAGAATTATGGGTCAATGTTCCCAGTATTATGGGTCAGTAAAACAACATAGGTTTTATTTCGAGAAAATCGCACGCACGCGCGCGCCTGTTTGTGTGTGTATGTATGTGTGTGGTTCTCGCAATTTAGGGATCTTGTTGTATCTTGTACTGCACTCAACTGTCTGAGTGAGTTGAGTTTGGATTCAATTTTAGCTTCTTCTTCAGGAAAGTCATTAAACTGACTCAGTGTATGATGGATGGTACTCAGTGCTGTGTTCGGATTTCGAGTGGAATGTCAAGTTCATTCGTGTCACGCAGAGGGCTTCATCAAAGTGATGATCTCTATGGCAAACCAAGTATGCAAAAGGCGACCTAAGCTAAACGGATACGATAGGCAGAGCATGTTGCAAGAATGCCGGACAACTACCCTACAAAGATGGTATTTGGCTCACATCCGGTAGGATTAAGGGCGCAGCGAGCAAGATGGTTAGATTAGGCGGAGCGAGTCTGAGAAATTAAAGAGCGTTGGCACACAGAACAGAAGTGGAAGTTCGAACAATCGTTCGAGCAAAACCTGGCATCTACGCTCTGGTCTAAAACTCTACCAATAAGTAAGAACTTTGACGACTTCTTGTTTTGAGTGCACTTGTCATTCAAAATCTCGTCTAAACGAAATTCCTCGACTCGTCTAAATATTTCAGCTTTACTTCGCACATAGGAGTATTTGATGCAAAATGTTGGCCATAAGTCCAAAATGGAAAATGCATGATTTTATCTAAATATCGTTTCTATTATCACAATAGAGCACAAGTCACGTGAGTTGTGCTCTTGCCGGATTGATTGATTTTTTTTCACAGAGTATGCTGTTATTTTGGATAGCAGTTTTCAAGAAGCATCCTATCGCTGGGTATATAAACCTGAAAATCTGAATGAAATATTATTTGTTTAACATAAGTGTGCATTTTCTGCGTAAAGAAGAATATTTTTCAATAATTTTATCCAGCTTTTTACGATCCGTAATGGCGAACCGTATAATCTGTGTTAGTGTGTTCGTAATATTTGGACAGAATTTTTGACATTTCCTAATTACATCGCACGTTTTCTTTCCGCACGTTCACACTAAAACTAAAGGAACGTGCGGAAAGAAAACGTGCGATGTATTTAGGAAATGTCAAAAATGCTATCCAAATATTACGAACTATTATGATATGCATTTATGTATCCAGCTTCTTCGAGCCATAATGGCGACTGTCATTCGACTCAGTTCGACAAGAACAAAATATATTTGTCATTATGTTTACGTATATATGTATACACGCATGTACATATGCATATACAAGCATAGGCGTCACACACACAAACCAATTTTATGTCACATACACAAACCAGTTAGCATCGCCTAGTTAGCTTCGAGGTACGATGCTGGTCTAACAAGCCATCTCGTCTTGGCGGGGCTTGCTAGTTAGAGTCAGTAGGATCGTTGCACTGGCCCCGTAATATTCCTGTATTCTAACAGCCGGCTGCGAAGTCTGTCGATAAAGAAGGGTAATGTCTAGAGACGGTATAAATCCATGGTTTTGGCTTTTTACACAAACCAATTTAGATTCAATGGATTCGACCGCAATAAATTTTATGAAAAGCTCTGAGGTAACAAGTTTATATATTTTTGGATAGAACTAAGTGTAAATTCGATTATCTGAACAACCTTAAGCGAAACTGAAATAAACTTTTTCTCACCGAAAAAGTCAACAAGAAGAACATCCCAGAACAGAAGTGGAAGTCCTAACGATTTGGCGATCAAAACTGGTAACAAAGTCTTTTTTTGTTTTTATTTTTCTTTTGGGAAGGTTTCGTATAGAAGCGAATAACAGCAATATAAACAGAGCGCTCGCTGCCAATCGCATAGCAGCTTTCACATGCTTTTGTGTGCATTCGTATACGTTCGTGTGTTTTCATGGATAAAAGTGACTCGCTACCGCCAGGTTCGCTAGTATCTGTAGAAAGTAGCATGTACGTGTTTGGATTTCCACTTCCACTTCTGTTCTGTGATAACATATTAAAGTAAACTTATAGTTGTATGGTACATTCATATTGTACCGGGATGATGAGTTTAAACAATCTAAATATACATTGTAAGCGGTCGATACCATAAATACAATTGTCTTAGCATTATCAAAACATCAGCCCTTAGTCCAGCTTTGAACCCGTTTGAACATCTCTTGAGATTATTTCAAAACTAAAATAAGAAATCATTTGATTTTTAATCAAAATGACTTAAATCGAAGTCTTGTAAAAAATGGACAGCAATTCACACAGGAATATTTGGAAATACGTTAATTTTATCCTAAACAGATTGGAACAGATTCTTTGCAAAAATACTGAACAATATTCTCAAGAGAAAAAATTGTGCGCTTTTTTGTCTGATCGTTTCGTTTCAGAGCGCAAATCGCGAAAGCGAGTTTCTCAAAACTGTGTTACCAAAGTCGATAAGCATGATTTCTCGAAAAAACCTAAACCGATCTACTTGAAACTTTTGAACAAGGTATATTTTCGATTTGTTGATTTAACAAGTTTTCTGGAAATATTTTCTAGAGATTACTCGAAGGTTAAAATTATTTTTTTTTAGTCTGTTGCCGTAACATGTATTCAAATTTCCACGTTAATCAGTTAAAAGGTTTAGTCCTCTCAACTGTGTATAGTATAACCTCTTAACCTTCCTAATGCATTAAAAAAAAATTTGAGCTTGCTCTCATTCTCATTTTAATTCGAATTTCGTTTTGTATTTTGAAATAACTCATTCATCATTAATCAATGGCATCAATTGATGTACCGCAGACTTCGAATCACATCAGCTTGATGAAATAAGACTAATAGAAGTAATGGAGACATTTTGGACCAATATGGCCACTTCAACATCGGTGCCGGAAGAACATCTGGTACCTGATTCGCGACACATTGTTTACATTTTAGGATAATTCATCTTACGGCACATCAAATCACATCATCTTGATAAAATGAGACTATTGAAAGTATAATAAAGACATTTTGAAAGCAAATGACCACATCACTATCGGATCTGGAACATCCAGTACCTGATTCAGGGGAATTCTTTGGATTTTGGGATAAGGCACATCAAATCATATCGCTTTGATCAAAAGACATTGATGGAAGTACAATGGAGACATTTTGGAACCAAATCGAAACAAAATCGTATGGCTCTGAAAACTACAATACATATATCAAACTAATAATGCGTTCTAGAAGCAACCATTACCATTGGAATAAAAACCATCTTATGATGCTAACCTAACAAGCCAGTCGTCGTATATTCGAATCTTGGCTTGGAAGTGCTGCTATAGAGTTTGTAGGATCGTTGCACTAGCCCCGTAATTACCCTGTACTCTAATAACCGGCTGTGAAGTCTGTCGATAAAGAAGGGTCAAGTTCTCAAGACGACGTTTATACCCATGGCTTTGCTTTGCTTTGTGCTGAATCATGCCGTTTTACGGTTCATTATAAATTAAATACCTTATGTACCCTTAAATCATCAATGGGCCACTAAATCCGGGTACCGGATTTTATGCGACTGACACTGGAGTGGCTATTTGACACCATTGTACTTCCATCAATTTCATTTTATCAAAGCGATGTGATTCGATGTTCCGCATGAAGCCTGAGCCTAACAGAAAAGCACAAAAAAAATCAGAGGGGTTGTGTACAAGACACGACCGCATATATAGGTGACGCAGGACTACGTAAGTCTCTTTGTAGTGATAGTAGCATGTATTCATGCTTGTAATCATTCGATTCTTCATGTATACATGCTATATGCAACATATATACATGCTACATACGTTGTATGTAACATTTATCAAAGTAGTAACACTGCATACGTTCAATTCTCAAAAGATTGTGCATTTGAAAACAATTCAACTAAATCAAGAACACAAACTATTACTTTCCTGCTACCTTACTGACATTAAGGATTGTTTTTATTATCCATGGTTCCCCACGTTGAAAGGATTTTACCAATTCAATACTATTTTATCAACAGCACATCTTATCACTACACTTCTAATGAAACGGCAAGCATGCGTATTCATACAGAGCCGTATTATAACCGAACACTACAGCTGTAGCATATTTTTCCAACACATATATCAAATTCACCGAGGTTTAATCGTCACGCAGTAAAGAATTTGCGATCTGTTGGGACAACAAACTTATGTCATTTTTTCTGGCACACTTCCCTAACACAGACATCAGATTGGACTAGGTTTAATCGCGTTCGTAAGAAATCTGTTGGCAGGAGGGGGCTTTGTCACTCTCTCTGGCGTACTTCCCAAGCAAGGACATCAAAATGGTCTAGGTTAAACCGCGGTGTTAAGAAATCTTGTTGAAACGAGGAAGCTTTGTCACTTGTTTTGGCTTACTTCCCAAGCACAGATATCAAATTGGTATAGGTTAGATCATCGTAAAGAATCTTCCAACCAATCACAAAGCGAGAATTCTGGTAAAACATAGGTTCTTTATTTTCAATTTTTCAATAGTTCAACATGAGGAATCCATTTTTTTCTTCATTTGGGTTAATTCTTAGAAGATTTTCCGATCGATTGGTGTAAGAATATTTCAAATCGATCGGAAAACCGCTGAGCTATTAGCGCTCAAAACCTTTCATTTTTCGTGACGCTCGCATTTTTTGATTTTTTGGAATGACACCCTATCTCAAAACTAGCCGTAAGACGTAGTCCTACGTCAAAAATGTCCGCCGAACCAGGTACCGGATATTCCCAGAACCGATGCTTATGTGACCATTTGCCTTCAAAATGTCTTTATTATACTTTCAATATAGTCTTATGGTATCAAGGTGATGTGATTTGACGTTCCGCAAGATGAATCATCCTAAAATTCAAAATTGCCCCCAAGTACCGGGTAGTTCCATTAGTGTTATTTTGCCAAGCCGATGTGATTTGATGTGCCGCAAAATGAATTATCTCAAAATACAAAAATGTCCCCGGAGACAAGTGGTTGATGTTTCGCAGCCGACGCTGAAGCGGCCATTAGTCAACAAAATACTCCGAAATTTACCTTGGGTGTCAGTTTTGGGTCATAACTTTCAAGCGAGGCAAAGAAAATGAAGTTCGGATTGAAAATGGATGAAAAAGAGCAAGCTCAAAATTTGGGTTGTTTATGATTATGCTTTCGTTTAGATGGACCGATAATACAAGTTAATTGGGGAATCAAACGACATGCATTGTACAACGGAAGTAAATCATTTGAATTTATAAGAAGCAATAAATTGAAATAACTTACAGAAGACAACTATACAAAAACTTTTTAAATTAGGAATATCGTAAAAAAAGAATTCATAACTACATATTTCATCACTTTACCCACTGTCCAGGCAGATTAGACGAGATACGGGGGGATTAAAATACCCAACTTTTGTTTTTGTTTTGGTTTGACTGAGTGAACTGACAGATTCAGTTGGTTCGACTACTTGAATTTCATAACGGAGACAACAGCTAATAATAGTAAAATTGTAATAAAAATACAGTGTTTAATTGCTTCCTGTTTAATACTTCCAACCAGCAAGTGGGTAACAAAACCAAAACTGATAAATGCTATACGGACAATATGTAGAATTGGACAGCCTCACCAGTCCCTAGTGACGAGACTGGAGTATTTAGACGAGTTGGCAAGGATGCCAGAAAGAAAAGTGTTATGAATTTTCAAAATGTATCATCGAGACGAGAATCGAATTCAACATGCGGCATGTGATCTTAAACAAATTTTATGTAAGAATTGTTGATGTGCGACTGTATTGGTGGTTTGTATGCATTGGGAAACACTTTGCAACGAAAAAAAAACTCCAGATGCAAGCAAATCGCGTATACGTATACGCGGCGAAGTGTGCGTAATATTCTTGTCAGCAATCTCTATGCTAAACTTCCAACGATATGCGTAACTGGTGTAACGTATAAAACAGGAGTAAAATGAAAAGTCGCGTTGGTATAGATTTTGATTTTTATTATTGATCACCTGCGGCTAGCGGCAACTACATTAGCATGTTTGAGAGATGAAAAAACACCTAATTTTGATCACACGGTTGCAACTTTGACGTTTTCGAACAAAATAGGTGAAGTCAACACATCTGGATCACTTTTATGCTAGTGTGCGGCTAGTGTGCGGCTAGTGTGCTTGTATAAGAACGATTAATACGATATTTCCGTAGCAGCAAACTTAACTTTTGTAGCGGCATCAGCTGTTTCTCGCCCGAAAAGTGAAATTTTATGTTAGACAAATGTAAATTATTGTTACCAATGCACTGTTTTTGAGATTCCTAGAAAATTATTCACTTCTATATAACTAAATTGATACGTGCATGATTGAGTTTTTGTTGGTTAGGTCGCTTGAGCATAAAGATTATTAACACCTTTTTGCCATTTCCGTACATCCGTACAAGAATTTCAAAGAATAGTTCTGGCAACTTTGATTTGGGTCAGCTAGTCTAAAGTTGGAAAACTGTGTAGCAAATTTTCCGTGTAAAAAGCCACTTTCCACCGCCAGGTTCGCTAGTATCTGTAAAAGGTTAGAGTTACGAGTTTTGATTTTAACTTCCACTTCTGTTCTGTGGTTGGCCCACAACCGAGTGCATTGGAGAAACTTTGTTCATCAGGCTTTATCTTAGAACAGCAAGCCAACTAAGTACAGTAAGTAAGTTCAGGAAGAAGAAAAGTATTTGATCCTGGATTATTAGTTTTGGGTGGTTTCCAAAAATAACGCGGAACTGTACTGTACGGTAGATTGTGATCCCTTGCAACTTCCCGAACTTTTTCGATTTGCCTTGCTGGATCAAAAGCGTGATGCAATATATCAGAATTATAGAGCTTCGATTTCTGTGTACTGATTTTCTGTGCACGTTTTTTTTTCGTTTTACTGAAAACAAATTACAATTATAGGGGTCAGTCCCGGCGTAACGGTTAGCATTCACGCCTCCCACGCCGAGGACCCGGGTTCAAATCCCAACCCCGCAGAAGTCACGAATGACCCAAGCTGGTTAAAGTGACTATAATCAAAAACAAAAATAAAAACAAAAATACAATTATAGTCAAAAACAGCGAATACTGTTGATCTATATGCTTGACCCATAATACTGGGAAAAGTCAATTTTGCTCCCAGTATTATGGGCCATTGTTTACTTTCGTATATTAAAGTGGAAAATGAATTTTTTAGGCGGTTTCGCCGTAATTCAATGAATACATAACTATTCCCTCGATTTCCGTTCATTTTATGCTCAGACACAAAAATTTACGCCGCTATTCAGCTTATAATTCACAACCGACTTTTTATAACAACCGCAAAAATAACAACAAATCGACAGTCGATACTACTGACAACTATCGAAAAATTAGGAAAATTAACGCATTTGAACTAAGTGTATTGCTATCAAGCATGCAGCGGAATGTTGCTGAACTCATACTCGATAGTTAAATACTAATTTGTTACGTATGAAACTAACGTAAAGTATGGGGGGCTCCGTAGCCGCAAGGTTACCGAGTCTGCTTTGACAAGCGAGTGGTCGTGGGTTCGAATCTTAGTAGAATCAAGCCATTCGATGTCAAGTGACTTTAGCATGGGTTTATTCTCAGGCCCCTCCATTTACCCTTCCTTCGTGCTGAATTCTATATTTACCCTCTGAAGCCTCTTGACAGTGCAAATGTCCCTCCTATAGTTAAATGTACTGGTCAGAGGTACCAAATGAGTCCCTCGCCAGGGACGGCTATAATATGGGATAGTGCAGGCAGCGAGGAATAAGTGGGTAAAGTAGATCAAGCTTTGAAGGAAGGGTAAACCCCAATACATGCAAGCACGCATACAATTTAAAATAAGCATATCGCTCACCCAATAGCGATTATAGCAAAAAGAAATGCAGTGCAGGTCATACAACAAACACCCGGGCGATATTACAATAGATCAACTATACTGTTCGCAGTAATGAGTCCACACATGGAAAAAAACGTAAAGTATGGACTGGCCCATAATACTGGGTGGCCCATAATATTGGGGTGACTGTACTTGACTTTTTTGGCGAC
Organism: Sabethes cyaneus; assembly: GCF_943734655.1. Classification (NCBI taxonomy): domain Eukaryota; kingdom Metazoa; phylum Arthropoda; class Insecta; order Diptera; family Culicidae; genus Sabethes; species Sabethes cyaneus. The sequence continues at coordinate 83,498,575 of NC_071353.1, forward strand.
AATCCACTTATCGAATCCATGCCGAATTCAGGAGCCGTCTCCACACCCTAACACCTGCTGCTCTAGCAGCTACGTCAAAGCGCTCATCCAACGGGTACGCGGTCTGTTTTCGCTGGTCTCTCATCCAACATCCTTTCTACGTGACCAGCCCATTTTAGCCCGCCGTTGTTTAGTCGCTTCACAATATTCGCATCTTGGTTTGCTTGATAGATTTCCTGATTCATGCGATTCATGATTTAAGACGCGTGTTCGCTGTTTCCACAGTTCTACGGTTAACACCGATGATACCGATGTCGCTCGCAAACGCTAGGAGCATATGAGATTTCGTGAAGATGGTACCGCTTCTCTACACGCCTGCCCTTCGAATAGCACCTTCCAATACAATGTTGAAAAGCAAATTCGATAGCCCGTCATCTTACTTCAAACCACAAACGCGTCCGATGTTTCACCCGTTATCTTAATGATTGATTGGAACCATTAACAATAGAACGTTTCAGCCTTGTCAGTTTTGTTGGAGCATAATTTGCTACAGCTCATTACGTTTAACTGAACCGTACGCCGCCTTAAAGTCTATAAACAGAGGGTGAGTCTGCAAGTTGAATTCCCGGAATTTATCGAGGATTATGTCGCAAGGTGAACATTTGGTCCGTTTTGGAGCGTTCCTCTCGAATACCACACAGGTATTCGCCAACAAAGGTTTCCTGCAACGGCATCAGTCTGTTCTGAGAAACAGGATACGGGAGAGAATTTTGTATGCATAATTGAGGCAAGGTTGGTTCGAATCGGATCAAAACTCACTCACTCCCCGTTCATTTGCCGATTCAATACATGCAGATCACGGCACGCTTGTATCTTCTTGCGAAAAGAGAACCAAAGACGCAAAAGAATGAGGCGAAAAAACAACACGTGAACCTCTATCGCCGATAAAGCTTTGTGTAGCGATGTCCGTTAATCGTTCGATTAATTCAACTAATCGAATAACTATAAAAATATTCGAATAATTTTTAATCGAATACTGCCAGCACGAGTAGTTGAATTAATCGAATAGTTCAAAGGAAATAATGTGAATGCGAATAATCCCCGAATAATGGCCACTAATCGTTCATAATCGTTCGATTAATCGAATTATTGCAAAAAATATTCGAATATTTCTAATCGAATACCACTAGCACGAATAGTTGAATTAATCGATTAGTGCAGACAACGCTCGCCGATTAATCGGTAATCGAATAATTGAAAATTTTGGACATCACTAGCTTTGTGTGTGTATCGCTGCTTGCGTGTGTCATATTTGATTCTCTCCGAGTGAACGGATCGGCGATAATTATCGTTTCCCGATACGAGTGAGTGATGAGTCTTGAACTTCCGATCGAATCACTTGGCGATAATGCAGTACAGCGATCGGAATAAAATTTTATCGCAAGCAGCAAACACAGGAAACAATCCACGAGCGGCGGGTACCTACGCATAATTTTGAATTGAAATTGGCAAATAGAAGCCGTATACCACTAGCACAGCTGCACAGAACAGAAGTGGAAGTTAAAATCAAAACTCGTAACTCTAACCTTTTACAGATACTAGCGAACCTGGCGGTGGAAAGTGGCTTTTTACACGGAAAATTTGCTACACAGTTTTCCAACCTTAGACTAGCTGACCCAAATCAAAGTTGCCAGAACTATTCTTTGAAATTCTTGTACGGATGTACGGAAATGGCAAAAAGGTGTTAATAATCTTTATGCTCAAGCGACCTAACCAACAAAAACTCAATCATGCACGTATCAATTTAGTTATATAGAAGTGAATAATTTTCTAGGAATCTCAAAAACAGTGCATTGGTAACAATAATTTACATTTGTCTAACATAAAATTTCACTTTTCGGGCGAGAAACAGCTGATGCCGCTACAAAAGTTAAGTTTGCTGCTACGGAAATATCGTATTAATCGTTCTTATACAAGCACACTAGCCGCACACTAGCCGCACACTAGCATAAAAGTGATCCAGATGTGTTGACTTCACCTATTTTGTTCGAAAACGTCAAAGTTGCAACCGTGTGATCAAAATTAGGTGTTTTTTCATCTCTCAAACATGCTAATGTAGTTGCCGCTAGCCGCAGGTGATCAATAATAAAAATCAAAATCTATACCAACGCGACTTTTCATTTTACTCCTGTTTTATACGTTACACCAGTTACGCATATCGTTGGAAGTTTAGCATAGAGATTGCTGACAAGAATATTACGCACACTTCGCCGCGTATACGTATACGCGATTTGCTTGCATCTGGAGTTTTTTTTTCGTTGCAAAGTGTTTCCCAATGCATACAAACCACCAATACAGTCGCACATCAACAATTCTTACATAAAATTTGTTTAAGATCACATGCCGCATGTTGAATTCGATTCTCGTCTCGATGATACATTTTGAAAATTCATAACACTTTTCTTTCTGGCATCCTTGCCAACTCGTCTAAATGCTCCAGTCTCGTCACTAGGGACTGGTGAGGCTGTCCAATTCTACATATTGTCCGTATAGCATTTATCAGTTTTGGTTTTGTTACCCACTTGCTGGTTGGAAGTATTAAACAGGAAGCAATTAAACACTGTATTTTTATTACAATTTTACTATTATTAGCTGTTGTCTCCGTTATGAAATTCAAGTAGTCGAACCAACTGAATCTGTCAGTTCACTCAGTCAAACCAAAACAAAAACAAAAGTTGGGTATTTTAATCCCCCCGTATCTCGTCTAATCTGCCTGGACAGTGGGTAAAGTGATGAAATATGTAGTTATGAATTCTTTTTTTACGATATTCCTAATTTAAAAAGTTTTTGTATAGTTGTCTTCTGTAAGTTATTTCAATTTATTGCTTCTTATAAATTCAAATGATTTACTTCCGTTGTACAATGCATGTCGTTTGATTCCCCAATTAACTTGTATTATCGGTCCATCTAAACGAAAGCATAATCATAAACAACCCAAATTTTGAGCTTGCTCTTTTTCATCCATTTTCAATCCGAACTTCATTTTCTTTGCCTCGCTTGAAAGTTATGACCCAAAACTGACACCCAAGGTAAATTTCGGAGTATTTTGTTGACTAATGGCCGCTTCAGCGTCGGCTGCGAAACATCAACCACTTGTCTCCGGGGACATTTTTGTATTTTGAGATAATTCATTTTGCGGCACATCAAATCACATCGGCTTGGCAAAATAACACTAATGGAACTACCCGGTACTTGGGGGCAATTTTGAATTTTAGGATGATTCATCTTGCGGAACGTCAAATCACATCACCTTGATACCATAAGACTATATTGAAAGTATAATAAAGACATTTTGAAGGCAAATGGTCACATAAGCATCGGTTCTGGGAATATCCGGTACCTGGTTCGGCGGACATTTTTGACGTAGGACTACGTCTTACGGCTAGTTTTGAGATAGGGTGTCATTCCAAAAAATCAAAAAATGCGAGCGTCACGAAAAATGAAAGGTTTTGAGCGCTAATAGCTCAGCGGTTTTCCGATCGATTTGAAATATTCTTACACCAATCGATCGGAAAATCTTCTAAGAATTAACCCAAATGAAGAAAAAAATGGATTCCTCATGTTGAACTATTGAAAAATTGAAAATAAAGAACCTATGTTTTACCAGAATTCTCGCTTTGTGATTGGTTGGAAGATTCTTTACGATGATCTAACCTATACCAATTTGATATCTGTGCTTGGGAAGTAAGCCAAAACAAGTGACAAAGCTTCCTCGTTTCAACAAGATTTCTTAACACCGCGGTTTAACCTAGACCATTTTGATGTCCTTGCTTGGGAAGTACGCCAGAGAGAGTGACAAAGCCCCCTCCTGCCAACAGATTTCTTACGAACGCGATTAAACCTAGTCCAATCTGATGTCTGTGTTAGGGAAGTGTGCCAGAAAAAATGACATAAGTTTGTTGTCCCAACAGATCGCAAATTCTTTACTGCGTGACGATTAAACCTCGGTGAATTTGATATATGTGTTGGAAAAATATGCTACAGCTGTAGTGTTCGGTTATAATACGGCTCTGTATGAATACGCATGCTTGCCGTTTCATTAGAAGTGTAGTGATAAGATGTGCTGTTGATAAAATAGGATTGAATTGGTAAAATCCCTTCAACGTGGGGAACCATGGATAATAAAAACAATCCTTAATGTCAGTAAGGTAGCAGGAAAGTAATAGTTTGTGTTCTTGATTTAGTTGAATTGTTTTCAAATGCACAATCTTTTGAGAATTGAACGTATGCAGTGTTACTACTTTGATAAATGTTACATACAACGTATGTAGCATGTATATATGTTGCATATAGCATGTATACATGAAGAATCGAATGATTACAAGCATGAATACATGCTACTATCACTACAAAGAGACTTACGTAGTCCTGCGTCACCTATATATGCGGTCGTGTCTTGTACACAACCCCTCTGATTTTTTTTGTGCTTTTCTATTAGGCTCAGGCTTCATGCGGAACATCGAACCACATCGCTTTGATAAAATGAAATTGATGGAAGTACAATGGTGTCAAATAGCCACTCCAGTGTCAGTCGCATAAAATCCGGTACCCGGATTTAGTGGCCCATTGATGATTTAAGGGTACATAAGGTATTTAATTTATAATGAACCGTAAAACGGCATGATTCAGCACAAAGCAAAGCAAAGCCATGGGTATAAACGTCGTCTTGAGAACTTGACCCTTCTTTATCGACAGACTTCACAGCCGGTTATTAGAGTACAGGGTAATTACGGGGCTAGTGCAACGATCCTACAAACTCTATAGCAGCACTTCCAAGCCAAGATTCGAATATACGACGACTGGCTTGTTAGGTTAGCATCATAAGATGGTTTTTATTCCAATGGTAATGGTTGCTTCTAGAACGCATTATTAGTTTGATATATGTATTGTAGTTTTCAGAGCCATACGATTTTGTTTCGATTTGGTTCCAAAATGTCTCCATTGTACTTCCATCAATGTCTTTTGATCAAAGCGATATGATTTGATGTGCCTTATCCCAAAATCCAAAGAATTCCCCTGAATCAGGTACTGGATGTTCCAGATCCGATAGTGATGTGGTCATTTGCTTTCAAAATGTCTTTATTATACTTTCAATAGTCTCATTTTATCAAGATGATGTGATTTGATGTGCCGTAAGATGAATTATCCTAAAATGTAAACAATGTGTCGCGAATCAGGTACCAGATGTTCTTCCGGCACCGATGTTGAAGTGGCCATATTGGTCCAAAATGTCTCCATTACTTCTATTAGTCTTATTTCATCAAGCTGATGTGATTCGAAGTCTGCGGTACATCAATTGATGCCATTGATTAATGATGAATGAGTTATTTCAAAATACAAAACGAAATTCGAATTAAAATGAGAATGAGAGCAAGCTCAAATTTTTTTTTAATGCATTAGGAAGGTTAAGAGGTTATACTATACACAGTTGAGAGGACTAAACCTTTTAACTGATTAACGTGGAAATTTGAATACATGTTACGGCAACAGACTAAAAAAAAATAATTTTAACCTTCGATTAATCTCTAGAAAATATTTCCAGAAAACTTGTTAAATCAACAAATCGAAAATATACCTTGTTCAAAAGTTTCAAGTAGATCGGTTTAGGTTTTTTCGAGAAATCATGCTTATCGACTTTGGTAACACAGTTTTGAGAAACTCGCTTTCGCGATTTGCGCTCTGACACAAAACAATCAGACAAAAAAGCGCACAATTTTTTCTCTTGAGAATATTGTTCAGTATTTTTGCAAAGAATCTGTTCCAATCTGTTTAGGATAAAATTAACGTATTTCCAAATATTCCTGTGTGAATTGCTGTCCATTTTTTACAAGACTTCGATTTAAGTCATTTTGATTAAAAATCAAATGATTTCTTATTTTAGTTTTGAAATAATCTCAAGAGATGTTCAAACGGGTTCAAAGCTGGACTAAGGGCTGATGTTTTGATAATGCTAAGACAATTGTATTTATGGTATCGACCGCTTACAATGTATATTTAGATTGTTTAAACTCATCATCCCGGTACAATATGAATGTACCATACAACTATAAGTTTACTTTAATATGTTATCACAGAACAGAAGTGGAAGTGGAAATCCAAACACGTACATGCTACTTTCTACAGATACTAGCGAACCTGGCGGTAGCGAGTCACTTTTATCCATGAAAACACACGAACGTATACGAATGCACACAAAAGCATGTGAAAGCTGCTATGCGATTGGCAGCGAGCGCTCTGTTTATATTGCTGTTATTCGCTTCTATACGAAACCTTCCCAAAAGAAAAATAAAAACAAAAAAAGACTTTGTTACCAGTTTTGATCGCCAAATCGTTAGGACTTCCACTTCTGTTCTGGGATGTTCTTCTTGTTGACTTTTTCGGTGAGAAAAAGTTTATTTCAGTTTCGCTTAAGGTTGTTCAGATAATCGAATTTACACTTAGTTCTATCCAAAAATATATAAACTTGTTACCTCAGAGCTTTTCATAAAATTTATTGCGGTCGAATCCATTGAATCTAAATTGGTTTGTGTAAAAAGCCAAAACCATGGATTTATACCGTCTCTAGACATTACCCTTCTTTATCGACAGACTTCGCAGCCGGCTGTTAGAATACAGGAATATTACGGGGTCAGTGCAACGATCCTACTGACTCTAACTAGCAAGCCCCGCCAAGACGAGATGGCTTGTTAGACCAGCATCGTACCTCGAAGCTAACTAGGCGATGCTAACTGGTTTGTGTATGTGACATAAAATTGGTTTGTGTGTGTGACGCCTATGCTTGTATATGCATATGTACATGCGTGTATACATATATACGTAAACATAATGACAAATATATTTTGTTCTTGTCGAACTGAGTCGAATGACAGTCGCCATTATGGCTCGAAGAAGCTGGATACATAAATGCATATCATAATAGTTCGTAATATTTGGATAGCATTTTTGACATTTCCTAAATACATCGCACGTTTTCTTTCCGCACGTTCCTTTAGTTTTAGTGTGAACGTGCGGAAAGAAAACGTGCGATGTAATTAGGAAATGTCAAAAATTCTGTCCAAATATTACGAACACACTAACACAGATTATACGGTTCGCCATTACGGATCGTAAAAAGCTGGATAAAATTATTGAAAAATATTCTTCTTTACGCAGAAAATGCACACTTATGTTAAACAAATAATATTTCATTCAGATTTTCAGGTTTATATACCCAGCGATAGGATGCTTCTTGAAAACTGCTATCCAAAATAACAGCATACTCTGTGAAAAAAAAATCAATCAATCCGGCAAGAGCACAACTCACGTGACTTGTGCTCTATTGTGATAATAGAAACGATATTTAGATAAAATCATGCATTTTCCATTTTGGACTTATGGCCAACATTTTGCATCAAATACTCCTATGTGCGAAGTAAAGCTGAAATATTTAGACGAGTCGAGGAATTTCGTTTAGACGAGATTTTGAATGACAAGTGCACTCAAAACAAGAAGTCGTCAAAGTTCTTACTTATTGGTAGAGTTTTAGACCAGAGCGTAGATGCCAGGTTTTGCTCGAACGATTGTTCGAACTTCCACTTCTGTTCTGTGACAGCTGTGTAAACACTAAGATGACCGTTATTACATAAAAATGAGCTTGATAATTTTGACGTAGGACTACGTCTTTTAACATAATAGACTTCATTTTAAAATATTTTACTAGGTTTGAAATTGCTATCTTAACGTGTGATTGGCCTTTGCAGGTGGATTTCTATCGAACCGCGTTGGCGGATGCAAAAGAAGAAGAGATGACAATTGAATTTTGAATATTTCTAGTGTGATTTGAGATCACGGATGATGTGATTCGGTTCAAGTCGTAAAGTAGTCATTCCCTCGACGGCAACTTAACCCGGCTCAAAATTTCTCGCCAATGGGCTTACAATGGGATTTCGAATTTGGCATGGTTCGATTTTGGCATGCCTCGATTTTGGCAACAAAAGTATCCATTTTTGGCAACATAAAATATTTTACTTCCAAAAATATGCTTAAATATCAATCAATTTCCGCATACATACTTTAAATGACGAAAAATTATTGCCCTAAGTGTGTCCATGAAAAAAAGTTTGCGATTTCGAACAATAATATTTTTATTGCCGTAGGACTACGTTTAACCGCAGGTCGCCAAAAACTGACATGCACCACACGGATAGCTCTTGGCGGATTTTATAAACATAAAAAGGTTGCAATCGTTGATTAATAACCTTTAGCCAATTTCTAACGCACTTCCATTAAATTTTTGGCACTGTTTTGATTTTGGCAACATAGGTGACACGCATTTGTTGCCAAATTCGAAATCCAACTGTATTTTGCAAAACAGTTACAATACAGGCTGCGATTTATGTTCATTGCGGAAGTGTAATTGATGATTTTTATTTACTTTATATGAGCAATCTGCCCTTTAAAACTTTAAAAGGACGTAACTAAATACAACTTACCTATACTTACTCAGCAATTTATTGTAAAAAGGATCTACCAAAATTCAAAAGTGCTTTGATTATGTTCAAATTTAGTAAACTTTTTCGTTTTTAAAACAATGGTAGATTTGTATTTTTTTCGTTTGGCGTTTAGGTTGGCTTTTTCTAAGGCCCTCTCCCAAAAATCATTGTTTTGCCAAACTTATTTTCAAATAACTTTTGGACAACCAAATCGATTTTAATGATTTTACTGCCAAATGAATGGTTTTGTCATTCTTTATATTTAAATGTCAGTCCAAGTTATATGGAATAAATTGTAAAGCGTCAACTAACAGTTGAATTATGTTCCCAAGATGTTTCGAGTTCTGTATCAAATAACATGTAAGATGGTATAGCAAAGGTTCCTTTCACCAGCAGGTGGATTAAATCCGGTTTTTAAACGAATTTCGGAATTTACGCGGTTTACGTGATTTTCGGAATTTACGTGGATGTGCTCAAAAGGTTTTTTTATACGTACCTAGGTTTGAAAATTACAAGGTTTACGTGGTTTTTACGCGAATTCACGCGTTTTACTAATCGAATTTGGCAACAAATGCAGGTGCCCTATGTTACCAAAATCGAAACCGTGCCAAATCGAGACCCTTTTTGGATATGAAAATATTGACTGTAGATGCGTTAGAAATTGACTAAATATTATTAATCAACGATTCCAAGTCCGCCAAGAGTTATCCGTCCGGTGCAAGTAAGTTTTTGGCAACCTGCGGTAAGACGTACGTCCTACGGCAATAAAAATAATACTGTTCGTAACATTCATTTTTTAGTCATTTAAGGCTTATTTGCGGAAACTATAACAGTCAGTTATAAGCATATTTTTTGAAGTGAAATATTTTATGTTACCAATACGGATTATTTTGTTACTAAAATGCCAAATGTGAAATCCCACTTATAATGGCCCTAAATTCACAGAGGTGGTGATATGGATAACCAGAATAACAGTATATCAACACAATTGAGTACGCAAAACGGTTTTATAAACGTGCAGTGCCATTCAAATCTTTGCTTTCCACGCGCTGCCTCGTTCTTAAATTGCAAAACTTGCTGAACATTTCTTTAATTCAGCCATAATATTTTTTGCAAACATTTTATTAAACAGCAAGTTGCCTGCCTTGTATTTATATTAAAACAATATTAGACATCACCATATCCTCCATTCGCCAACACAATTGCAGCAAAAATATCCATTACCGAAAAATCTTACATTTTTTGCCAATCGAAAAAAGAACGATAATCATCCAATGATCGCAATCCTTTCTCATCTGCGAAAATTATCGCTTGGCGATCCTTTTCCGTGATATTTGCACACAGAGCGAATCACGAGAGAGTGAATCGCATTCCCCATGGCGCGTATGCGTTCAGGATACAATACAGAGAGAACTAACTTACAGGATTGCCGATTGTGCTCACACGCGGAGCAGCATCGTACGATGAATATAGCAATACACTGATAGACGATGTCGTTTCATATACCGAGAAAAAGTTGAATGCCACTCGCAGTTTTCTCGCGGATCACCAACATTGAATTGAGGAAAGTAATGCCTCGGTGATTACTGCATTCGAGTCAAAGGCCTTTCTTGTAAATAGGGAACATGAGACCTTCTAACCAGTCCGTAGGAATTTCCTTCTCAGTCTATACCTTTTAGTATAACCTGATGGATTGCACCCGTTCTTTCAAAAGTTCGCTCCCGACTTTCAAAAGTTCAGCAGGGCTGTCATCCTTTCCAACTGCTTTGCCATTTTTCAGCTATCTCGCTGCTTTTCTAACCTCGTCCAAAGTTAGTGGATGCATAACTTGTCCATCATCTTCAGTCGTTCTCCTATTTCTGTTGAGCGTTCCATCTTGTTGATTATTCAACTATGTATCGGAATGTTGATCCCAAAGCCTAGCCACCTCCTTCATCCATTGCTTGGCAATTTTGCTGCCCATCAAACCAGATTTGCTGGAGTATATTTGCAAATTTCCAATTGCTATTTTATTCAACATGATACGTAACAAAGAAAAGGTAAAGAAGAATGCTTTTTTCGGTTATTTAGCAGCAAAACTATTGTAAACAACTCTGAACGTTTGTCTCAATTATGCCACCGTATTTAGTTAAATAGAGAGAAAATACCGTCCTGTATCGTAAACGAATAACTTGAACCGCAATTAACGTATTATCAGTATGAAAAAAGTTTAATAACACTTCCAGGTGAACAAAAAAAGGATTTTAGAAATGCTTGTTGCGTAATCAAATCATCCTTCCAAACCATATTATTTTCTTTTCGAACTGTTACTTCAACGTTCCTGATATTCACAATGTACAATGCGCCTCCATTGAGTCAAATGCCCATACAAATTTCAAGTTAAGTTTTCTCAAAAAAGTTCCATAGGCTACACCTATACGAGCAGTGCAGTGAAGTTCTGGATCGACAGGACTACACTATGGTGTATATGGTTAAGCTCTAAGCCTGTGGCTGATAGTGATGTTTCCTTGTCAGTCACGTCTGTTTTTATAACGAAAACTTTCATAATGCGAGAAACAAAACCCTTTTTACCTTTGTTATACTATATAACAAAGGTTTAGAAATTGGTCGAAAAACGCGAAATAGAACCAAGGCCCGGAGGGCCAAGTGTCTTATACCAATCGATAGGGTTCGACGAATTGAGCAATGTCTGTATGTGTGTGTGTGTGTATGTATGTGTGTGCAGCTCATTTTCTATCGCCTGTTTCTCGAAGATGGCTGAACCGATTCATCCGCTATTACTTTTGTTTGAACGGTATTTATGCCTAGTATATCACCAATTCAGTTGTTTCATGGTACGATGTTTCATTTAAAAGTTATAGGCAAAAATGTGAAAACAACGTGACACGGTTTTTTCCGGAACTACACAACCAATTTGAATGATCTTAGTACCAAATGAAAGCTATTGCTATCGCTAAACTTTCTACCAGGTTTCATCCAAAACAAATATGCAGTTTAAAAGTTACGCTTAAAAAACCAGTTTTGACAAGGTCCAAATGATCGCCTGTTTCTCAGAGATGGCCAAACCGATTTATGCGTTATTAGTTTCATTTGAAGGGTAATATAGCCGGATAGATCACTATTGAATTGTTTTTTGATTAGATGTTTAGTTTGAAAGTTATGAGCAACCGTATTCACCACACCAAAATTAACTATAATTTATAATGATTTTAACCAAGTTAATTTGCCTAATTTCAATTATTTTAATGTCAAACGAGAGGTTTTGGCACTACGAATATATATGCAAAATTTCATAAGAATTGGTTTTTCCGGTCAAAAGATATTAACCCTCGAACACTCGCGCTAACTTTTGTAACACAGTTACTCGCGCGCACAATAGCCCAAAATCAAAGAAAACGTGCGCACTAGAGTTTTGACTAGGAAAACTTGGTTTTAAGTTTATCAAACCTTTGGAAGAGTTTTTTGAAATTGAATGTTCTATCGTCTGGTAGAATTTAAATTTTGACTAATTCCCCTAAAAGTAAAATAAAAAAATTATTTTTCTTCAGTTTCAATATAACACATTGATGTTATTTGTTATTTATTTATTAACACATTGATGTGTTCTGCAATGTTTTAGAGCATATTATTACAAGAAATTTTGCTGAAGACAGTAACCTTCTGTCTCTTCAGCGAAGATAGAGAAATCTTATTTATTGTAAAATGCATTTGTAAAATCAGTTTTTCTATTTCAGCTCTTTTTGTAATTGTTGTATGACGTTTTCATGTATTACAACGTTGTACAAATAGTAAAAATACACAACTTCACTGAATATAGTATACCTCTATGTCTGCTTGTTTAGGATCTGTAGAACTTTGAATCTAAAAAACACCCTAATTTTGATTCCGAATTATTTGACTACCGACAGACGGATACATTTTAAACATTTTACATTTGCTGATAGTTTTGCTGCATACAGACACCATTTTTCTATATGAAGAAACGAGAGAAAATTCGAGTTGGGGCCAAATTCTGGTACACCTCACATGCTGATTGCTTCGTTTCTGTGATGGCGGTTTATGCTGATCTATTTTCCCAACAATTTAAATTATTAATGCATTGAATAATTATGATATTTTGCTCATAATAAGTTTATTTGAGAATATACGTTAGTTAAACGATTTGTAATTTAATAACAATATGGCGTAGGAAAACCTACACGTGTTGTACAAAATACAACAGCGTGAGTAACCGAAGGTTAATAAAAATTGATGAAAATTATTCAAGAAAACTCTATTGACGTGAATCAAATGGAATGGCATTACAGGAAATTATGCATAGTTCAAAAACCTATAAACTGGACCTTTACTAGGCAATGTATATGTTATAGAATAAGATTTCCTCTCACAACTTACTTTAATTTGCACTTACTCCGATTAATAACAACTTAGTTATCCTTACTCAGCAATTTCATGAAAAAGGGATCTATCAAAATTTAAAAGTGTTCCTATTTTGTTCAAATTTTGTAAACTTATTCAATTTTCAAAAATTTTATGTAAACCAACGCATTACGCAACGTTAACCAACAGACGAAGACGTGTCGATTTCTATCTCAAATAGCAAGTAAGACCGTATAACAAAGGTTCCTTTCGCCACTAGGTGGATTAAATCGGGTTTTTTCATTTGAATATGTCTATCAGGTAGCATGTATCAGCATTTGTGGCTTGAGCCTTGAGCGGCGCGTTCCTCACAATTGTCTGGAGAAGTAGTGCCTTGCCCATCATCATCATTTACTTGATGAGGACGGGAAGGAAAACAGCAGCAATAGGAAGGGACAGATTGAGGACATTAAACGGCACAAAACATCAAAACAAAACGACATAAAACATCAAAGCAAAAAATGTTCTTGAAAGAACAGTAACCCAAAGCCTTCACTGCATGCACTGATAGTGACTGTTCGCTTTCTAAAACATAAAGGAACAAATCGGACTTAACATGCGTCGTGACACAACGGTAAAATCGGTAAAATAGCATCGTTCGTATTCAACGCACGAGCCAAGACGAAGTGGAGTAAATCAGTAAATCTTTGGCCCTTGCATGAACCAAAAAACCCATCTTTATGTGTACCGCTAGTTCATGCTTGTATCCATATTTAGATTCAAAAGCGTTGAGTTATATGTAAAACTTGATGTTTTCAAATTTAATTTATTCGAGATAAAAAAATAACATATCTTTAAGTCGTATATATAGTAAACAGCAAAGTAAGCCCTTCAAAATGCCATCAAAAATATTTTTTTCGTTTGCCCCCATTAAAAACATCAACATTTGAAAAAGGCGTATTTTATAAAGAAAAATGCTAATTACTCATGATAGGCTTAATGTATAAGCTAGAGCGTGCTGCAAAATTTTTGTCTTAAAGAGTTCTAAAAGTCATCTGAAAACAACATTCGCGAGAATTTCGCTATTAAAAAGTTACAACGAAAAAACCGTTTTTTTAGGAGTCACCCTAAATCGATTCAGAAAAATGGCTCCAAATCAGTCAATTGAAGAGATACCGTGAACGTACCATATTCTGCGCAGTTAAGGCATTTTTATGATTCTTCCGCTATTATAAGTATTCTAGATTTAAATTAACAACGTGGATAGCTGCAACGTGTAGTGCTACGGTCTATACTATCTGGTAAAAAATATGGGAATTATAGGTCGACCAACAATTGAGTATATTTTTTGTTTTGTAAACTTATCCACGGTGCCTAATTCTGCTCACTCTCTTGTCCATGTTCCTAATTCTGCGCATGTTTGCTCCTAATTCTGCGCACCCAAAAAGTGAAAATAAATACTCCTGCCATGCTGTTTATGTCTTTATAAGCTGAAAGCACACCAAAAAATCCGGCATTGACCATTACCGTAATTAAATCCATGATCCGGCTTTCTTGTGCTGTTCGGGTGGCAAAGGAATATTGTTAACATTTTAATTGCCTCATTTTAAATATTTCATTCTCGATAACGTGAAGGGCGAATTGATTTGGGTTTTCTGCATACTGAACATTACACTTTAGACTAGGACAGAGACCTGTCGAGAAATTTTTTTCGCAGGAAAATTAGTTGAAGTCTTAGAATTTCGTTTTTTTATTCAAACTAATATGCAAGTGATAATTTGTGCATTTTTCGCGTACAAAATTATGTGTTGTTCTAAGTTGTGTTTGGTTCTAAGTTTAGTGAATGAAGAGAAGATCTTTGTAATGGTCGTGCTGATTCAGTGCTTGCTGTTCAGTTAGTTTTGGGGTTGACCTTGAAGGAAAATCAAACTCTGCCGAACCCGAGCTCCTGGCAACGACGAACGCCGACAACCACGAAGTCGAAGATTTTTCCCTGCTATATACCTCGTGTTCCTTCCAACCTGACAGCAGGATGGCAGCAAATTCACGTACCTCACTGTGCTGATGGAACGGGCAAGAGGACATTTTGCAAATACATGCCGGTGAGGTCGTTTCGTATTTTAAATATTTATCATTACTATGATTTTCTCTATGCTGAATGCAGTTATATGTATAATTTATTGATTAAGCTTGACTATGAATGCTCTCTTTTCATTTCTTCGTTTACGCTGGTTAGTTGAACAATTATTTTGCTATTTTTATTTCTTATTCTCTTCTAACACTTCGGTAGCTGGTCCGTCTTATCTATTTTCAGAGAGCGAAATAAGGCGCTATAACCTTGGCCTATTGTAGCCTGGCTTATGGTCGAAGTGCCATAAGTTCATCCCCGAGGGTCCGGAGTATTATTTAACCTTTACTAGCTGAATACTCCCAACGAACATGAAAACTAATCATTAACAATTGAACAGAAACGGTTGGTACGAGACGTCCCCGTTTCTTCCTCCCCTGTTGATTCAGAAATGTATTTATGTATGAATAAATTATTCACACAGGATTCATTTCACAGAATCGTCTTTGCGGCAATGCTTCACAGTTGGCCTGGCCGATTTGACTTTTGTGATATATCTAGGATATCTTACAAATGTCAATACTGACAAGAAAATAGTTTGAAATATTTCTAAGATAAGAAATAATTTTAACTATTTCCAGGAATCCTATATAGTGGCTGTGATAGTATTAATAAGAATAAGAATAAGAAAACTGAACATTACACTTTAGACTAATACTGAAAATTGTGTTTTCATATAGAAACCACTTCCCCACTCTCTGACAGCCCCATGAGGTTGGACATTAAAAAAAATAGAAGACAAGGTTTCATGAATTCGTAGGTTCAGACCCCGAGACACAACTCAGGATTCCAATCAATGCAAGTTAAAGATTCTACTTGAATTTTCATGGTTGGCATGGTGAGGTTGCGTATTCTTTCGCGATTTCTTCGTAGGATACATTACTGCGCAGAAGTTGGAACATGAATAAAAAATCTGTGCCTAAATCTGCGCATTATTGCATCGCATTTTTCTGAGGAAAGCAATGCATGCAACTGCACTCTTTTTGTCTAAAACATGACTAAAATTAATTATTCTTTCTAATTATGCTGGGTAATTTGATGATTGCAAAGAATTTTGATCATATATTTATTAATTTTCTAGAAGGACAATCTTAGCGTTGGTGCTAACGACGATGTTTTCTGCCATATAAAATACTATCAGTTTCACGTTAAATTATTTCGCTCTCAAATATTATGGCCCGTTTGTGAATAATGACGTAATATTCAACAGGCATTTATAAAAAAATAACGCAATGATCATAGTTATGCACAATGTTAAAAAATACTTATGTAGAGAAAAATGCGCAGAATTAAGAGCTGCGCAGATTTAGGTGCGGTCACGGTAGATAGAAGATTTAGAAGTAGGACTACTTCTTTGATTTCTATATTGGGGTGCACTTTAGAAAAACGAAAAGGGAACATGTAACGAAAAGTGGTTATAGTTTGCACGCTTATAAATCAGTCATCCGTCAATAGATTCTAAAGATATTGGTATCAATCGATTGGAAATTTTACAAAAAATCCATTACAACACAGTAGATTACATGTTTCCCTAAAAGACGTTTAATAATTGAGAAAATATGAGTTGATTATTTAATATTTCATTATTTGCATTTTTTTGCTTTCCCACGTCAGTGCTTCCCTAGCACGGATGACAGAAATATATACGAGATGAGCTATGGGTTAATCTTCCTTATGATTGTATTTAATTTACGCCCTATACAATCCGATCGGAAATGATTGAGCTTCAGCTGTTGCTACTTCTCCGCGTCATCAGTCGGTCGCCGACTTTCGTTGGCGAAACATCAGCAATAAAGATGGTCGGGTAGCGGAAAATTTGCCCGAAACCCGCACCCGTACCCGTACCCGCCGGGTTCGGGTCGGGTTCGGGTATTGAAAAAAAAAATTTGCGGGTTCGGGTCGGGTACGGGTTCTTAATTTTTGTTTTTGAAACCGGGTACGGGTCACATTTAACACTAAAGATGGTCGGGTACCCGGGCCCGTCCCGTACCCGACGGGTTGCGGTCGGGTTCGGGTATCAAAAATAATAAATTGCGGGTTCGGGTCGGGTACGGGTTTTTAATTTTTTTCTTAATCAGGTACGGGTCGGGTTCGGGTATTCACATTTTCATACCCGACCATCTCTAATCAGCAAGCAGTTAACTTGCGACACATCGGACAGCCAGTGCCACATCCGTGCCATAATTTTAAAGGTTGTATTTGAAACATTGTTTCCCTTTGCCTCGGTGTGCGTCATCAGTCGGTCGCCGACTTTCGTTGGCAAAACATCGGCAAGCAGCTAGCTTGCGACTCATAACATCATAAACATAAAAGTCTATCTTGATTACAGATCCTACCAGTAGCGTTTGTCCGATAAACAGTATTCCCACCATTAATCCACACACCAATACCCTATCTGATGGACGAAAGTAGACAATGGACACCACGAGTCAGAAATTTGAGAATTCAAGATCAACAAACGGACCTTTTCAGGTCCACTATTTAAATTAGCTGAAGAGTCGAAATTATGAATTTCTCACATGTAAGAACACAATCCTTTACCTTTCGTTACTCGCGCCAACTCCGATTTATAGGCATGCTAAAATGTTCAGAATTCACTCGAATACTAATGCCACTTGGTGAAAAACTTATGGAACTTTTTCCACCATTTGAAAGATCTTTGTCTGCGGATCAACTTTACTGAAAACAGTAATTTTCTTTATTGCTGGATTCCCGAGATAAAGTCAACGGTTCACAGGCGTTGTACAAAATACACAGCGCGAGTAAACCTTCCGTTACTGCGCAACTGTGGAATCTATTATATGAAATTCGTACAAAAATCGCCGGCTTTGGCATTGGGAGATGCATTGCTCTACATTCGTAGTCCTGCTTCAAGCCTGCGCCCGTGCCACTAGGCATGGACCCTTGTACTTTTTTCAAATTGCATGAAATTAACAGATTTACAACTTTGACAGGCAATGTTTACTTCTTATTTTTAAAATAAAACCCGATTTAATCCACCTATTGGTAAAAAGAACTTTGTTATACCATCTCATTTGTCATTTGAGATAGAATTCGACACGCCAGGAACATATACATAATTCAACTTTTTGATAACACTATGGTAGTTATCATCAATACATATGCATGTCTATGTAATATATTGATAAATTTGTATAATATTTGAAAGCAATCAAGTCTTCCTCTTAAGGGGCCGTGCACTAATTACCTAAGGCATAATGGAGGGGGGGGGGGGGTTCCGCGAAATCTTACAAAATCTTATTGGGGGGGAGGGGGGCTTAACCATTTCTTACGTAAGATTTTCACACACGAAAAAATTATGAAAAAGTCACATTTTTAATAGCAACTCATGTTTTGTTACAAAAAATTTTAAATTGATGAGTTAAGTTGTGAAGTATCGAAATCTTTCATGCTGCAAGGAAATGCGTAACAACCTGCTGAGTATTTTAGCCTTGCCCACTCAAGGAAACAGCAGTTGACCTCTTCTTCTGTTGGGTACTCTCACCACTGCGTCCATTATTTTGAACTATTGTGGTATGCCCCATTGTTTCTTTTGCTGTACGCTTCAGGCTTACCTATCACTTATTGAAGAAGTGGTAGGCTGGTAGCTGGAGCGAGACAGGTGCCAATCAGGGATGACTTGGTTTATAAACCTTATAGTCCTGATCGGCGACGCAAACCAGATCTCCCTAGGCTCTAGTAGGGCCTTTTTGACATACTGCAGTCTGCGTCCTATTAGTGCTCCACAATTGCAGAGTAAGTGTTCCGAGGTGTCGCTCTCGGTATTGCACAGGCGACAAATATCATCTTGCACGAAACCGAGATTCCGAAGATGATATTTACTCGGGCAATGTTCTGTCACCAGACCGGTAAACGTGCTGAGGTCTCTCTTATTGAGACTCAGCAGCTTCTGAGTAACCTTAATACTAGGCATTATAAATTTCTTTGATTGTTTGAGCGACTGTACAGCCATCCAATTGGCCATAATCATTCGGCTCTCCCATTGTTTCATCACACAGTCCGAGATACCGCAGAATGGATCCGGACCTGTGAATGGAGAGTTAAAACCACATCTGGCTAGTTCGTCTGCGACTTCATTTCCATCTATTCCGCAATGACCAGGGACCCAGTACAGGTTTACCGAGTTTACCTGGCTCAGTTGCCGTAAGAGACAAATGCAATCCCAGACAAGTTTTGAGAAACACTTAAAAGCTTTAAGCGTTTTTAGTGCCGCTTGACTGTCAGAGAAAATGCCGATATTGGCATGTCTGTATTTCCTTTTGAGACAGACGTTTGCACATTCTATTATAGCTGCTATCTCAGCCTGGAAAACTGTTGGCCAATCTCCCATTGCTATAGATATTCTAGTTCTGGGGCCGTACACTCCAGCACCCGTTTTGACTCCCACCTTTGATCCGTCGGTATAGAACTTGATTGAACCACTGCAGACGCTAGGTCCCCCCTCGTCCCAGACCGAACGTGATGGTTCGTTCACCGTGTATGGGATGTCGTAGTTGGTTCTAGCTTCCATCCAATTACTGTTCATTTCCGCAACTGGGCCAACAGGTAGAAGTTTCAGGATACTCAAGTGTCCGATTTTATCCCCGTCGAGTATTGTTTTCCATCGTTTAAGTGTTAGGGCGCTTTTCTTAGCCTCTAACTGAACGTGTTGATTCAGAGGTAGCAGGTGGAGAATAGCTTCTAGAGCCTTCGAAGGTGTGCTTTTCATTGCTCCGGTTATGGCCATGCATGCCAATCGTTGAAGTTTGTTTAACTTTTTAATAGCCGTGGCTTCTGAAGTTTTTGGCCACCATACCAACGAAGCATAAGCTATCCTAGGTCTCACAATGGCGGTGTAGACCCACAACACCATTTTTGGTTTGAGGCCCCATGTTTTTCCCACCATTTTTGAACATACCCATAGAGCAGTGTTTGCCTTGCTGATTATTGAATCTAAGTGTGCGTTCCAAGATAATTTAGCGTCTAGGATTACTCCCAGATATTTAACTGAGACGATACATTTAATTTCTTCTTTCCCAAGGTGCAGAGACTGTAACTTCAGTTTTCTCTTCCTAGTGAAAGGAACAATGGTTGTTTTTGAAGGATTAATGCCCAGGCCTTCTTTACTACACCAAGATAGTGTAAGGTTTAAGGCCCTTTGCATTCTATCCGATATCACGTCGTCGAATTTTCCACGAACCATGATGACTAAATCATCAGCAAAGCCCACAACTTCGAAACCTTTTGCCTCTAAGCTTCTCAGAAGATCATCTACTACTAATGACCAAAGAAGGGGTGAAAGAACCCCTCCTTGTGGGCAACCTTTGGTTGCAGTCACCGTTGTTGAGAGCCCTCCTAGCTCCGAGGTGATTTGCCTATGTGTGAGCATACTGTGGATCCATTCGACTATACAGTTATCAAACTGTCTTTTCTTCATCGCATTTACCATTGATAAATAAGAAGCATTATCAAACGCCCCTTCGATGTCGAGAAACGCGCCTAATGCTGTTTCTTTCGTTGAAAGAGACTTTTCAATTTTTGTCACGAGCGTGTGTAGTGCTGTGATTGTAGATTTCCCAGCTTGGTAAGCAAACTGGTGTTTCGATAATGGATATCTGATCATGTATTCAGACTTAATGTATTCATATAATACCTTCTCCATAATTTTCAACAATACTGATGATAAACTAATTGGTCTGAAGCCTTTGGGTTTTGTGATTTGATGCTTTCACAATTGTGTACCCAAGATTTCCTTTTTGATCGTCTTAGTTCTTTGCTATATTCGGTTAGAGCTCTCCTATATTGAGTCCAGTCCGAAGTAATCTTTGCTCTATTGAACAGTTTTCACGCCATTTTGCGAAGCCGTTCGAGCCTTCTGTTCCACCAGGGAACATTCCTAGTTGAAGTAACCCTTTTAAGTGGACAATTACTGTTATAAGCAGAGACTATCTTTTGGTTTAAGACCTTTGAGGCCGTCTCAAGTTGTTGAACTGACCTAATTCTTGTAGTGAGGTTTTTCGTTTCGAGCTCAAGCGCATACTGATCCCAGTTGGTTTTCCTAGGATCTCGATATGCGACCTGTGACACTAGGCCACCCACCCATTCAAAAATAATGTGCCTATGATCAGACAGCGATGCTTCGTCCGACACGTGCCAGTTCTGTATTTTCTCTGAAATTACTGGACTGCACAGGGTCAGGTCCAAGACTTCCTCCCTGATAGCATTAATGAATGTTGGTTCATTGCCTCTATTAGCAATATCGATATTGTTTGACGAGAGAAATTCTAAAAGGCACTCACCTCGATTGTTGATGTCAGTACTTCCCCACAGAGTGTGATGAGCGTTGGCATCACAGCCGATGATAAAGTCTTTGTTGACTTCTCTGCAGTATTTTACAAACGCCGCAACCTCTTGAGTGGGAGCCTCAGGACAATCACCAGGAAAATAGGCCGATGCTATGATAATATCGGATTTTCCCCTGGCGGTTGGTACCTCAACTCTGATCGCGACGATGTCTCGTTTAATGAACTCTGTAATGGGAAAACAATTAATATTTGCATTAACCAGGACAGCAGCTCTCGGAGAGTCATGCTTGTCATCATAGTATAACTTACATGTTCTTGTTTGAATACCTTGTATTCTTCCTTTGTAGACCCAGGGCTCTTGAATCAAGGCCAGGTCCACAGCATCTTTGATAAACCTCCTGGAAAGTACGCCCGATGCAGCTTTCGCATGATGGAGGTTTATCTGCAGAACCTTAGTGTTCTGCATTTTTGTGAATTTTCCGCGCACTAGCAGAGACGGATTCACTGAAGGTTTAGACCTCATGGTGGCAGTTTTCTTACTGCCAGTACCCGAACTCGGTTTGAATCGAGGGGGAGGGGCTGGCTTCGAGTGGTTTCGCTTTTTCCACGGATCGTACAGGAGTTTCCTGGGCCACTTGTGGAGACCACTGTTTTGGTTCCACTCGGCCCTGGCACCGCCATACTGTCAAGATCCATGGGCATGGGAGACTCACCTCGATGAGTCTTCTCTTTACCAGAATCACTGTTGGGAGCCATTTGAGCATTCTGTGGAACCTCCTGTTTGGTTCCAGTAGCTCCATGGATCCCCTGGTTGGTAGGATTCTTGGAGGTTTGAGACTCAGCGCCAGCGGACCCTTGATTCACTTTGACTTCGCTAGTACTGGCCTCAGAGATTTGTGCCTCCATAGGATGACTTGTAATTTGACGTTGCCTCGGAGTTGTTTTTCTCAGCCGGGTTTCGCCGAACCGAAAATTTATGAAGAAGTCCCTATTCACGAGTTGACGCATAGAAGCTTCATCAATTGTTAGCCACCAATCCGCATGTTTCCCATTGGGATTAGTTCGCTGCAGAATTCGCCATTTGTCAGTAACTAGATTCTCATTCTGACTCTCTATGAGTCTTCTGATTCTCTCGTTATCGAATGACGCGCTTTGTGGGAAGAAAGTATGATAGATTTCTGGACGCGGAATGTTCTTTGCATCCAGATCAACGAGTCTTGATCCTTCCCATAGAGATAAGCCAGGAACCACTTCCTTCAACCACTCCGAAGTCTCCTTGTCTTTACAAGAAAGAACCAGGTACCCGGACTTGTACGAGCAGTTAAAGAACTTAGGTTTAACCTGCTCGTTACGTTGTTGCTCTATGGCTGTTAGTAGAGCATCTTGTATCGAATCCAGTTGTGCCGTACTCAGTTCAGTGCTGGGATAGTCCTCAGAGAGGATCCCAACTCTGATCTGACTTGCGGCCTCCCTGTAGGAGACACCAGTAGTGGAGTCCGAGGGAAGCTTGGGGGCTTCTCTCGTAGACCTCACTCCTGTTCCCCCCCTTCGAGCGGGATGGGTGGTTTGCTTTCGCACGACCTGTCCCACTCGCTCTCTAGGGTTTAGAATTCGCTTCTGTTTTTTGGGGATCGGCTTTTCTCCGCTGCTAGGCAGCTCCGATCTTCGTTGCCTTTTACCTGACACAGAAGCAGA
Organism: Sabethes cyaneus; assembly: GCF_943734655.1. Classification (NCBI taxonomy): domain Eukaryota; kingdom Metazoa; phylum Arthropoda; class Insecta; order Diptera; family Culicidae; genus Sabethes; species Sabethes cyaneus. The sequence goes on from NC_071353.1 coordinate 83,521,572, forward strand.
TTGAGCTAACACTTGCTCCCGTGCCTCCTTTGCAGGAAGCCCAGAGGCAAGCAAACTCTTTAATTTCTTTTTCTGAGCTTTTGTCAGGTTCCGTTTACACGGAATTTCATTCTCAGCTGGACCTTCCGCTTTAGGTCCAGATCTGATTGTGACGGTTATTCCGTCGCTTTCATCATCCGTCGACTCACAACGAGTCGGCGTGTTGAGAATAGACGAGGAACAAGACGGAACCTCTGCTAACGCATCGTTCAATTCCTGATCCTCCCCTATGCTCATCTCCTCCTCCTTCGTTTCCGGCAGAGACAGGCTGCCGGAGCCCTGTGTTTTATTTATATTTAGACTCTCCATATGAATCCCACGAGTAGCTCGGTAAAAGATGGTCCGCTGCATCAGTGACCGGCTTAATGCAGTGAGGGCAAGAATACTGTGGAGGGTGCCCTGGTACTCCACAGGCTCCGTTAGCGGCTGAGTATTTCTAGAACCCCCTCCACCATTCATCCCTCGGCACGGGTCGCATGACACCTTGGATTAGGGGTTTATCCATTTAGATTTTTACGTGATAGCCATGGATAACAGCTATTAAAACCATCCTTCTTAGGGGCTTTGGACCCTCTGCTCAGGTTCTTAGTATTTCCAGGTTCATTGAACATGTTACTATCTAGATCCGTCATTTGCAGGCGAAGTTCAGCAGTTGACCTACTTGTTCCAGGGCCTCTGATGTCATCGGTTTATGCTATTATTCCAACATATTTCGTTGCAATTGCCTATCCAATCCCGCAAGGCAATCGCAATCCCTTATTATATCATGATTTTGTATAAAAGTAGCTTACTTAACTAATGTATAGCTGTACCAATGGAACAAGTGCTGGACAAGCTACTATACAACAAAAATGTTTCTTGGGATGTATTGTTCTTCTGTTCCCAAAGATCTTGCCTGCCGCATGTGACCAGAGTGGGGTCAGCATTTTGCTTCAAAGGAAACCGCGGGTGGTCATTACAGATCTGTACAGTAGACGCAACTCAGTGCCAATTCCAACATAAGACCATGTCGCGTGCTATCTAGAAGAGGCAGAGAAGTTCTTTGTACACTTCTTGACGAGGAAACGTGTTCAGACGATTTAGATTGGATCAATGCGAATTAACCCTCTAACGGGTAAGACCGTCTGTAGACGGCCTTCACTTTTGGAGCTCCAGAGCAACATACGAAATTTGCCTTGAATTGACAATATGAGAAATATGTTCAGAACAGATTTCCTGACATGTTGATACTAATATCACAACATTCTGGTCATGCGTTCAAGAGTTATCATCTTTCAAAAACAAGAATTCCGAAAAATTCTGAAAAAAAATATGGTGCGAATATTCCCGTTTTTACGTTTGAAGAAAAAGGACATCTAGAACAAAATGCTCGATCTCAAATTTTTCCTATGAATAATTTACATGCTTTTTTCACTTTGGTGATATATTTGAACTGAAAAAATATTTGGGTAGAGCGTTAGGCATGAAAAACTAAAAAGAGAAATTGGACTCTTTCATATCTAGCGGTCCTCCAGATAAATATTTTCCCATGAAAATCAACACTCGAGCTTCTTTTGAGTGTACTTTCATGATAAAGTAATCATTTGCTCGATCGCATCGTTTTTACGATGTTGCCCGTTAGAGGGTTAAGTGAACGCTAGTGAGTTTCTGAGCATACACCACCATTTATTGACAACCTCAATGCTGAAATACGTTCTGCTCGTGAGTGGGCCATAAAGGGATTTACAACGGGTAATTGATATTGTTTGTTTTTGACGTAGGACTACGTCTTTGTTTACTATACTGGGACTGGGTAGCACTTTGTGAAAATGAAAATAGAAGTGTAACGTTTGAATGAAAGATTTCAATGAAAGAAACAATCTATATGTCGTTGGATAGATAAAATGACCAGCAGTTTTAAGGGGGGGAGGGGGGTTGAAGAGCAATTTTAAGGAGGGCGTAAGAGGGGGGGGGGGCTCCTGTAGAAATGAATCACAAATTTCCTCAATATTCGAGAACTAATCAAGCAAATGGAAACAAATTTCAGAAAACAGGATTTTTTTCTACGGTGTACTGAGACCTCTTCCCCTTCTAAGAGGGGGGCTCCCATACAAATGAAATACAAATTTCCTCCCAAGTAGCACACGTTGTCACAATTGAGTCACAGCGGCTGATATGCGACAAATTTAAATGTAAAACTTCGGTTACAGTAACCTAAAATATAACAGTTGTGTAACCGAAATAGCGCAACTTATGTAACTAAATATGGTTACATTAACAGTTACTCAATAACCAATATGTAACATGTATAGTTACAAAATGGTTACTATTGAAGTTACACATAAACTGTAAATTGACTTTCAATTGATGGCAAATTAGTTATCTTGAAACTTTTATTGCATAGCGAAAACAATGCAGCAGGTTTATTATTTCAATCTATGGCTGTCAACGTCAAGCAGTAAATTTAACTGTTGAATATAGATGAGTGTATTAATTTCGCTTGTTATTTCAACACAAATTTTAATGCAGTTTCAAATTTATGGTGAAATGCATGATTCTAGCTTTGAAAAAATCACGCGCTCTTATTTAATCTAGCTTCTCGTTACTTACTTCTTTGAAAAAATGATTTTTTGTAAAACAAATATGTACAAATATAAAAATTTTAATTTTAATTTTCTGATTTTTAAATTTATTTTTAGCAATAATGAATTAGTGGAGCATTCACCTAGAAATCATTAAAAACAAATTGTTTTCGCTATCACTTAGTAAAATCCATAGCCATTTTGCCTTTGGTTTTAACTACTACACCATCGTCCTTGAAGTTTTGTATCGTTTTCGGCATATTGCATGAAATGATTTTAAGCAGACACTGTTCATAGATATCGGGAAAAGGTGTTTTTTAGTGATTCTTGTGAAAAGAAAGTGTTAATTTAATATTAAAGAATAGTTTCACTTTGAATAAAACAGTTTACCAGCAGTGTTTATCATAGAAGGTTACAATTCAGTTACATTCTAGTTGCACGTAGTCTTAGCCTTCGACCTGGTTACGCTATCGGTTACGGTAACCAATATGAAATCTGTTGTGGTCACTTATTTCTTATGTCGTCATTTCTAAGTTACACTGTAACCTATTTTCATTGCCGATTTCGTTTCGATGTAACTTGATCGTTTTGACGTTTGAGAATAATCAAAATTTGTTTATTTAATATCAATGTCTGTGCGGAGAAGATTCCAAGTACCATCAATTAAGTAAATAAACGCATTTACAAGAGCATTTTACAACCCGTGTACCAATTGTTTATCTTTACCATAAGTAAAATTCTTGAGATCTAGTTTTTGCTTAATCCGTTGTGTTTACAAGGAACAGTGAACAAGTTGTTGCGAAAATGTTACTAGCCGACTATTTTGGACTTCGTAACTACTCGTAACGGAAAATTAACTGTTTTGCGACCAGCAAGTTGATGACAAACTTGGAAAAAGGTTTCATTTCTGTCACTTGATAACTAGTTGGTAACTCGTAACTGAAATGTGACTGTTTTGCGACGACCAAGTTGTTGACAGTTCGAAAAAAAGGTTTCAATTTGGTCATTTGGTAACTACCTGGTAACTTTTTGAGATTTTTGTCACTAGAAAACTAAAAAGTAACTATTTTTAATTTTATGTAACCTAACTCGTTACAAATATCCTAAATGTAACTGCTGTGCAACCTTTTTGTATTTTTTTATTTTTATGATTAGTTACAAGTGCTACTTGGGCTCATAACTCTAGAACAATGATCCAAACCGCGGCCCACGGGCCGCATGCGGCCCTTCGTGATGATTCCTGCGGCCCGCGGACTAGTTTGGCGGATGACGGACTTATGAATAATTTTTGAGATGACACCAAGGTCACTCAGATCAGTCGTAATACCTCGTGCATATTGTAGATCTGATTGTTTTCCAGTTTAAATCTTGTGGTGACTCCTAAAAGTCGGCTTTTGTCACCTATGTCACCTTTAGTTATGCGCGGAAATCGTCAGAGGTCATAAGGGCCCGCGAACTCGTGGGGTGATTTGATATGGCCCGCACCACGCCTATGTCTGGGCACCACTGCTCTAGAACTAAATAAGCAAATGGAACCATATTTGGAATGTGGGGTTTTCAGAAGGCAAGAATTTTTTCTATGGTAAATTGAAACCCCTTCCCTCTTTAGGAGGGGGGGGGGCTCCCATGCAAATAATACACAAATTTCATCGTAACTCGAGTACTAATCAAGGAAATGGAACCAAATTTGACAGGTGGGTTTTTTTGGAGGCATGAATTTATTTTGAATTTATTTATTTTATGATGCTTGGGACCCCTCACCGCTGTGGTAGGAGGATAAGGACTTTCATACAAATCAAACAGATATTGGTCATTCATTACCATTTCAACCTTTATGATGCACACAAGTGATTTTTAAAAGAAATCTCTATGTCTCAAAGGTTACAGGCTTTGTACTTATGAACCCTCGTCCACGTATTTTCAAAGCCACCATTGCATTAAATGAAGAATTGAATCTGAATATTTCGCTCTTCTCTTTTAAACATTCACTTAAACAACACTCACAGATTCTTATGAGCATACATATGCCAGAAATACGTTAGTCTTTGCTCTGATGATCTGATATGGTCCTACGTCACCCTTTCGTACAACCCTTAGGGCTGTATACCTTGCAGTTTTTTTTATGAATATATTTGAACTTTGGTTTTTATGAACTTGTTTGAACTTTGTTGACTGTTTCAATATTCTTTCAATGTCTTTAAATAAATCTTGAATTTGGATGTTTCAAAAAATCTTACTAAGATTTTTTAGTGGGTGAGGGGGGATTGTCCAAAATTTTACAAAATCTTATATAGGGGAGAGGGGGGTGAGGAAATGAGGAAAAAGGCCTTACGTAATTATTGCACGGCCCCTTATTTGTAATTTGTTATTTTGAGTAAATAGCGGGGTCGCATTCTGGTGTTTGGTTTAAGTTAGAAACTGGCCGTTTTCCTGGATGTATTCGGTGTGTTCCCAGGACGTGTCCGGCTGTGGCCAATGTAATCCTGGACACTTTATATGACGACAAATGAGCTACTTTTGCAATTTTGAGTACTTTAAGATGTCGCATGTTGTATTTCAGTTCAGTTCAGAAACTGATCCCCGATCCGGAACATTGCCGGACGTATTCAGATGTAGCCGATGATGTCTTGCACATTTTATACGACTACCAATGGTATAGTTATGCACTTTCGAATACTTGAAGGTGTCGCATGACGGGTTCATTATGATTCAAGGTGCTACTATGTTCAAGTTTCATATATTCCGGAACTTGTTCCGGACATATATTCGGAACCGTACATCCGTTCCAAATTCTGTTCAATAGAATTCTTCTAGGCCACAAAACTTTGCGTTTGGTAGTTATTCAGTCAAATCGGTCCAGGCATTTCCTAAAAGCAGCTGTTTATTGTTATATAGAGGACCGATTTGGCTGATTTTTGTTTTGATGTGTAAAAGTTAATTATCTAAATTGTGACGTAGCCGCTTTTCGATATCTCAATTTTTCAATTTTCGCTGCATTTAAAAAAAAACCGTTACTCTTCGCAACCAGTAAGAGGTAGTTAGTTACTATGTACAGCAAAGTTATTTATTTTATTGTGTGTAGAAAGTTACGCCATATTTTTAAAATAAACTCTTTCTAAGACACACTACCTGTAAAATTACGCATTTTTGCGCTAGAGCACATGATCGCGTGTTTTTCTATTTGGTTCATATCAGTAAAGTTTGCTTAAATAATTTGATCAATGTTTTTCAAATAACTTTGGATTGGTAAAGCCAATTCTAATGCAATTTGGCAGATATATTCACAGCGTTAAGGCCTCTCGTTTGATACTAAGATAATTGAAATCTCATTAATTATCTGGTTAACCCATTATGTCCTAGCGTATGATATATCATACCTCGTCTTCAAAACCTGTTTACTGCTGAATTTCAATAGTTAGCATTGTTAATATATTACTACAAGAGAGATAAGACATCAATCTGATGTGTGTGTGTGAGATAATCTGTAAGTTTTTGTCATTTCATCTGTATTTTCAACAGTGCAAAGTTGTGATAAATGCCGGTAAAAAAGTTGAAAAAATGGCGAAAAAAACTTTGTCTCCAAAACGCATGAAAAAGTTTGCAATTAGTGACGAAACATTACCTGACATGTAAATTGGTATTTATATGTAAAGTCTATCACAAAATTCGATAAGAAATCTGTAAACAACTTTGTAATTTGTTTGTTAGAAACTGAGCCCATGAAATATTAAACCTGCAATATTTTGGCCTTGAAAGCATTCCAAATGACGAGTTTGCGTTTCCCTACACATTCGAGCCATAGTATAATAGATTACAGAGTTTCAGTTCATCTGGTCCAAATTTAGGTATACTCGGGACATAATGGGTTAAAATCGTTATGAATAATTGTAAAGTTTTTTATGCTGTACACGACTGCTCATAACTGTCAAATTAAACGTCCAATCAAAAAACAAATAGTGATCTATAAGGCTATATTACTTACCAAATGAGACTAATAGCGCATAAATCGGTTTGGCCATCTCTGAGAAACGTTCGACGAATTGACACCTTGAAAAAGCACATTTTTAAGCATAACTTTTGAACCGCTGGATTGTTTCCGATAAAACTCTCCCAAAAAATTTGCAGTAACAAGAGCTTTCATTTGATACTAATTGTTGAAATCGGTTGAGCGGTTCCGGAGAAAATCATGTCACGTAATTTTAACATTTTTGCTTATAACTTTTAAACAAAATGTCGGACCGCAAAACCATTCAATAGTGATCTAGGTGATAACACCTTTCAAATAAGCGTAATAGCAAACGAATCGGTTCAGCCATCTCCGAGAAACAGACGACTAAAGTCAAGCGTCACATACACACACACACACACACACACACACACACACACACACACACACACACACACACACACACACACACACACACACACACACACACACACACACACACACACACACACACACACACACACACACACACACACACACACACACACACACACACACACACACACACACACACACACACACACACACACACACACACACAAACTTCGTCGAACCTTATCGATTGGTATATGAGACTCGGCCCTCCGGGCCTCGGATCAACTTCGTGTTTTTCGACCAATTTTTAAACCTTTGTTATAATATAACAAAGGTAAAAAGTTTGATTTTCGATTTGTTTGAAAATAAGAACCACCCTAAAATTTGATAGCACCCAAATGAACGCCTTTTTACATGCAACAACTTTGTGGAACACTTTGTGGCTCTTTTCAGAACCATCATAACTGTCAATGAAGAGTATTATGATTTCCACTAGCAATCAATTTTCTCATAAGTGTCCCAGCAAACATTTTGGTCTGTATAACTCAATTCTAAATGAGATAAACGTCTGCATATAAGGTCTATCAAATCATATACCATGCGCAGAAACGGCATATATACGCAAAAGTGGAGGCGATATACATGATTTAGTTCTTCAGAATAAATTGAATAAATTGAAATGCCGACAAAACAAAACAGTTTATACGACTGAGCCGATTGACTGGATTGCATTTCGACACAATAACGATAATATTGCTACTCTACCCTTCGCCTTTCCCCCATGTGGTAAATGGCAAGTGTCAAAAATTTCATACAGAGCAGGCTATTTATAGCCAAATATTCGCCCTGAAAGAATGAGACAAAAAAGTTAAAGCTTTGCTGAAAGCTTTTTTTCATAAGCTTCCAGATATTACCGACCTGTCACAATATTTAACTTTTTTGTCTATATCATTTAAAACAAGCTGTACTCACCTGGTTTAGAACCAAGAATCACCCGTACCGCAGTATTTGTTCATTACCTTTAAGCTACTTGTACATCAGTACCTCAATGATATTTTTGCACATCTTAAACTGACGTCATCGTACATGTAAGCAATGAGATATTATCTGATGCATTGAACATGTAAGAACGGATTTGATTCATTCTCATCCGACATACGAGTTTGTGTCAATTGTGACTGAATTACAGTCGTAAATAAGTTTGCATTTGATCGATAATATCATTAAAATTAAATTAAGATGCTGACTTCATGGAATGATATGCAGTACCTTTGTTAGCATTCCGTGGTACAGATTGTTCTATATATACATTAGAATACATTATATGCTTATTCATATTTGATTACATGGAGATAATATTATTAAAGCTCAAGTACAAAAATGTTGTGTGTTATTTCAGAAGTTCTTAAAAAGAAATTAAAAGCTATTTAAAATAGAATGCTGAACATTAAGATGCTATAGGACAGCTCAAAATTGCTTACAACAATAAGCATCAAACATTATTTTTTACTGTACCAGTTTAATGCTGAATGTCTTTTTCCAATTCCACTTAACATTTGCATTTCTTCTGAAAAGCCATAAGATGCACTGATATTAAGGCATTTAGATTAGCGGAATGGATCATAATCTAGACTTGCCTAGTGATGTCCGAAATTTTCAATTATTCGATTACCGATTAATCGGTGAGCGTTATCTGCACTAATCGATTAATTCAACTATTCGTGTCAGTGATGTTCGATTAAAAATATTCGAATATTTCTTTGATTAATTCGATTAATCGAACGATTATGAACGATTAACGAGTATTATTCGGGCATTACTCGTACTCATTGAACTATTCGATTAATTCAACTACTCGTGCTGGGCGTATTCGATTAAAAATTAGTCGAATATTCCAAGTATTATTCGATTAGTTGAATTAATCGAACGATTAACGGACATCACTAGACTTGCCCAGTTCTGAGAAATACTCTCCTTGGTAAATTTTAAGATTTCCGTTCGTTCACTTACTTATCAGAGAAATATCTAAATAATTATGAGTTTCTATTTTTAACATTTTTAAGTTTTAAAACGTTACGTTACGTGATTTTAATACACCAAAAAACAATCAAACTCCTCAAAGAGTGCTTTTTCAAAAAGATCTTTTATTGTCTTGTCAGTATGTCTTAATCATTATATGCTTGTTGCCTAATATTTAGGCGGGCTTATTTGAATTATTAACATTTTTAAATAGTTAAAAAAGTAATTGTAAAAGTTTTTCAAACCAGATAATAGTTTTTTGAATATTCCGCCACAATAAAAAGAAGTTCAATTTTAACAAAAGAAATAAATAGATATTTAAATTTAAAACAAAAGCAAAGAAACCGTTAATTTTTTTGGTTGACAAATTTGCATTAAGAACGTATCCTTGAAATCTCTCTATTTTGTTGTTTTTGTTGTAAAGAAATAACAAATTTGAACGTGTTTGATGCAAATCATATTTTAATGCACTTAGAATCTCATGATTATTACTGCTTGTATATAAATCTAAAACGATGTCATATAAGACATTTTGCAAAACATAATCCGATGAAAACTGTAATTAAATACGATTTCATCTTCATTATAGCCATTGTTGGTAACTAAATCTAAGAAATCGTCATATGCGATATTCGCATCGATTATCTTTCGACCTATTTACGATTTTTACTATTAATTCGTATATCAATCATCGTGTGCATTACATACGATGAAATTTACACAATGTGTTTACAAAATGTGTACATTTATACGAGTCCGATGTGATATCCATTTATACAAGAAAAAAAACAAAGTAAATTTTTTAATCGAGCAAAAAAAATTTGGATTTTAGGCATTTTTATTTTAATAGACTAATCTCAAGTTTTTTAGTCTTGATCTTGAAATACAGTCATACATATATATTAATACTTTTTTTGAAACAATGTTTCTGCAATTGATAAAGGACGGTAGGGGAAAGAAATGAATTTTTTTTTTGGAGAAGGAGGGGAAGAGCGGAAAGGAAGGGGGGGGGTATTGGTAGCTATGCTTGACAAGTAGTCATTTTGACTCCTACCTTTTGTCCAATACTGGAAGGTGCATGAGTCGAACCAAGCTGTAATCTAAGATTACAACCGGATTCGAACCCACAACATCCGCCAGGGCATGTGATTCGCTGGTACTTGTACCTTTGAACCATAGAGGCGCTGGACAAAAGGAGACCGCAAAATCCACTTTTCAAGAATAGCGACGCGTTTTTGGTTGGGTTATCGACACATATTGTGCCGCTTCCTGCATCAATTGCAGATTACCAACGAGCGAGAAGTTTTAATCTAAGTACTATTTACTTTCAGGACGACGACATTATGCCGGCCCTTACGACTTGCAAGGTACTGCACGTGACGTTGTTCGTCTGTCAGCTTGTGTTAGCCGCGTTTCTCGGCGCGGGTTTTCGAGGGAAGGCCCCGTTCCCAAGTAATACACTAATCTCAAGTTTTTTAGTCTTGACCTTGAAATGCAGTCATACATATATATTAATATTTTTTGAAACGATGGTTCTGCAATTGATAAAGGACGGTAGGGGAAAGAAATGAAATTTTTTTTTTTTGAAGTAGGACTACTTCTTTGATTTCTATATTGGGGTGCACTTCAGAAAAACGAAAAGGGAACATGTAACGAAAAGTGGTTATGGTTTACACGCTTATAACTCAATCATCCCTCAATAGATTCTAGAGATATTGGTATCAATCGATTGGAAATTTTTCAAAAAATTCATTTCTACATAGTTTATTACATGTTTCCCTAACAGACATGTAATAATTAAGAAAATATTAGACGAACATTCATTAATTCAATATTTTCATTTTTTTCCCTCCCCACGTCAATGCTTCCCAAGCACAGATGACAGAAATATATACGAGATGAGCTATGGTTTAAGCTTCCTTTGATTGTATTTAGTTTACGCCTTGTAATAGAATCCGTTCGAAAATTGTTAGGCTTTAGCTGTTGCTGCTTGCTGCTTCTCCGGAATAAGGCATCGAAGACATCCAAATTCACTGAGCGAGACGTCAACAAACCGAAGAAGCCATCGACTCGTCCGCCAGCGAACGATATGGTTTTCGCTGCTATCAATGCCCTGAATAATCAACGGATCTTCGCTGCAAGCCGTCTTCAAGTAAATCGCCGCCAGCCACAATTGTGACGTTTCAAGCTTGGTCACATTCGTGAAAATGGTTTTGAAATTAGGTAGCTGTCGAAAAGGTCGAAAAGCTGGTCCAAACAAAGAGAGCAGGCGCTTCCGATTCGTTCAAGGTTGATAAAACGGACGATAACAAATTAAATTTGCTAACTGCTGTAAAGGCGGCTCCGATTAAAGCTGTACTACTGGAGTAAATATGCGGCTGCCCCCGAACAAAAATCTACTAAGCCAATGGAATCCACAGCAAAGGCACCGAAAGCCGCCAAAAGAAGTCGTTCCAGCGGAGAAGGTGGCACGAAAAAAGCTGCTGCCCAGATGTAAATTTCCTTGATTTGCATTACTAGTATCTGGTAGAAAACAGTCAGTTCTTTTAAGAACTACTGAATAAGTGTACGAAGCAGTTAAATTGATTTTTCTCACATTTTTCCTCAATTTAAAATGAACATGACAAATTGGAAGTTTATCAAGTATGAACGTACGAGCCCGCCAGTAATGTTTAAACTATATTACATGGCAAAATCCTCTGAAAAGCAAACTGCGCCACTTCGTAATTCGAGACGAAGCGTTTAGTGAGAAAATCGAATTGCATCTTCATGTATATATTTGGCCCTAAAAAGGGCTAATTGTTGAATAGTTACAGAAACCTGACCAGATACATTTACTATGAGTATTTGTACTTTGGTGACTGTTTCGGTACGTTCCGAGACGGCGCGCGCATGACAAACTCACCCGGCAGCCAGCCACACTCACTATAACTTGATATTATGCTTGACTGAGCCGTAGTCAACAAACGAAAGAAAATAGCGTAGCTCTCCTAGCGGCGTGGCTTCTTCTTCTTCCTATCGCTTTTTGCGGCCTTTCCACTGGTTGTCGGTGCCATGACATGAAGACGATGCTTGATCTACAGAAACTGGAAGCTTCAAACAACGTACAAAGTCACGCCTTATTTTCTTCTCTGCCATTCCCTTTTCTACGTGGATCAGCCTTTGTTACAAATTGCTGCCGTTTGCTCTGATATATAACCAACGGTAATCCGAGGAACCACATCATTTTCGCATGGGCATCGGTACCGAGAATAACGATCCAAAGCCAAAAAAAGTCGTTCCAAGGAGAATGCGGTCCGAAAAAAGCTGCTGCCAAGCAGTAAATTTCTTCGATTTGTATTATTAATATCTGGTAGAAAACAATCAGTTCTTTTAAGAACTACTGAATAAGTATATGAAGCAGTTGAATTGATTTTTCTCATGAATGATATTCCTCATTTAAAAATGCACATGACAAGTTGGCAGTTTATTTATCCAAGCTTTAACACGTACAGTAATTGGATGTTTAAACGGCATTACGACAAATATTGCGAACTCATGTTAAAAGCATCAGGTTATTGTAACAAATGAACAAACAGATGCAAGCATTCACAGTTTCATTTTGTTTTAATAAGTTGCCTTCTTTCCAGCAACTTTCCCACAACAGATCCATTATGGAGTCGAAAAGACCATTATAGTTTAGCCAAATTATTAAATATAAAAGTTCCACACCAATTTCCAACAGTTTCAATAAAAGCGCTCGTTAATGAGCAGAAAAAGTTATTGAATAATTGTCCTGTACTATAACATACTTACTGAATACAACTGATCATATACCTACCTACATATGCAAAATTATGCCATTTCGTGATTCTTTCTGGAAAGCATGAAACGGAAAAGTCACATTACCTGGCAAAATTCTTTGAAAAGAAAACTGCGCCACTTCGTAATTCGAGGCAAAGCGTTTAGTGAGAAAATCGAATTGCATCTTCATTTATATATTAGGCCCTAAAAAGGGCTAATTGTATAGTTACAGAAGCCTGACAAGACACATTTACTATAGGCCGCTATACTTTGGTACCTTCCGAGACGGCGCGCTTGGCAAACTCACCCGGCACAACCACACACAACTGTGAGCGCACGTCTGCCATGCCCGTTGCCGTGCCATCCCTGTCGGCATTAAATGAAAGAAAATAGCGTTGCTCTCCTAGTGGCGTGGCTTCTTCTTCTTTTTCCTATCGCGCTTTGCGGCCTTTCCACTGGTTTTCGGTGGCATGAAGACGATGCTTCATATTAGGTTGCTCTGCAGAAACTGGTAGCTCTTCATTAAGGAACCACCGGACACCGGTTTTGTTCAAACAATGTACGGTTTCGTTGTACGTTGTACCGCCTTTCTTTCGTGTCTATGTTTCTCTACCCTATGTTGATCCGCCTTTGTTACAACTTGCTGCCGTTTGCTCTGGTATATAATCAGAAGTAAGCCGGCGAACGGCATCATTTTCGCATTGGCATCGGTACGGTGCCGAACAGACAGCAGAGAGTTGCGATTGTATCTCCCTCACTGGACTCGGCAAGGACAAACTAGTAAAACGCAGCGCAGCGGCAGCAGCAGCAGCGGATCATTGTTTGGTGTAGAGTGCGCCGAACGCGTTGGTTGCCGGAGCATCGATCTATTATCAGCTATATTAGAACCAAATAGTTGCGGGGAGCGGAAGAGCTTGAATCAATGGAAAATGCTCTGTCCGGTAACCATTGTCACCTGGGAGGTGTTGTTTCAAACATTCAAGCCATTCTGCTGGCCGGATTTTCAACCACATAATTTACCACAACCCGTCCTTTTTAGGACGAACGAATTTGTTTATGAAGAGATGAAAATTTTCTGGTCCAAGCAAAGAACTGGCGCTTCCGGTTCGTTCGCCTACCAAACTTGCTAGCGAGAAGCAAGATTACTAAGTCAATGAAGACCATAGCAAAGGCATCGAAAACTCTAAAGCCAAAAGAAGTTCTAACGGAGAATCTGGTCCGAAGAAAGCTGCTGCCAAGCAGTAAATTTCTTCGATTCGTATTACTAACAGCTGGTAGAAAACAATCAGTTCTTTTAAGAACTACTGAATAAGTATATGAAGCAGTTGAATTGATTTTGCGAACGGCATCATTTTCGCGTTGTTTGGGTTACGATTTAGTGAGTGAGAGTTACGATTTTATCTCCCTGTCCGGACGCGACAAAGGTGGTAAAACTCGGCAGCAGCCGATCATTGTTTGGTGTAGAGTGCGCCGAACGCGTTGGTACCGGAGCATCGATCTATTATCTGCTATATTAGAATATTTGGTTGCGGGAGCGCAAGAGCTTGAATCAATGGAAAATGCTCTGTCCGGTAACCATTGTCACCATTGCCCTGGGAGGTGTTGTTTCAAACATTCAAGCCATTCTGCTGGCCGGATTTTCAACCACAACCCGTCCTTTTTAGGACGAACAAATTTGTTTATGAAGAGATGAAAATTTTCTGTATATTAAATTTCTTTAATTAAATTTCCAAATGTCGCTGATTCTTTAAATCATGAAGAATTTCTTCTGATTTGATCTATAAAACGTTAAATATGTGGTGACTCGCGGTCTTCTAACTCATGACGTTGCTTTAATTTTATTTTTGCTAAAAATTTTTGCCTTCCCACGCCAATGCTTCCCTAACACGGATGACAGAAATATATAGGAGAAGAGCTATGGATTAAATTCCCTTTGAATCAAAGGGATCAAAGTTTGATTATATTTAATTTACGCTCTATAGAATCCGCTCGAAAATCGTTGAGCTTCAACTGTTGCTACTTTCCCGGAATAAGGCAACGAAGACATCCAAATTCACTAAGCGAGACGCCAATAAACCGAAGAGTCAACGGATCTTCGTTGCAAGCCGTCTAGAAGTATATCGCCGCCAGCTACAATTGTGACGTTTCAAAGTTGGACACATTCGTGAAAAAGGCTTTGAAGTTAGTTTTCAACAAGAGAAAGCTGGTCCAAACAAAGAACTGGCGCTTCCGGTTCGTTCGCCTTCCAAACTTGCTAGCGAGAAGCAAGATTACTAAGTCAATGAAGACCATAGCAAAGGCATCGAAAACTCCAAAGCCAAAACAAGTTCTAACGGAGAATGCGGTCCGAAAAAAGCTGCTGCCAAGCAGTAAATTTCTTCGATTCGTATTACTAACAGCTGGTAAAAAACAATCAGTTCTTTTAAGAACTACTGAATAAGTATATGAAGCAGTTGAATTGATTTTGCGAACGGCATCATTTTCGCGTTGTTTGAGTTACAAATAATAATGAGAGTTACGATTTTATCTCCCTTTCTGGACACGGCAAAGGTGGTAAAACTCGGCAGCAGCCGGTTATTGTTTGGTGTGGAGTGTAAATTACGCCGACCGTGTTGGATTCGAAACATCGATCTATTATTGTCAATTGCAAGGAAAATTGTCCAATCAATAAGTGTGCAATCGCTCATAAAAGTGCTATTTTAGCTTAAATCGTTTCGGTTTCTTCGGCGCACTTATTGCTTGGAAGATAACGAAAAAGTGCGCCGAAGATACCGAAACGATTTAATGCAAAATAGCACTTTTATGAGCGATATCGCACTTTGAATGGTACAATTTTACTTGCAATTGACAATAAGCTGCTATAATAGAATATTAAATAAGCTAGAAAACCCAAATTTTGGTCGCGGAAGCAGAACGGCTTAAATTGGTGGGAAATGCTCTGTCCGGTGTTACGATTGGGAGACGAATTGCTCTACATTCGTAGTCCTACTTCAAGCCTGCGCCCGTGCCACTGGGCATGGACCCTTATACTTTTTTTGGAGAAGGAGGGGAAGAGCGGAAAGGAAGGGGGGGGGGGTATTGGTAGCTATGCTTCACAAGTAGTCATTTTGACTCCTACCTTTTGTCCAATACTGGAAGGTGCATGAGTCGAACCAAGCTGTAATCTATGATGCAGGAAGCGGCACAATATGTGTCGATAACCCAACCAAAAACGCGTCGCTATTCTTGAGAAGTGGATTTTGCGGTCTCCTTTTGTCCAACGCCTCTATGGTTCAAAGGTACAAGTACCAGCGAATCACATGCCCTGGCGGGTGTTGTGGGTTCGAATCCGGTTGTAATCATAGATTACAGCTTGGTTCGACTCATGCACCTTCCAGTATTGGACAAAAGGTAGGAGTCAAAATGACTACTTGTCAAGCATAGCTACCAATACCCCCCCCCTTCCTTCCCGCTCTTCCCCTCCTTCACCAAAAAAAAAATATTTCATTTCTTTCCCCTACCGTCCTTTATCAATTGCAGAACCATCGTTTCAAAAAAATATTCATAATTTTTATTTTAGGTTCAAACGTGAAAACCAAATCTAATCTTGCTTTTAATATACCTATACGTTATTAATTTCCATGCAAAAATCTACGAAAAAAACTACAAGATATACAGCCCTAAGGATTGTACGAATGGGTGACGTAGGGCTATATCAGATCATTAGATCAAAGACTAATGTAAACTGCATTTTTGGCATACGTATATTTATAGGAATCTGTGAGTGCCTTTGTTTAAGTGAATGTTTAAAAGAGAGCGAAATATTCAGATTCAATTCTTCATTGAATGCAATCGCATTGGTGGTTTTGAAAATACGTGGACGGGGGTTCATAAGTACAACGCCTGCAACCATTGAGACATAGAAGTTTTCTTTTAAAAATCACTTGTGTGCATCATAAAGGTTGAAATAGTAATAAATGCCAGCCTCCAGATTATTGTATTAACCTTTACGTCCCCGACATAAAAAATGAAGGTACTTTCAGTTACACTTTGGGCTCTATCTCCACTGATTTTCAATCGATTTCCATGCAACTAGTTTTGAAAGAACCACATTAGATTGGCCTTTAATGAAAAAATACGCTTATAAATTATGGTTCCATTTTCCCGGAGATATTCCAGATTGCGGTGGGATTTTTTTTGACGTCATAAGTAACAGATGAAATAAAATTAGAAATCTGTTTAATTGACAGCGCAAAAGTTATCCATTTTATTTGTAGTCACCAATAATGACTTTTACACTATCCTGTAGAGCGCTGGCTTACGCCTCACTCTCCGGAACATCCGTTAGCGGTTCTACTGGAAATCAAAAGTGGTCATTAAGTATTCTCTTCGAAAATATGGCAAGTGGGGTATCAAATGACAGGATTTTTTAACACGAGCTCTTTAGTGAATATTTGGATGTATTTTGAGTCGATCTGGGCATTCCGGAACATCCGGCATCGGTTCTACCGGAACCCAAAAGTGGCCATTTGGAATTCTCTTCGAAAACATGGCAAATGGGGTATCAAATGACAGGGTTTTTCAACACGAGCCCTTTAGTGCATATTTGGATGTATTTTGAGTCGATCTGGAAATTCCGGAATATCCGGCATCGGTTCTACCGGGCCTCAAAAGTGGCCATTTGGAATTCTCTTCGAAAATATGGCAAACAGGGTATCAAATCACAGGATTTTTGCACACGAGCCCTTTAACGCATATTTGGATATATTTAAGTCGATCTGGACATTCCGAAACATCCGGAATGGGTTTTACCGGAACTCAAAAGTGGTCATTTGGAATTCTCTTCGAAAATATGGCAAATGGGGTATAAAATCACAGGCCTTTTCAACACGATCTCTTTAGTGCATATTTGAATGTAGTTTGAGTCGATCTGGACATTCCGGAACATCCGGAATCGGTTCTACCGGAACTCAAAAGTGGTCATTTGGAATTCTCTTCGAAAGTATGGCAAATGGGGTATCAAATCACAGGATTTTTCAACTCGAGCACTTTAGTGGATATTTGGATATATTTTGAGCCAATTTGGACATTTTCACGCCCCATTTGCCATATTTTCGAAGAGAATTCCAAATGACCACTTTTGAGTTCCGGTGGAACCGATGCTGGATATTCCGGGATGTCCAGATCGACTCAAAATACATCCAAATATGCACTAAAGAGCTCGTGTTGAAAAATCCTGTCATTTGATACCCCATTTGCCATTATTTTCGAAGAGAATTCCAAATGACCACTTTTGAGTTCCGGCAAAATCCATTCCGGATGTTTCGGAATGTCCAGATCGACTTAAATACATCCAAATATGCATTAAAGGGCTCGTGTGCAAAAATCCTGTGATTTGATACCCCGTTTGCCATGTTTTCGAAGAGAATTCCAAATGGCCACTTTTGAGGCCCGGTAGAACCGATGCCGGATATTCCTGAATTTCCAGATCGACTCAAAATACATCCAAATATGCACTAAAGAGCTCGTGTTGAAAAATCCTGTCATTTGATACCCCATTTGCCATTATTTTCGAAGAGAATTCCAAATGACCACTTTTGAGTTCCGGCAAAATCCATTCCGGATGTTTCGGAATGTCCAGATCGACTTAAATACATCCAAATATGCATTAAAGGGCTCGTGTGCAAAAATCCTGTGATTTGATACCCCGTTTGCCATGTTTTCGAAGAGAATTCCAAATGGCCACTTTTGAGGCCCGGTAGAACCGATGCCGGATATTCCTGAATTTCCAGATCGACTCAAAATACATCCAAATATGCACTAAAGGGCTCGTGCTGAAAACGCCTGTGATTTGATACCCCATTTGCCATGTTTTCGAAGAGAATACTTAACCGTTATGTGTGCGACAAAAATAACACCTTTAGCAGGGCGACAAGGGTACCCGGGTACCCAAAATTGATATTGTTATAACATCAACAATTTTAAACCGATTTTGATGAAATAGGTGTCATTTGATTCGTTAATTTATCTAGTTTTGAATTCTTTGGCTATTTGGCCATTAAAAGACATACGGGGCCCGAAAATCCGGAATTCCGACAGAGTGTCCGCTGTGAGGTAGAGAACTGGTTGTATTGCAGGAAAATCAGTCATGCGGATATAAAAACTCTAAAAATTTATACAATGACCTATTTCATATAATGAGATGAATCAGGTTGGTCATTCCGGAGTAGGTTCCTCTGAGGTCATGGGTGGCCAGTCTAGGATTGGAGGTAAAACCTAGCAATATGGGTATCAAAGTTCTTGGAATTAGTTCGGTAGGTGATATTTTTTACATTTCGTTGTATTTTGATTGGTTATTTCGACAATGGTTTCTACGGGGTCACAGATGATACTGCAGGATTCAAGATAATGCTTAGCATTATCAGAACAGTTTAAAACGTAGAACGTTATACATTTGGAACCAGTTCCGAAATTATTAATCAGTACTAAACTGGCCATATCCGTTCAAAACATCTAAAAGATCCGCTAAACCAATTCTAATATTGGATTAGGCACCCAACTGGCCATCTGTAACCCTACAGGGACCCAATTCTGAAATGGCCAATGCGATCTAAAGTCACCAATTTATATAATAAGATGAAAAAAGGGTCCACAATGTCAAGTTCAAAACTAATAGCTTTACTGAAGGCTGATATTCTTTCAAAACAAGCGGCTTCCCACGTTTTATTCCCGGGAACTACATGTCATTTGATGGCCAAATGCTTTATCTGATCAAAACTAAATAAATGTACGAATCAAATGCCACTGGTTTCATCCAAATCGGTTCAAGATAGCCAAAGTTATGAACATAGCAAATCATGGGTACCCGGGTACCCTTGTCGCCCTCCTACGTAATAAAAAAATTCAAGGGCCTCTCATTGCTAATCCCCTTTATGGATATGCACCAAAAAAAACCTCAATTACTTAAGATCAACGAGTTTTACGATGTCGCAAAATTTCAAAAACGTATGTTTTAAATTGAATGAGTTATAACTATTTTAAAACTGGAAAGGTACCCGGGTACCCTGTTTGTTTGTTTGTTTGTTTATTTTTAATAATTCCATCCGACTCAAGGTCTTAATGAAATATATGGCTGGGAAAAGCCATCTTGAGTTGCACAATAAACGCATTCTCAAAATGGCATAAAAACCCAGCATCTTTTTATAAGTTTACATTAAATCATCTTAGCAGCTAAAAATACATACATAAAATACATAACAATCACCACAAATTAAACATAATTAAAAACATTGGTCCATAAGTTAAAAATCAAAGGTTTGTCTTCGACGGTTATATTCATTTGCCAAGTGTCGAACTGGTTCATGTAGGCCGTAGTTAGTGCGGTGAGTTCCTACACGTAGCAATTGTTGATGTCGTTGAGGACGTAGTGGACAGTGCAGCAGGAGCGAAGATAGTATGGCGGGGCTGTCGTATGTTCCCATCAAAATCTTTTGTGCCGTATTAGCGACGATATCTTTCCGCCGTTCCTTAAGCGAAGTTATGCCAATTAACAAACACAGGTTCTCATACGATGGCAAGTTATCAGGATTCCTCCATGGTAGCATGTGACATATTCTTCGAACGAAACGTTTCTGTATCTTTTCGATACGAAGAGACCAACTGTCAAATTGGGGATCCCAGACTGCGCAGCTGGTTTCTAGAATTGAGCGTACCAGCGAGCAGTACAAAGAGCGTAAAGTGCCGGGCTCATGAAACTCTTTACCAATCTTCAATATCATTCCCAGTTGTCGATTAGCTTTGTTGATAATCATGTTGTAGTGTTGTCTAAACGTTAGTTGCTGGTCTAATACTACTCCGAGATCAGTAACCCTATCGCTTCGTTGCAGTGTTTGATCATCAATGCAGTAATTATATACCAACGTGTGCTTCTTTCGGGAGAAACTAATGATGGTACATTTTGGAATACTCACAGCCATACAATTGCATTTGCACCATTCAACAAACAGATTTATTAGTCCCTGAAGCCTCATACAATCATCAGTATTACGAATAACCGAGTAAATTTTGGCATCATCTGCATACAGTAACTCATTTAACTCATTTAACAGAACTCATCCTACAAATTATTTTTTTGCCCCCCGATTTTTCAAGCCAATTTCCAAGGGAGGTGGGGGGGTGACAAAAACTTTTGAAATGATTTGCAATGGCCTAACTATGGCGACGCATCACAAATGTGCAGGTGGCGACAGAAGCAACATTGAGCAAAAACTAGCCAGGTATCGCATTCCAATTGTAGCCAAAATTGCCCATTCTAAACGCACCTTTACATTAACTTTGCATAGTCCGACGTTGAACATGCGGTCGTGTCTTGTACACAACGCCTCTGATTTTTACGTAGGACTACGTCTTTGTTTACTATACTGGGACTGGGTAGCACTTTATGAAAACGAAAATAGAAGTGTAACGTTTGAATGAAAGATTTCAAATGCTAATAACCACTAAACAACTGAACGAAACTGAACAATTCATATGTCGTTGGATAGATAAAATGATCAACAATTTTCTGAAGGGCGTAAGAGAGCAATTTTATGGAGGGCGTAAGAGGGGGGCTCCTATACAAATGACACACAAATTTCCTCAAAACTCGAGAACTAATCAAGCAAATGGAACCAAATTCGGCATGTGGGAGTTTTAGAAGGTAGGATTTTTTTCCATGGTATACTGAGACCCCTTCCCCTTCTAAGAGGTTAAGCTTCCCCTTCTAAGATACAAAGAAAAAACAAAATTCCTCATGAATCTTGAACTAATCAAGCAAATGAAACCAAATTTGGCATGTGGTAGTTTCAGAAGGCAAGACTATTTCTATGGTGCATTGAGACCCCTTCTCTCTTTAGGAGGGGGCTCCCATACAAATAACATACAAATTTCTTCATAACTCGAGAACTAATCAAGCAAAAGGAACCAAATTTGGCATGTGGGGGTTTTTGGAGGTAAGAATTTTTTCTATGGTCTACTGAGAAGGGGAAGGTTCTAAGCGGGAAGGCTTCCATACAAATGAAATACCAATTTCCTCATAACATAACAAATTTGGTATGTAGGGGTTTTTGGAGGTATGAATTTATTTTATGATGGTTTGAGATCCCTCACCCCTGCGGTAGGAAGATAAGGACTCTCATACAAATAAAACAGAAATTTGTGCCATATTTTCTGCTATACAACAAGCGGTAAGCTGTGAAAGTAAACTAGTAAAACCTTCTCGGAGCAAGAGACAGTGAATCGACGCCGCTAACTTACGTGCCTGTTGCCATTCATGTCAAAAGAGAAGGGTATTCAAATGGCACGTCATATTTGCGATGAACGTACGTTGGCTTTAATGTTATTTGTAACCATTGGCCCTTTTAAAGGCAACAAGCGAGTTAAAGCAAGATTATTGAAACATATGTCAAGCTACGCATAATCATATTTAATACAATAATCTGTGAGCTGGTCATTCATTATTATTTCAACCTTTATGATGCACACAAGCGATTTTTAAAAGAAATCTCTATGTCTCAATGGTTGCAGGCGTTGTGCTTATGAACCCCCGTCCACGTATTTTCAGAGCCACCATTGCATTCAATGAAGAATTGAATCTGAAAACTTCGCTCTTCTCTTTTAAACATTCACTTAAACAATGGCACTCACAGATTCTTACAAACATACATATGCCAGAAATGCAGTTTACATTAGTCTTTGATCTAATGATCTGATATAGTCCTACGTCACCCTTTCGTACAACCCTTAGGGCTGTATACATTGTAGTTTTTTTCCAATGTTGAGTCGTGACCGCTCTGATACGTTCCAGGAGTTAGCAAACACAAACATACGCACATTACCCTGTATCGAGGTTAAATATACTGATTCGATTCATCATATTTGATAATAAATATGATGAATACCAACAATACATTCAACAGTGATTCCCGCAACATGCCAACAGATAACTGTTGCAAAATAACTCAGCGTGAAGGATTTTTCAAAGGACTGTACATGTGCCAAAAACTGATTCGCCCACCCTACACCCTTACAGCTCTGTATTTTGGTATTTACTGTTTCAGAAAGAACAAGTTGGGTAAGGTGGTGCAGAATGCACCGCTTAAGCAAAACATCATTTTGCAGAGCAACGGCGTGTTTGTTGCACGTTTTTCAACTTCTAGAAGACTTTGGGATCTTTTTTACACTTACTCCTGGTGAAATTTCCTAACAAAAACCAGTATTTTATGTTATTTTTGGCGATTTTTGGCAAGAGTCAAAATCATTATGTGAGGCAGAACGCCAAAGCCCGTGGACAAAACGCATCAAGTTTGCCCAGCTAGGCGTTAAACGCAACCAATAAATTTATCATTCAATCACGTGTTGTATAAACTCCTAAAGCTAGGCTGCCGCAATGGCGGAAGCGTTCGTTATAGCTTTTGTTACAAACGCTTTGTTCGACTTCATCCGAACGGAATAATTTTTAAAGTGAAAATTTCTGACAAGTTGTTAACCCGCGCCTACTTGATTACATTTGTATGCCCCTCAGTAGTGATCTAGATAAGTTACGAATGCGTTCAAAGCTTATGCGCTTCAAAGCAACGCGTATAAAAGGAAACGCTTCAGCTGTGCAGGAAGATTTTATGGAACCGGAAGGAAGGAAAGATCGCGAAAAGGAAGCTTGTAGAAGATTCTAGAAATGAAATTAGGCAACAGTGTATTCCGATTGGTATAAATAGACGTGTCGAGCATAAAATTCATTTATTCGTAAAAAGTTTGTATTACCGTTCATTTTAATAAAAGTTGTACTCGCGTTTAAGTCGAATAAAGCTGTCGCGTAGTGAATTTAAGTATATTTGAATGAATAAAACGTGTACCAGTGACAGTGATTAAGAAAATATCCGAACGCCTTTCAGGGCAAACGACTTCCAGGTCGAATAGTGCTGTGTTTCAAGGTTGCCTTTCAGGGCGGAATAAATCGTTTCAGAATAAAACAGTTTGGGGTACTGCTGGTACCCCAACATATGGTCCTTCGAACCGGATGCCAGAAGTTAGAGAAAGATTTCGAAACTGAATTAGTGAAAAACATGTGCAAACGTTTAAGCTAGTGAACAAGCGAAATACAATTCCGAATATACTACTAAAGTGTTTTAAAAGAAAACCTAAACTTCGTGCTAGGACGGTAGAAGAGTCCAGAAAAGCAATCGAACTGTTGTGTTCGTGTGTATAGTAACCGCAGAGGGAATAGTGAGTGATTAGTCCGAAGAAAAGGGAATAAAATGCCGATCGGACGTACCCCAAGCAAGAAACCAGACGATCAAGAAGAAGCCATGCATTCGCCGCACGATAGTGAAAGTGAAGAAGAAGACGACCAGCTCGGGCTGCTCATCTACAAGCGCGGTCAAGTAAAGGCCAAGGGGACACGAATTCGCAACGCCATACGAAACGACCCAGAGAGTATCAATCTGCCTCGGATTCAGGTTATGCAACGGAGCTTGCACACCTTTTATGATGAGTATACGAGGTACCACAACGAGGTTTTAGACAACGTCAACAAAACAGGTACGAAATCTCAAGAACAAAAATATGAAGAATTTGAAGACCTATATAACGAAACTCTGGTAGCAATCCAGTCTCTTGAAATTCAATTAACACAACCAATTGCCGGTCCATCTTCATCTAACGGCCCCGATAGAGTTGTAATCCATCAACAATCTCTTAAGGCTCCCTTGCCCACCTTTGACGAATTATATGAGAACTGGCCCAAGTTCAAGTCTATGTTTTTGGGTTTAATGAGAAACTCTTCCGACTCTGACGCTCTGAAACTCTACCATCTAGAGAAATCGCTCGTGGGTGCTGCTGCTGGAGTAATAGACATTCAAACCATCAATGACAACAATTACGAAAATGCATGGAGGATTCTAGAAGCACGATTTGAAAACAAAAGAAACATTATCGATACTCATATACGTGGGCTCAGTAATTTTAAGAAAATGACACGTGAGTGCCACGTAGAACTTCGTGAATTAATCGAGAAATGTACCCGCCACGTTGATCAGCTAAATTTCATGGGACAGGGTCTATTAGGGGTTTCCGAGTTGATGGTCGTTAATCAACTTTCAGATGCGTTGGATAGTGAAACCAAAAAGTTGTGGGAAGGAACCCTAGAATACAGTGAGCTTCCTACTTATCAAGCTACCATTGAGTTTTTAAGAAAACGTTGTCGAATTCTCGAGAGATGCGAATCAGTTAAACAGAAAGATAAATTATCTGTAAAGACTCAGCCAACCAAGATTGTCACAATATCCCATGCAGCAATGTCGCAAGTATTGGATGAAGGATACGAATGTCACCTTTGCAACAGACGACACCAATCATTTCGATGCGAACAGTTTCGGACACTATCGGTTGCTGATCGCAATAAGCGAGTAAGAGAAGTTCATGCTTGCTTCAACTGTCTTCGTACAGGTCATAGATTAGCTGAATGCAAATCTAAGAAAAGTTGTATGATCTGCAAGGCCAGACATAACACGTTGTTGCATCCAGAGTCCTCCCAGAAACCGGAGCCAGAGAGAGCATGTCATCCAACACCAGAGCCGGGAAAAAACTATAGCCCACGTCACGAGAATGCCCCACCCCGTTTTATATCAAATGAATCTGAATCAACAATTTGTTCTTACACTATACCGCAGCATCCCACTCAGGTTCTCTTAATGACAGCAGTCGTAAACGTCATAGATGGCAACCGAAAGCTTCATCCGTGTCGAGCATTTATCGATCCCGGTTCCATGTCTCACATGATATCTCGAACATTCGCTATGAAGCTTGGTTTACCAACAACTCCAGCATTCGTTACCGTAAGTGGTATCAGTGGCATAAAATCGACAGCTGATAAACGGATGTTCATTGAACTGGAATCCAGAACTACTAGTTTTCGTGCAAAAATTAACTGCTTAGTTCTTGATACAGTTACAAGTTCGCTTCCACCCATGAACATTGATGTAAAGTCTTGGGAAATACCATCGAACATAGAACTTGCAGACTCACAGTTCCATACTTCCAATAAAGTCGATTTGCTGATTGGCTGCGGATTGTTTTGGCAGTTATTAGTGCCAGGTACGATAAGCATCGGTATCGATTTACCACAGCTACGTAATTCACAGCTTGGGTGGATAGTATCCGGTGAATACAATAAAAGCGACGAACCGGTAGAAACAACAGTGGTGCACTCTAATGCAGTTGTTGAATCCTCACTTGATGATTTAATTGAGAAGTTTTGGAATAGCGAGGAAATTCCAGAAGCCACTCCATACAATAACGAGGAAGAATTGTGTGAACAGCATTACCAAAAATCTCACGTCCATGCTGATGATGGCAGGTATGTAGTGTCTCTTCCATTCAAGGATAGCGTGAATGTTTTGGGAGAATCTAGGTCTGCAGCAGTCAGAAGGTTTTTCATGCTGGAAAAGCGTTTCAGCCGACATCAAGAGCTCAAAAAGCAATACACATGTTTTCTGGATGAGTATCTAAAACTAAAACATTGCAGAGAAGTAAATGAATCATTGGATCCACCAGGCTTACAAACATATTATTTACCTCATCACGCGGTGATCTGTTCTTCGAGCTCGAGTACGAAACTCCGAGTTGTGTTTGATGCTTCAGCTAAATCTTCATCTGGCTTGTCACTTAATGACGTCCTTCAAATCGGTCCGACTGTGCAGAATGATCTCTTCACAATCGCACTGAGGTTTCGCAAACACATTATTGCCTTTACAGCAGACCTCACGAAAATGTGTAAGAAGGCTCTATTTCGCCCGGCCCACTCTTTATTACAGGGCGGCTCGAGTGCACTCTATCAGCTTTAGAATTCTTGCTAGACACACAAACTACATAAATAACAAAAGGACTAACAGTTAACTCACACGGTGCGTAATTTCCCTGATGGCGGCGGCGGGACCGGCCGGCTATCGGTGTACGGTGCAGGTAATACAAACGACTACCAATCTGGTATCTGACTATCCACTCGGAGGGAGCCGCTTCAGTATTGGCCCTCAAACAGCAATTTTCCTCTCACTGACACTGCACTGTCTTCCGCTGGTTGCTGCGGCTCTAAATTTTATACCACGGTGTGATTTTGTTAATGAACCACTAGCACTTTTCACGGGCCGATAGCACATCCCCAACACTAGCTGCAATTGTTTGAGTTCGTCACCGTGAATTTTATATATCAATTTTGTTGATTTTTTCGGTGAAAACAAAAACTATGATGCTTTCAGCGGACGTTTCGACTTACTATCCTTCAGTCATTGACTACGCCTAAAACATAATTACATTTATTTAACTATTTTACACAAATTAATTTCGAACAGTTTTCTATCGTCAACACAAACTTACATTAAACATCTATTCTCACTGCGACGTCCTCTATAACTATTACTAACTAAGCTATCGTTTTTTCTTGTCTTCTAATTGTCGCAGTTTAGTCATTAGACCGTTGTATGTGTCATTAAAATTCCCGCACTCTCGCTGTAAGTTTACGGTCCGCTCTTGTCCTTTTACTTTAATGTGAAACATTTCGGCTTTGAGACGGGTTTCCTTGTTTCCGATTTTTTCCAAAACGCGCGTATTTTTAAAGTCAAAAACATGACCTTCTTGTATAGTATGTAGCGTTAAACCTGTCCTAGCTTCTGATTTTCTAGTGTCATTTTTATGTTCCGCTATTCGGGTTTCTAGTTTTCTACCTGTCTGTCCTATATATTCCATGTTATCTCCTGCTCCACATGGTATGGAGTACACAACATTCTTCTGTTTTGTAGCCGGGATCGGGTCTTTCAGTTTACTGAAAATTTTATATTTTATTTTGTCCCTAGGTTTTGTAGCAACTATTAAGTTATTTTTCCTAAGTGTTTTAGCTATTTTTTCGCTTAAGCCCGGTACATAGGGAGTCGACATGTATTTTGCATCCTCACTATTTTGAATTTCATTTTCTATTGTGTTGTAGTGTTTGTGTACGCGCTGTTTTAACATTTTTTGAGTAAACCAAATCGGATAACTGTTGCTCTCTAAGATTTTTGTTGCTGTCTGTATTGCCGCTGGACGATCATTTATGTTTGTTAGTTTGATTGCTCGATCGTATAATGCGATTACTGTTTTACACTTATGTTGAAACGGGCTCTCCGATGTATAGTCCAGGTATCTCCCATTGGTTTGCTTGGGCAGCCAATTTGTTAAAATTCTTCCGTTGTCCCGGGTTAGCATCATATCCAGAAACTTGATCTTTTCATGCTGTTCTTTTACAATGGTAAATTCAAGCCTTTCATGGAACGCATTATAAGTTTCCAAGATTGCTTGAATGTGTTCCTCCTTTGCGATGCACAGGCAGTCATCCACATATCGGCGGTAGTATAGGAGCGGAACCTGATTTTCTTGTAGTAAGCGTATACTCTCCTGTTCCAGCTTTTCCATTACTACGTTTGCAATTACTGGCGAGAGAGAGTTTCAACATAAGTGTAAAACAGTAATCGCATTATACGATCGAGCAATCAAACTAATAAACATAAATGATCGTCCAGCGGCAATACAGACAGCAACAAAAATCTTAGAGAGCAACAGTTATCCGATTTGGTTTACTCAAAAAATGTTTAAACAGCGCGTACACAAACACTACAACACAATAGAAAATGAAATTCAAAATAGTGAGGATGCAAAATACATGTCGACTCCCTATGTACCGGGCTTAAGCGAAAAAATAGCTAAAACACTTAGGAAAAATGACTTAATAGTTGCTACAAAACCTAGGGACAAAATAAAAAATAAAATTTTCAGTAAACTGAAAGACCCGATCCCGGCTACAAAACAGAAGAATGTTATGTACTCCATACCATGTGGAGCAGGAGATAACATGGAATATATAGGACAGACAGGTACAAAACTAGAAACCCGAATAGCGGAACATAAAAATGACACTAGAAAATCAGAAGCTAGGACAGGTTTAACGCTACATACTATACAAGAAGGTCATGTTTTTGACTTTAAAAATACGCGCGTTTTGGAAAAAATCGGAAACAAGGAAACCCGTCTCAAAGCCGAAATGTTTCACATTAAAGTAAAAGGACAAGAGCGGACCGTAAACTTACAGCGAGAGTGCGGGAATTTTAATGACACATACAACGGTCTAATGACTAAACTGCGACAATTAGAAGACAAGAAAAAACGATAGCTTAGTTAGTAATAGTTATAGAGGACGACGCAGTGAGAATAGATGTTTAATGTAAGTTTGTGTTGACGATAGAAAACTGTTCGAAATTAATTTGTGTAAAATAGTTAAATAAATGTAATTATGTTTTAGGCGTAGTCAATGACTGAAGGATAGTAAGTCGAAACGTCCGCTGAAAGCATCATAGTTTTTATTTTCACCGAAAAAATCAACAAAATTGATATATACTAGCTGCAATTTATCTTCGCTCCAGATTTTAGGAACCGACCGCCGTATAACCGTTATCCACTGCCACTCGACTTATCTTTTTTGACGTAGGACTACGTCTTACGGCAAGTTTTTTCGCACCGATCGAGATATCACCGCACTACCGATCTGTCAGACGAACTGTTCACACCCCCGATCGTAGGTCCAATCTCCCTTCCAGCTGCGTGCATGCGCTTTTCATCGGTCTCTCGTAACGGTACTTTTTTTCCGTACACGCTGTACACGCATACATCGCTCCGTCTGTTGCCGTACTCAGCATGTATTCAGCACCGAGCCGTGAGAGAATTACGCCTTAACTATCCCTACCAATATTTACACCTGTCATATCAAACTTTCTAACCTACCTACACAGAACAGAAGTGGAAGTTCGAACAATCGTTCGAGCAAAACCTGGCATCTACGCTCTGGTCTAAAACTCTACCAATAAGTAAGAACTTTGACGACTTCTTGTTTTGAGTGCACTTGTCATTCAAAATCTCGTCTAAACGAAATTCCTCGACTCGTCTAAATATTTCAGCTTTACTTCGCACATAGGAGTATTTGATGCAAAATGTTGGCCATAAGTCCAAAATGGAAAATGCATGATTTTATCTAAATATCGTTTCTATTATCACAATAGAGCACAAGTCACGTGAGTTGTGCTCTTGCCGGATTGATTGATTTTTTTTCACAGAGTATGCTGTTATTTTGGATAGCAGTTTTCAAGAAGCATCCTATCGCTGGGTATATAAACCTGAAAATCTGAATGAAATATTATTTGTTTAACATAAGTGTGCATTTTCTGCGTAAAGAAGAATATTTTTCAATAATTTTATCCAGCTTTTTACGATCCGTAATGGCGAACCGTATAATCTGTGTTAGTGTGTTCGTAATATTTGGACAGAATTTTTGACATTTCCTAATTACATCGCACGTTTTCTTTCCGCACGTTCACACTAAAACTAAAGGAACGTGCGGAAAGAAAACGTGCGATGTATTTAGGAAATGTCAAAAATGCTATCCAAATATTACGAACTATTATGATATGCATTTATGTATCCAGCTTCTTCGAGCCATAATGGCGACTGTCATTCGACTCAGTTCGACAAGAACAAAATATATTTGTCATTATGTTTACGTATATATGTATACACGCATGTACATATGCATATACAAGCATAGGCGTCACACACACAAACCAATTTTATGTCACATACACAAACCAGTTAGCATCGCCTAGTTAGCTTCGAGGTACGATGCTGGTCTAACAAGCCATCTCGTCTTGGCGGGGCTTGCTAGTTAGAGTCAGTAGGATCGTTGCACTGGCCCCGTAATATTCCTGTATTCTAACAGCCGGCTGCGAAGTCTGTCGATAAAGAAGGGTAATGTCTAGAGACGGTATAAATCCATGGTTTTGGCTTTTTACACAAACCAATTTAGATTCAATGGATTCGACCGCAATAAATTTTATGAAAAGCTCTGAGGTAACAAGTTTATATATTTTTGGATAGAACTAAGTGTAAATTCGATTATCTGAACAACCTTAAGCGAAACTGAAATAAACTTTTTCTCACCGAAAAAGTCAACAAGAAGAACATCCCAGAACAGAAGTGGAAGTCCTAACGATTTGGCGATCAAAACTGGTAACAAAGTCTTTTGACGTAGGACTACGTCTTACGGCAAGTTTTGAGATAGGGTGTCATTCCAAAAAATCGAAAAATGCGAGCGTCACGAAAAATGAAAGGTTTTGAGCGCTAATAGCTCAGCGGTTTTCCGATCGATTTTCAATATTCTTACACCAATCGATTGGAAAATCTTCTAAGAATTGACCCAAATGAAGAAAAGTATGGATTCTTGATGTTGAACTATTGAAAAATTGAAAATAATGAACCTATGTTTTACCAGAATTCTCGCTTCGTGATTGGTTGGAAGATTCTTTACGATGATCTAAACCTATACCAATTTGATATCTGTGCTTGGGAAGTAAGCCAAAACAAGTGACAGTTCCCTCATTTCAACAAGATTTCTTAACACCGCGGTTCAACCTAGACCATTTTGATGTCCTTGCTTGGGAAGTACGCCAGAGAGAGTAACAAAACCCCCTCGTGCCAACAGATTTCTTACGAACGCGATTAAACCTAGAACGATTTGATGTCTGTGTTAGGAAAGTGTGCCAGAAAAAATGACACAAACTCGTTGTCCCAACAGATTGCAAGTTCTTTACTGCGAGACGATTAAACCTCGGCGAACTTGATATCTGTGTTGGAAAAATGTGCTACAGCTGTAGTGTTCGGTTATAATACGACTCTGTATGAATACGCATGCTTGCCGTTTCATTAGAAGTGTAGTGGAAAGATGTGCTGTTGATAAAATAGGATTGAATTGGTAAAATCCCTTCAACGTGGGAAACCATGGATAATAAAAACAATCTTTAATTTCAGTAAGGTAGCAGGAAAGCAATAGTTTGTGTTCTTGATTTTGTTAAATTGTTTTCAAATGCACAATCTTTTGAGAATTGAACGTATGCAATGTTACTACTTAGATAAATGTTACATACAACGCATGTAGCATGTATATATGTTGCATATAGCATGTATACATGAAGAATCGAATGATTACAAGCATGAATACATGCCACTATCACTACAAAGAGACTTACGTAGTCCTGCGTCACCTATATATGCGGTCGTGTCTTGTACACAACCCCTCTGATTTTTTTGTTTTTATTTTTCTTTTGGGAAGGTTTCGTATAGAAGCGAATAACAGCAATATAAACAGAGCGCTCGCTGCCAATCGCATAGCAGCTTTCACATGCTTTTGTGTGCATTCGTATACGTTCGTGTGTTTTCATGGATAAAAGTGACTCGCTACCGCCAGGTTCGCTAGTATCTGTAGAAAGTAGCATGTACGTGTTTGGATTTCCACTTCCACTTCTGTTCTGTGATAACATATTAAAGTAAACTTATAGTTGTATGGTACATTCATATTGTACCGGGATGATGAGTTTAAACAATCTAAATATACATTGTAAGCGGTCGATACCATAAATACAATTGTCTTAGCATTATCAAAACATCAGCCCTTAGTCCAGCTTTGAACCCGTTTGAACATCTCTTGAGATTATTTCAAAACTAAAATAAGAAATCATTTGATTTTTAATCAAAATGACTTAAATCGAAGTCTTGTAAAAAATGGACAGCAATTCACACAGGAATATTTGGAAATACGTTAATTTTATCCTAAACAGATTGGAACAGATTCTTTGCAAAAATACTGAACAATATTCTCAAGAGAAAAAATTGTGCGCTTTTTTGTCTGATCGTTTCGTTTCAGAGCGCAAATCGCGAAAGCGAGTTTCTCAAAACTGTGTTACCAAAGTCGATAAGCATGATTTCTCGAAAAAACCTAAACCGATCTACTTGAAACTTTTGAACAAGGTATATTTTCGATTTGTTGATTTAACAAGTTTTCTGGAAATATTTTCTAGAGATTAATCGAAGGTTAAAATTATTTTTTTTTAGTCTGTTGCCGTAACATGTATTCAAATTTCCACGTTAATCAGTTAAAAGGTTTAGTCCTCTCAACTGTGTATAGTATAACCTCTTAACCTTCCTAATGCATTAAAAAAAATTTGAGCTTGCTCTCATTCTCATTTTAATTCGAATTTCGTTTTGTATTTTGAAATAACTCATTCATCATTAATCAATGGCATCAATTGATGTACCGCAGACTTCGAATCACATCAGCTTGATGAAATAAGACTAATAGAAGTAATGGAGACATTTTGGACCAATATGGCCACTTCAACATCGGTGCCGGAAGAACATCTGGTACCTGATTCGCGACACATTGTTTACATTTTAGGATAATTCATCTTACGGCACATCAAATCACATCATCTTGATAAAATGAGACTATTGAAAGTATAATAAAGACATTTTGAAAGCAAATGACCACATCACTATCGGATCTGGAACATCCAGTACCTGATTCAGGGGAATTCTTTGGATTTTGGGATAAGGCACATCAAATCATATCGCTTTGATCAAAAGACATTGATGGAAGTACAATGGAGACATTTTGGAACCAAATCGAAACAAAATCGTATGGCTCTGAAAACTACAATACATATATCAAACTAATAATGCGTTCTAGAAGCAACCATTACCATTGGAATAAAAACCATCTTATGATGCTAACCTAACAAGCCAGTCGTCGTATATTCGAATCTTGGCTTGGAAGTGCTGCTATAGAGTTTGTAGGATCGTTGCACTAGCCCCGTAATTACCCTGTACTCTAATAACCGGCTGTGAAGTCTGTCGATAAAGAAGGGTCAAGTTCTCAAGACGACGTTTATACCCATGGCTTTGCTTTGCTTTGTGCTGAATCATGCCGTTTTACGGTTCATACCTTATGTACCCTTAAATCATCAATGGGCCACTAAATCCGGGTACCGGATTTTATGCGACTGACACTGGAGTGGCTATTTGACACCATTGTACTTCCATCAATTTCATTTTATCAAAGCGATGTGATTCGATGTTCCGCATGAAGCCTGAGCCTAACAGAAAAGCACAAAAAAAATCAGAGGGGTTGTGTACAAGACACGACCGCATATATAGGTGACGCAGGACTACGTAAGTCTCTTTGTAGTGATAGTAGCATGTATTCATGCTTGTAATCATTCGATTCTTCATGTATACATGCTATATGCAACATATATACATGCTACATACGTTGTATGTAACATTTATCAAAGTAGTAACACTGCATACGTTCAATTCTCAAAAGATTGTGCATTTGAAAACAATTCAACTAAATCAAAAACACAAACTATTACTTTCCTGCTACCTTACTGACATTAAGGATTGTTTTTATTATCCATGGTTCCCCACGTTGAAAGGATTTTACCAATTCAATACTATTTTATCAACAGCACATCTTATCACTACACTTCTAATGAAACGGCAAGCATGCGTATTCATACAGAGCCGTATTATAACCGAACACTACAGCTGTAGCATATTTTTCCAACACATATATCAAATTCACCGAGGTTTAATCGTCACGCAGTAAAGAATTTGCGATCTGTTGGGACAACAAACTTATGTCATTTTTTCTGGCACACTTCCCTAACACAGACATCAGATTGGACTAGGTTTAATCGCGTTCGTAAGAAATCTGTTGGCAGGAGGGGGCTTTGTCACTCTCTCTGGCGTACTTCCCAAGCAAGGACATCAAAATGGTCTAGGTTAAACCGCGGTGTTAAGAAATCTTGTTGAAACGAGGAAGCTTTGTCACTTGTTTTGGCTTACTTCCCAAGCACAGATATCAAATTGGTATAGGTTAGATCATCGTAAAGAATCTTCCAACCAATCACAAAGCGAGAATTCTGGTAAAACATAGGTTCTTTATTTTCAATTTTTCAATAGTTCAACATGAGGAATCCATTTTTTTCTTCATTT
This sequence comes from Sabethes cyaneus, assembly GCF_943734655.1. Taxonomy (NCBI): domain Eukaryota; kingdom Metazoa; phylum Arthropoda; class Insecta; order Diptera; family Culicidae; genus Sabethes; species Sabethes cyaneus. Next base: position 83,556,213 of record NC_071353.1, read on the forward strand.
GGGTTAATTCTTAGAAGATTTTCCGATCGATTGGTGTAAGAATATTTCAAATCGATCGGAAAACCGCTGAGCTATTAGCGCTCAAAACCTTTCATTTTTCGTGACGCTCGCATTTTTTGATTTTTTGGAATGACACCCTATCTCAAAACTAGCCGTAAGACGTAGTCCTACGTCAAAAATGTCCGCCGAACCAGGTACCGGATATTCCCAGAACCGATGCTTATGTGACCATTTGCCTTCAAAATGTCTTTATTATACTTTCAATATAGTCTTATGGTATCAAGGTGATGTGATTTGACGTTCCGCAAGATGAATCATCCTAAAATTCAAAATTGCCCCCAAGTACCGGGTAGTTCCATTAGTGTTATTTTGCCAAGCCGATGTGATTTGATGTGCCGCAAAATGAATTATCTCAAAATACAAAAATGTCCCCGGAGACAAGTGGTTGATGTTTCGCAGCCGACGCTGAAGCGGCCATTAGTCAACAAAATACTCCGAAATTTACCTTGGGTGTCAGTTTTGGGTCATAACTTTCAAGCGAGGCAAAGAAAATGAAGTTCGGATTGAAAATGGATGAAAAAGAGCAAGCTCAAAATTTGGGTTGTTTATGATTATGCTTTCGTTTAGATGGACCGATAATACAAGTTAATTGGGGAATCAAACGACATGCATTGTACAACGGAAGTAAATCATTTGAATTTATAAGAAGCAATAAATTGAAATAACTTACAGAAGACAACTATACAAAAACTTTTTAAATTAGGAATATCGTAAAACAAGAATTCATAACTACATATTTCATCACTTTACCCACTGTCCAGGCAGATTAGACGAGATACGGGGGGATTAAAATACCCAACTTTTGTTTTTGTTTTGGTTTGACTGAGTGAACTGACAGATTCAGTTGGTTCGACTACTTGAATTTCATAACGGAGACAACAGCTAATAATAGTAAAATTGTAATAAAAATACAGTGTTTAATTGCTTCCTGTTTAATACTTCCAACCAGCAAGTGGGTAACAAAACCAAAACTGATAAATGCTATACGGACAATATGTAGAATTGGACAGCCTCACCAGTCCCTAGTGACGAGACTGGAGCATTTAGACGAGTTGGCAAGGATGCCAGAAAGAAAAGTGTTATGAATTTTCAAAATGTATCATCGAGACGAGAATCGAATTCAACATGCGGCATGTGATCTTAAACAAATTTTATGTAAGAATTGTTGATGTGCGACTGTATTGGTGGTTTGTATGCATTGGGAAACACTTTGCAACGAAAAAAAAACTCCAGATGCAAGCAAATCGCGTATACGTATACGCGGCGAAGTGTGCGTAATATTCTTGTCAGCAATCTCTATGCTAAACTTCCAACGATATGCGTAACTGGTGTAACGTATAAAACAGGAGTAAAATGAAAAGTCGCGTTGGTATAGATTTTGATTTTTATTATTGATCACCTGCGGCTAGCGGCAACTACATTAGCATGTTTGAGAGATGAAAAAACACCTAATTTTGATCACACGGTTGCAACTTTGACGTTTTCGAACAAAATAGGTGAAGTCAACACATCTGGATCACTTTTATGCTAGTGTGCGGCTAGTGTGCTTGTATAAGAACGATTAATACGATATTTCCGTAGCAGCAAACTTAACTTTTGTAGCGGCATCAGCTGTTTCTCGCCCGAAAAGTGAAATTTTATGTTAGACAAATGTAAATTATTGTTACCAATGCACTGTTTTTGAGATTCCTAGAAAATTATTCACTTCTATATAACTAAATTGATACGTGCATGATTGAGTTTTTGTTGGTTAGGTCGCTTGAGCATAAAGATTATTAACACCTTTTTGCCATTTCCGTACATCCGTACAAGAATTTCAAAGAATAGTTCTGGCAACTTTGATTTGGGTCAGCTAGTCTAAAGTTGGAAAACTGTGTAGCAAATTTTCCGTGTAAAAAGCCACTTTCCACCGCCAGGTTCGCTAGTATCTGTAAAAGGTTAGAGTTACGAGTTTTGATTTTAACTTCCACTTCTGTTCTGTGATCTTACTATACCAGTCATCCGAGAGCCCTAAAACGCTAAAGCCCTATAAATGTATTTTTATTGCGTTCATGTTGCGAAATTTAATTTTTTCGAATTGAAATGTCGCAAACATATACTTTTCATAAAGCCCTATAAATGTATCTTTATAGGGCTTTATGAAAAGTATGTTTGCGACATTTCAATTCGAAAAAATTAAATTTCGCAACATGAACGCAATAAATAAAAACAATGTTTACCAACTATTAATTGGTTCAGGTGTCAAACGTTACATTGCGATTAGCGATAAATACAAAAGAAACTGAGATGCATGAAAGAGTAAGGGTGTTGGTTGAGTTCAGTAAATTTATTGTCGCGCAAAATTCAGCTGTTACGGAAATGCACACTATGCGCTACGAAGTAACGACATCTGTTGTATTCAACAGGGAAACATTGATAGTTTCAAGCATACTCTCACGCATGGCGCATGATGAAACACTTGCGCCAACTTCTGTTATTTATTATCAGAAACTAGAGGCGGTGTCCCATTACAAATAATAATAAATAATATATATAATGTACAATAATACGCAATAATATAAACATATTGAAAATTTAGTCAAATTGGTTACACTGCCACGTATATACGGTACACCAGTAGTTGTGTTGACAAATTACAGCAGAAGATTAATTTGGATTTTGAGCGACGCACTTCCCAAATGTAAAATCATAGGCCTTGGCCGTGAGGAGAGGATATTTCGATAGAGTTATTCAAATCTAGGGCATGTACAACACTGTTTTACTATACATGAAAGTTTTAAACTGAAACAAATTTAAAATATCGGCAACCCCAATAGAGCGTTTCAGTTCTATTTTTTCTAACAGTAGAGTTACAAAATTTGAAACTGGTATACAACAGTGTTCTATTTCTGTAGATATTTGAAACACGAGTAAAGCGGAGTTTCAAACAGATGGGATATTGTGTATGTGGCCAATAATAAGCAAAATACAAACTTTTGACAGTCGGTTGTTTCATAATCGTTTTCGTTCAGAATGATACAAGTAATTTAAAAAAAACTGGGGTGTGTTTCGGCCGACGGTTATTTGTTTGGTTGTTTCCTATTGTAAAACTTGCTGTGAGTATAATACGTATGCAGGTAAGTACGAAATTATTGCAAAGGTTTCTAAATTTCACGACGGCAGCACTATTGCTTTGCTATCAAAATAGTAGTAAATACGGATTTTCTTTAACATTTTCTTTGACATTCACATCACTATTCGCCGGTCCAGCAGAACAAAGGGATGAAACCAAAGACGTCCATTGCTGAAGATTACCTGGGGCCCTATTCTCATAGTCATCTCACCTAAATTTTTTGGGTGAGAGCACAATTTGCGATTCTCAGAGTCACCTAGGTGACTCCACTCACCTGGGTGACTGTACAAATCAAATGGGGTCGGTAAGGTGAGGTGAGGGTGACTGTGAGAATAGGACGCGTGAGAGAAATGAGGTGAGGTAACTGTGAGAATAGGGCCCCTGGTATGGCTTTCACCTGTCGTCCGGACCAGAAGGATCTTTCGGTAAGGAATTGTGAAACGGACAGGTAGGTGACCGTGACAGTGTACAAACGTCATGGACCAAACACCATCCGCGGTAATACACATATGTAAAGAATTTGACACCAATAGATCCCGCCTGGTCCGGACAGTTTCGTTAAAGGCACGCGCCGAATTGGTATGTTGTGGCAGCGGTTGCGTAAATCGGACAGATAATGCTGGACAAAGAGTGGAATGCTGGATAGTGCTTACTTAGTTAGGTGGCTTGCCTAAGACAAAGACTGTTGAATAACATTTCTCCAATCAACTTGGTTGTGGGCTGCCGCTCTCCAATTCCTTGGACACCGAGCACTCTCCACCAGATCTCGCTCCACATGGTCTAAACATCTTGATCGCTATGTTCCTGGTCGTCTTGTTCCTACCGGATTTGAGGCAATCATCATCTTTGCAAGGTACTTGTCCGGTATCCTTACAACATGCCCTACCCATCGTATCCGTCCAGCTTTAGCCACATCTTGGATACTGGGTTCGCCATAGAGGTATGCGAGTTCATGGTTCATCCTCCGCCTTCATACTCCGTTCTCCTGTACGCCGCCGAAGATCGCATTAAACACTCGTCGTTCGAAAGTTCCGAGCACTCGCAAGTCCTCCTCCAGCATTGTCCATGCTTCATGCCCGTAGAGAACAACCAGTCTAACAAGCGCATAAGCGTCTTGTACAGGGAGCACTTTGGGATGCTGGATAGTGATTATCCTAAACACAAATTGATCCCTTGCACACTCACCCAAGTGTCTATATGAACTGTTTGTTAAAATTTTTGCGACAGACAATACTGTTTTGCAATCTTTTTACAAATCCGTTTTCCGCCTCACAAATAGAACAAACTTAGGCAGGTAGCAGCATCGTTTCACACATCTAGCGAGTGACATAAGACATTTGTCCCACACAAATCAACACGCATCCCTAAATAGGGGGAAAAGCAGGAAGGATTGTTTATGGGGTAATATCAAATAGAACTGCCATTAAAACTGGATTGCGGTTGCCTGCATTTTGTTTCATTTTTCACATGTTACAAAATTTAAATCTGTTATAAAATATAGAATAGAACAAACATTGTGCTGCACATGCCCTATGATTATAATTTTGAGATTCACTATTACTATGCCGATGTTAGCTTCATTCAATCAGACAAACCTATTTGTAATTTGCACAACGGTACGCCCCGCAATCAAACCAAAATCCCGTACATATGCAGCACACACACCGGCTGCCCCATCGCAAACGTCTGCTATACGAAAGAGGTCTCCCTCAGCACTTCGTTTTCCTATGTGCGTTCTCACTGTTCACGCAAAACGTTAAAAAAAGAACTGCTATCACTCACACACTTATCCTAGGCCTCGTGCCAATACAGCCTTTTTCTATGATATCTGAAAAGACTGGCGCTACGCCACCTTCACAGCACGTAAAAATCTTAATGCTTTAATTAAAGAAAACTATTCACAATCAAATAAGGGGCAATAAACCCCTACCAACGGCACTCGATCAAAACATTTACATATTTGAGACAATAACTTAGGTGATATTTTGCTACAATCCGTCTCCGTTCTGCATCCAGCGCCTCTCGAGCTCCAGCGGCCGAAGCAACCCCGCTTCGCTCACTTTTAACAAACTGGCTGCGACTCTACTAAATAATTGCTATTATGTGTAAAATGCCACAAAATATTTTATCATTTTTTTCGGATACACTGTGCTTGCACCTGCTTTGAAAAATGCCTGTAAGTATATATATTGGTGGTTGAATTGAATAATGCTCAGGTTGGCTCAAAAACCAAATCGGTTGTTGAAGCAATGTATTAAATCAAAGCAAAACAAACCCTAGGTGCTGCATTCCATTTCCAAACTTAACTATCTGTTTTTTTTTCGACAAACTTCGAAGTCAGCTGTTAGAGTACAGGACAATTGCGGGACCAGTGCTACGATCCTACTGTTTCTTAAAGCCTCTCCCATGCAGCGGCTGGCTTATTAAACCAGCGTTACGCATTTGTTCCTTCCCACTCTTTCCCCTCCATTCCCCAAAAAATTCCTTCTTCATTACTTTCCCTTACCGTCCCTTCAATAATTGTAGAACCATCGTTTCAAAAAATATTAATATATGCCTGACCGCATTTCAAGGTCATGACTAAAATCACGAGGTTTGGTCAATTTTCACAGGAACGGGTCCTTCCCCCGAAACCCCGCGCTGAGAAACGCGGCTAGCACGCTGGCAGACGAACAGCGTTCACATGCGGTACCATGTAAGTCGCAAGGGCCTGCATAGTATCGTCGTCCCGTCAGTAAACACAAAGTTAGATTAAACTTCTCGGTCGGTGGTCTCTACAGTAGGTGGAGGAAGAGGCACAATTTGTGTCTAAAAATAGCCCAACCCGTGTCGCTACGTTAATAAGGGGGGGTTGTGCAGACTCCTTTTGTCCAGCGCCTCTGTGGTTCATAGGTACACGGGTACCAACGAGCCACATGCCCTGGTGGGTGTTGTGGGTTCAAATCCGGTTATAATCTCAGATTATAGCTTGGTTCGACCCATGCACCTTCCAGCATTGGCCAAAGGAAGGAGTCACAACGACAACTTGTTAAGAGTAGCTAATTATTACCCCTCCTCCCCCCTTCCTTTCCACTCTTTCCCCTCCATTCCTAAAAAAAATCCTTCATTACTTTCCCTTACCGTCCCTTCATTAATTGTAGACCCATCGTTTCAAAAAATATTTATAAGAACAAAACTTTTAATAATTTTTTTAGCCTCATTATTTTGTCTGATCAAAAAATATAACAAATTTTGTTATTTCTATCTAATTGAGATTTTTTTGCTATTATCATTTACTCGGGTTATCAGTGTAGCAAATATAAATTTTTATATTTATTCTTTCATATTTGGAAAATAAGAGTAGTCCCAGTCCCTGGGACTGGAATAACCCAGTCAACTTTTCAGCATAATATTCAACACAAAAAACTCGTATTTTTTATTTTTGCAGCTAATTTTGAGCTATATTAAAAAATCAGAAATTTTTCAAAAATCGTCTAGGAAAACCGGGGAAAACCAGCAGTTTGATATCACAAATTAAGTTGCCACATTGCCTATGTCACCCATTGAACATCCCATGTGGATGTGTACCTTGCATTTTTTTTGACTGTTTGTAAACTCTGAGCCTACTATATCATTTGCAATATTTTTTCCAGGTCTACTATCATCAGCAACAAGCGGTTCACTGATTTCCTGAAAGCAGAAATATTGGTGGCAGAATTGGTAGATTACGCTCACATTCATCAGGTTTTACCTCCTCTAATGCGCTCTGATTTCATTTGGGATGGATTTCATAGGTTAATAACAAATGATTGCAGTATTAATCTAATTGGAAATATCCATACACTAAATATACAATATCGTAATTTCGTAAATTTAATAAGCAGTACCAGCATACATCATGTTTATAGTATTTATCGAATGCATATTTTGAGTTTTGAAGCAATATATTTCCAGTTCAGGTATGGCAGTGAAAAGGAAAATGTTCTTACAGAAGCAAATTCCCTAATAGATCAGATCAATTTGGTTGCAAAAAATATGAAAATCAACGATATCATGATCATTAAAACTTTGATTTCAATATCTCATCTATTTACTGAATATATCAACTGGATCGAAGTGAAAGAATATTCAACGTTACTGACATGTAAAAAACACGAGCTGCAGAAGCGCGAGATCGGGGGAAACAAATATTTGCAGGATCTAGTTATTCGCGGTGGTTTCCATAACGACGAAGTAAATAAATTGTGTATGAATATTCTATTAGAATATACAGCAAGAAAAACAGCTTTGCAGAATGTGTTAGGATTGTGGACTTTCCGTGGTGTTAAATCACATTACATAATTTCAACACAAATAAACGGTAAGTTGCTAAATTCTTTTACCCTATCGACTGTTAGATTCATACGGTCCTATTTTGTAAGCCACGTCGAGCAACTCGGTTCGACTCAGTCACTATTGAGTATCGAGTGCGGGGAGAACGAGTAGCACCACCACCGCCAAAATAAAACAAGCTCATTCGTCATTTTCTGACGGCTTGCTCACTAACTTTTTAGCGCACGACTCAGTGGAGTTACGCGACAAAGGCATGTGACTTACATCCGGAGTGATTCGCGATAAGGGCGCAACTAGGAAAGTGTAAACAATGAGGAATATCACTGTGATTATTTGCCAGTACATTTTCAAGTCATAATTTAAATAAAAGTTACAATATAAAACAAAATAACATCATAACAATGAAAGGGGCTAAACTGCAAATTGTCTTTTGTTTTGATTAATCAGTTGTTTTAAATAATTCTAACGATTAAAACAGAAGAAAGTATTCTTGCCAAGGATATTATCAGTCTTTTTAACCCATTTCCTCCCAGCGTTGCGAAAACGCAACGCACTTTCATTCGGTTCTAGAGAAGGCCCTGTTTAAGATATCAACTTGGACCCTGAGAAACAAAAAAAAGATTGGAAAAAAAATCTAATCGACCTGTTTTTGCTCAAAGGTCAGATGTTACATGTAACATAATTACAACTGTGACAAAATAACAGGTTTTGCTATTTTTCAGACAGTCCAACTTTGGATTACTTTTGTAATTTTAAGAAAGGATGTAAGCTTTGCGTTGCGAAAACGCAACGCTAGGGAGAAACGATATTCAAAATTTGCAACGGGAACGTTTGTTTTCGTTCGTTCGCTGCAGATGTTTCATTTGAAGTCGTTGCTTTTTAGTAAACAAATGAATGTAAATCTTATCTTTCGCTTGTTCAAAATATCCCGGAAACATTATAAAAATCCCAAGTTTGATTTAACGGTAAAAAAGTATGAAGTATTTATATGCATAATAATGAAGATATGCAAAAACGGTATATCCTTAACGCCCAGCGTTGCGGAACACAGGGTCAAAATTAAAAATACATGTCAGCGGCTCTTTCTTAGTTGACCTAAAAGAGAATTTTCCTGAAAGTTTCAACTTTCTAACCCTGCTGAAAAAAGTGTGGGACTTAGTGGGTGAAGGCTGATGGTGTAATAAAACGATTTGTTTACAATTTGTTAGTTGAGCCCCAATCGCGAATCACTCCGGACATAATACCAAAAGTCACCCCATTGACATCTCTATATCGAGCTGCAGTGAACGTCAGCGACAGCATGTTCGGGGCTCAAAATTTGACAGCGGGCCCAAATCAGACTGCTGGCAGTTGAGTGAAACGCAGTGCTGACATGGTATCTCATTTTCGCACACACGAGATGTTGGCAGCGAAAACATGGTTGCCTGCCTACGGGGTGCCAAAAGTAGATCAGTCGAGCAAAGTGGCACTCGACTTGACTTATAGAATAGAGTCCGTAATTTTTATTATGCTTTTACAGACCTTTTCAGTCTATTATGCAAGTCAGAACTGGTTTTTTCTATTCACTCTGACGTTTCGACTATTTATTGCAGGCTTTTTTAGGTCATTTATGCAGGTCATGTATGTTATTTTTAACCCTCTAGTGCCCAAATTTTTGATTTGCTTGAAAATTTTTTAAAATGCTCATTTCGTGGACAGAATAATGGAAAAAATATTCTCTAATTACTAAGTTCAGGAATAGTTTTATCTATACCTATAAAAATGGATTTTAGTCTGCCTGTCCCTATGTTCCTTATAGAATCGAAAACTACTGAACCGATCGGCGTGAAATTTTGCATATAGGGGTTTTTGGGGCCAGGGAAGGTTCTTATGATGGCTAGAGACCCTAAGTTACAAATGAAACACAAATTTCTGCATAACTCGAGAACTAATCAAGCAAATGGAACAAAATTTTACATGTGGGTGTTTTTGGAGACAAGATTTTTTTCTATGGTGAATTGAGACCCCGTCCCTCTTTAGGAGGGCGGGCTCCTATACAAATGCAATACAAATTTCCTCATAACTCGAAAACTAATTAATCAAATGGAACCATATTTGGCATGTGGGTGTTTTTGGAGGCATGAATTTTTTCTATTGTTTGTTTGTTTTATACTTCATCTGACTTATTAGTCTAAATGAACTACTCTAACAATCTATGATAAATTTATTCTCACCAACCGCTTAAATTTACTCAGTGATTCGCCAAATTGGAAATGCTCCTCAACACAGCTAAAAACTCTGACACACATTCGGCACGGTGAAACAAGTTAGTCAGCAATGATTACGGCCTCAAAATCCTTTCAGATGCACGGAAATTCATAAGCGACATTAATTTCGGTGAGTCAATTTCGCCATTTAACAGTTTGGCCACGAACAAAGCCTGTTACGTCGACATTCTAATGTATCTAATCCAAGCAAACGGCAGCGGTCAGGATACGGAGGCAAATTGTTTGGGTCACGCCAAGGCAGATTACGTATAACCAGTCGTATAAACTTTCTCTGAACTCGTTCAATTCGAAGGGTCCAATAGAGCTGGTGAGGAGTCCAAACTATACATGCGTTTTCGAGGATCGGTCGTACTAATGCACAATAAAATGCTTTGAAACAATGCGGATCACTAAAATTTCGGCCAATTTTGGCTATAAATCCAAGCTGGCGCGTTGCTCTTGAGATTATCTGTGCACGGTGACGATCAAACGCCATTTTCGAGTCTAGCGTGACACCAAGGTCGTTAACACAATCGACCCCACTCAGTACCTGTCCGTTAATTCTGTAGTCATGTACGATCGGCAATTTGATACGGTGGAATGTCATAATCTCACATTTAGTAATGCTGATGGTTCTGTGGTTCGATTAACACCAGTTCACAAATGTGTCCAACAGTAACTGAAGACGATGACAATCCTGGATAGAACGAATCGTCAAATAAATTTTAAGATCGTCAGCATATACCAGTCTGCAACCAGTTCCTAGAGCAGAGGCAGCGTCGTTGGAGAATAAAATAAACAAAAGTGGACCCAAGTTACCGCCTTGAGGTACACCAGATTTATTTGTGAACGGCAACGATAACTTAGACCCAAGTTTCACTTGCAGAACCCTATCACACAAATACGAGCGAAGCCATGCGACAAATTGTTGCGAGACACCCAGTCGCAAGATGTTGTCAAGCAGTATGCGGTGATTTATGCGGTCGAAGGCGGCTTTTAAATCAGTATATATCACATCCACTTGTAGCTTACGTTCCATTTCGGCAATGCAATTAGAGGTGAAGTCTAGGAGATTTGTTGTCACGGAGAGGCCAGCCATGAAACCGTGTTGGTCCAAAGAAATGTAGTGTCTAGTACATTGAATTAAGGCGCCACTCACAATTATTTCGAACAATTTGGAGACAGCGGGCAAATTTGTAATGCCACGGTAATTTGTGACACTTCTGCGGTCCCCATTCTTAAAGACCGGAAACATAAAGGAATGCTTCCAAATCTTAGGAAATTTCCCTTGCGCAAATGATTTGTTGAATATACAACAAAGCGCTATAGCTAAAGCTTCAGCGCAACGGCAGGAATTCTATCAGGCCCAGCACAGTACGATGTTTTTAATTTTTTTGCGGCAGCAGTAATCATATCCGGGGTAATCTCAAAGACGTCGAAGTCGACGAAATCGGCTGGGACCAGCGACGCACCACAATCAGTAGCCCATGTTGGTCCAGGATCACAGGCGAAAACAGACGAGAACTTAGCAAATAGTTCACACGAATCAGATTCAGTAGCTGATTCGGTATCGTCAAGATAAACATCGGAAGGAACCGAGAAACATTTTCATTTCGAATTTACAATTGACCAAAACTTTTTCGGGTTTCTGCGCAGGTCTGTTTGAATGCGTAAGACGTACGACTAGGCTACGTAAAGGCTTGCATTTAGCCGCCTATAATCTTCACTAGCCCGTTTAAAATCTTGTTTAGTTTGGTTAGTATGCCACCGACGATGCTTACGTTGGAATTTATTGCGCATGAGCTTTAGACGACGAAGCAAATTTGTGCTCCACGCAGGAGTTGAAGCGGGTTTTACAAAGGGCAAATTTTCATATAACCATAAGCGAATAACATCACAAAAGCGCGCAGCCATGATGTCAACAGAGTCTGTTCCGAATAACCTGGTCCATTCAATATTACAAAGATGTGCAATAAGAGCATTGTAGTCGATTTTCCGGTAATTTAACTCACATCTCACTGAAGCAGCACATTCTGGAGCGATCACTTAATGGGGCATAGTACTTTTTACACCATATTTTTTGCCTTGTTTCAAATTTTTTTTTCTCGATAACGCGAAAAGCGAATCGATTCGGATTTTTTACATTTTAAACATTGCACTTTATACTAATATTTACAATTTTGTTTGCATATGTGAACCTCTTCCCCTCTCCCCTACGGCTCCTTGAACACGATCATTCGAAAAAAACATGATTTGCGGTACCATGGATTGGCGCTGGGGGCTTATCCGAATTGAAAAATTCCCAAACGACATCAAAGAGTATTAAATTATCTCGTGTTTGACCCATGATTTTTCTAAAATTCGAACGCATAACAAAATGGCGGACATTTAAACTTAAAAGTAGGGTTTTTAGTCGAAAAAATTGACTTTAAACATTTCTAAAACATACAAAAATTGCAATTTCGAAAAAAGGATGGGTCAAACACTAGATAATTTTGTTGGCTTTTAAACAAAAAAATAATCAACAGAATTGCTTGAGCCGTTCTTGAGATATTTATGGTACCGACTTTGAAAACCTGGTTTCGAGAAAAACGGCGTTGAAGTTTTTATTCGCCGTGTAATCGCTCCAGACATGCGCGGTACAAATAGCTGTAACTTTGTCAATTTTTAGATTTCATCCAAACGACTTCAAACACATATGGTCAACATGTTATTCTTTTGAAATAATCAATAAAAAAAATTTCGATTTTTTCAAACTGAAAAAGTACTATGCCCCCAATGGTGAGTGGCGGGGAGCGAGATGAGTAAGGGAGGGTGTTGTAAATCTGGCTGTGTTGATGGTACGACGGACTTTTGACCAACAAATCGGTTTCAGTAGTAAACACCAAATCGAGAACCCGGCCAAGATGATTGCGCTCTATGTTAACCTGGCAAAGGTTTAAAAAGTCCATGTGTTCGGAAGGAGAACCACCACCTTAGTACTACAACCCTGGCCAGCAGCAAGCAGCAGATTTAATTATATCACAATACCTTTTATCTGAAATCGAACGTGCGAACAAAGCGACCGATCATCATCTCTACGAGGCAGCGAGAGAGCTCTTATCATCATCATCGTCATCGTTGTCATCATCAACCACCACCAGCCTGTGGGAGTGATAAGAACAACTGATACAAGAGATCACATCCCCGAGGATCGGATCGGAAATCATCGCAGGAGAGCTAATTCGACCACTTTCGGAGCCTTTAACACTGCCGGACCAGAGCAGATAAAATCAGCAGATGCAGATAAACAGATAAGCAGATGGCAAAACAGATCGGAGTTTATAAACGTAATTTTCATCCCGATAACGAATCGGCCCGTTCAATATTTCAAAGTGCACAATTATTAAACCTAAATTAAGTGTACCTAAAATTAAGAATAAAAATTATTATAAGCATGCAGTAGTTTCTATAAAATAAAGTGTTCTAAATAAAGCATGCAATTGTGGAACTTAATCTAAGTGAATAAAAAGTGTCGTAGCGGCAAAGTGCGTTTTTGATTGTCGAAAGGATTTCGGCTGGTTCAAAGTGACTTCCCATAGCAATTGGCATATTGCTGGATTTACTTGCATGCTGGTTCTATGCTGTTCTCCGCCCCTATAAGCAATTGGAATATTGCTAAAATTAGAATTTCCTGCATGCTGGATGCATGCTATTCCTTACTCCAATTTCCGAAGCCATTCCCATCGATGTTGGACTGGAGGCCCTGATTAGAGCTATCGAAGGCAACTAGGAAAAGGGCCTAGCTCCAACATTTTGGTCCTTCGAACCGGATGGTGGAACCATCCTGGACCTTCGGAAATTCTCGTTGGCATTGGGCTGACCTTGGATTGACGCTACACGACGCCATTGGATTTCCACACCTTTATTGTAATCCGCCATCGCACTTTGGAATAATTGGTGGCTGGGCAAAGCCATCCTGGACTTAGCGTGGCTTGGGTTTCGGACGCCATCGCTTTTCATCACCCACGCTTGGATCGCCATCGCGCATCATCATCCACGTTTCGGACATTAATTGGATTCCCGGAACTTTGCATGCTGTTTCAATAGTACTGCATGATACTATCTCTATTCGGAATCTCTGCGAATTGGAATTCGTGGACCGATTAATTCACCTGGCTTCCTGGACCGCTGGACTGGCGCAACGAACGTTTTCTCAGGTAAAATTAAAAAAGTTCAGTGCATGTCCAGTCGAAGCAAACCTGCTATATACTAACTCTATACTGTACAATCCCATCTCGAAATTGTGAGCTGAATTATGCGGCAACGGATGCCGTTTATGCTGGTTTAATCACATCGCGAGCTTTGGACATTGTGATTTGGAATCATTCTCAACGCTACGCTGCACAGGGTGCAGTTTGACGCTTTACTGGTGAAGGAAAATTTACTCATCGGTAGCAATAGGACGGATTGCTAGGCCGGTGATTTGATTAGCTACTTGGAGCTACTATCTGAAAGGAAGAGGCAGCACAGTTCACTGTTTTTCTTGGTGAGTGAACATTTTAGTATACTTCCGAAGCTAGGATTACAGAAATATTCATTGGAAATTCGATTCCTCTTCGACTCTGTCTTGCAATCGCTGAGCCTTGTCAGCCTGATAGGCTAAATATTTTCGCCTGGTTTATGTCCCTACATTTGACTACGCCGGGACTATTGCACCGTTACTGGTTTCTCTAGGTGAGTTGCACAGTATATGCCCGGTTGAAGTAAGGTTTTTGGATATTACACCACCACTCTTTTCCTCTTTGGTGCCCCGTCATACTGGTTGAGTTACTGCTGCATTTATACGATCTACTGTGACGAGAGTTTTTCATTGAATTGGTATACACCTATTTTATTTGGAGCGCCACTTTAAGTTTTCTCGGGTAAATTAAAGCAGTAATTAAAGCATGGCTTACGTACGAAGATAGACGAGCTATTTGTTGCTGTCTCCGATTCAGAGTTTGATGTAATAGTTCTAACTGAAACGTGCATAAATGACCAAATATTGTCACCTCAGTTATTTGGGCCAAGTTACACGGTTTATCGCAACGACCGCAAGTTCAAATTCCGAGAAAACGCGAGGCGGCGGGGTTCTAATCGCGGTTTCTAACCGGTTCTCATCTAACCAAAAAACGGGCGTCTACAACTATCTTGAGCAACTGTGGGTAAACATCCAAATCCTTAACACAAATACTTGCATCGGTGCGGTTTATCTCCCCCCGGACGTTGCTTCTGATGTTAACGCTATCGAGAAGCACATCAACTCAGCTCTTACCATCGTCAACTCTTTACAACCAGGAACGACTCACATTTTACTTGGGGATTACAACCAACCTGGGCTTGTTTGGAAAAATACTCACTCTGTATATGCTGTTTCTGATGCCACAGAATCGAATTTCTCTAGACCAAGTATAATGCTACTCGATGGTATGTCTTTACTAAGTATGCTACAGATATGTGCAGTTACTAATTGTCGGAACCGAGTTCTTGACCTTGTTTTCGTCGATGAAGACTCTTCATCGAACTGCAAAGTCACGGAAGCACTTGAACCGTTAGTAAATATTGACGTATACCATCCTCCTTTACTGGTTTCTCTCGCCTGTCCTCGCCCGGTACACTTTGAAGAGATGTCCGATGATAGGGAGTTTGACTTCTCGAAAGCGGACTTTTGCGGTCTACAAGAGTCTTTAAGAAATTCGGACTGGGAATCTCTGCTGAATAACGCCGCCGATGTTAACGAAGTGGCCGAAAGATTTTCTGTTACGCTGACCCGACTTTTTAGAAATCACGTTCCCGCACCCCGCCCTCGACCGAAACCTCTCTGGTCAAATAGACGGTTACGAGAGCTGAAACGACTAAGAGCTCGCGCCCTACGTCGTTACGCGTCTCGGCGGGACCCCCTGGCAAAGCTTGAGTTTAATTATGCCAGCAATTCCTATAGGACGTATAATCGGTTTCTTTATTCAAGATTTTTGCTGCATACCCAATCAAAGCTTAAACAAAATCCTAAAGGTTTCTGGTCATTCGTAAAAGGAAAACGAGAAGAGAACGGACTCCCAGTTAACATGTTTCTTGATAATGAACAATCAAGTACAAGAAGCGATATCTGCAACCTATTCGCGAAACACTTCTCCAGTGTGTTCAAAGTTGCTTCTGCTAGCTCGTCAGACGTCGAGATCGCTCTCCGTAATGTTCCATGCGATGCACTGAACATTGGTAACATTACTTTTTCCGATGATGATATTATTGCCGCGATCGGTAAGCTGAAGTCATCAGCCTCATATGGACCTGACGGAATTCCCGCAGTAGTATTAAAAAAATGCGCGACTGCCCTCTGCACTCCGTTGAGAATGATTTTCAATAAATCGTTATCGCAAGCTGTATTCCCGGCATGTTGGAAAAAATCTGTAATGTTTCCAGTCTTCAAAAAGGGTGATAAGCAGAACATTGCAAACTACCGAGGTATAACTTCCCTGTGTGCTATCTCCAAGCTTTTCGAAATATTAGTAGGAAAAATTATGTTACATAAAGCTAAATCCTACATATCCATCGATCAACATGGCTTCTTCCCTGGTAGATCAACAACTACTAATTTGGCTCAGTTTACCTCACACTGTATTAAACATATGGAAGACGGCGCGCAAGTAGATACCATCTATACAGATATTAAAGCTGCATTTGACCGAGTCGATCATTCCATTCTGGTGGCGAAGATTGCTCGGCTGGGCGCTTCGTTTAGCTTCGTAGAATGGCTTAAATCATACCTGACTAGCCGTTCACTTACTGTAAAGATCGGAAACAATAGCTTTGTCAGCACATCAGGGGTACCTCAAGGAAGCAATCTGTAAAGTTTATCATGTTTCCTAATTTATTCGTGTACAGCAATGCAGCTGTTGCTATGCATCAAAGGCTTATGCGCACTCTGCCGGTAGGTGATGAGTTTACTGAAAGCTTCGCGTAAAACTTACACAGTGAGTTCCACCAGAAGATCTCATTTAGAATTTTGCGCGCATTGGCAAATTCCTTATCATGCGTTAATTTGTGTCCTTCTGCAATTTTCGCCTTGTAACAATAGGTGTTGATTGCCGGAGTTACGATAAAAGCAACTAATAAAAGTTGCATGTGAAAGAGGGAGATCGCATGACAAAAAGTTTCCGAAGTGGAAATGAGTTGGAAACTCAGATGTGGAATTGATCGGTCAGGATTAAGAATAATCGCGAGCCACGAATCAATTTTGTGCGAACTTTTATTCGAGGCGGTTCGATAGCTAGTTTAGCTAGAAAAGATCTAGGGAGTTCTAACTGAAGTGCCATTGTCAAGTGCCACGTGCTTGAATGGTAAAAGTAAGTGAAATATTAGTCTCTAGTTGGCACTAGATTTCTTAAATATTAGTTTAGCTTACAGAATCAGAACGTGCAATAGTGCCTATGAACGCTTAATTTAAAGCGAATTGGTTAATATACATACTAGGTAAGGCGAGAGTCGTCTAATTGAGAATTAGAATAAGACTTTATAATTATTCTGTGTGGTGAACAGAAAACCTACTGTTCACGTAGGTTTTTTTTCTAGGCTGAAATTGTATACGAGCACCGATTGTACAGCGTAAAAAGGGCCACCCTAGAACTTCATCTCGCCGCGGCCAGGCGTATCAGAACCAGCCGCTGAAATTCCTCCGCACGACACTCACGGAAGTTCAAAAGTAGGACGATTTCCCGTAACACCACCCAACGTGGTTTGAAAGCTTGAGTTTCGATCATCATCCGTCGTCGAAACCCTCTCCGTAGACGCGAACCAACGTCGTTCATGTAGCGTCTGCGCAGATCATCGCATCGTGAACTCCATCGGTCATCATTTGTCATCCCCGGCACGCATTAGCTACGGTCGTAGCCCTCGCTAGTTGCGCAGCTTTGAGAGTAATCCTGGAGTAATCAGAACCGTACGTCGGAACGTTACGAAATGGTTTCGGAGAGTTGCTGGTGGCAAAAGCCACAGAGTTATGTTGGAGATAGCATGTAAGTGCACAAATGTAAACCCCTCATGAACAGGTTGTGACGTCACGAATAGGTAGATTAGGCTTTGTAAACTCGATGAATATAAGGTATCAACAACGCTAAAACGTTTTTACAGAACGCTCGGTAAAGTTTCGCTCCATTTTTATTCGTGTTAGTCCGTTTAGTTTACCTTCCCATGCATTTTGTTTTGCGAACATCTCTTTGCGCGGAGTAAATTCGGTAATTTTGTGCGATGTCGGATTTTTGCCTTTGCTTTGGGAAGTCTGAATGATATCGGGTGTTTGAGCTTTTGAAAACCCGCCCTAAGAAGAGAGCCTCAGCCGGGCCCTTCGAACATGCCTCAGTAGCCTCTCCCAACAGGAGAGTGGCGCTTAAGCTGCTGATGGTATCGCAGCTCAAGTCAGTTCGTTACATTTTGGCGCCCAACGTGGGGCCGAGATTTGAAAGCTTGCCTGAGATTTGAAAGCATAAAGTTTGGTTTTAGTGACATTTGAAAAAAAAAATTTGAATATTCAGTCGGTATACATAAATTTGGTAGTAAACTTGGCTTAATTTTAGGATAGGAAAACTAGGGTATCGTATTTGGATATTTTCAGCAATTTAGAACGTAGTGTAGAGTTTCTTAGATTAAATACTTATTACATCAGATCATTATTATAAACCTTAATATTCTACACAACATGAACTACTATAGAATTAATGCAAGTGACCTCGAAGAAGAGGAGATTGATTATGAATTGAGAATTCGTTCCAAGCCAGTAAACGAATCTCTCGAAGTTAAGCGTAGAACCTTACGTCATCTCTTGAGGGAAGATGAGTCTTTAAATGAGGTTCATGTATCTGCTTATACGTTAGCCTCCGACTATGAAATAATTCCGTTAAAATTGAAACAGATTGAACATACGTTGTCTCACATTCTCGTTCCTAGTTGTCTTTCAAGACTGGTGCATTATCATAAAAGGATTCGTCGATATATCGCAACGAATCAAAATGAGCAGAACAATCAATCCATACTTTTGGATTTGATTTCTCGTTTAGCAGCAGATTACTTCTCAGTAAACCTACAGGAGGCAGCCAAATCTCCTCCTTCTAGGCAAAAGTTTAACGTGGAAAATCGAAACATCGACGCGACCGCCATACCTTCTGGTCCGGACGAGAATAATCGTCACCTTCAACCTTCGGAAAAACCGATTCTCAATTCCGTTAATGCAGTTTGGAACCCGGTAAATTCTTATGATAACGCTGTCATACGAGAGCCTTATACGGATGAAGATGGAGCTGTTGGGGGGAATTTAGCCAATCAACCTACCAGGGTAGACAAGAATCCTCAACCCTCTTTGGGAGCAATTCCGAAGCGAGCAGAGAACGTCCGTCGAGGCACTCAAATTCCACCGGCGCAAAAAGGTATAGAATCACCATTCGTCTGGATGCCGCAAACACAGGATCAACGTCTGGTTGGATATATTATTCCACCCCTGGTTCAGCCAGAACCCTCATCATATAGTACATCAGCAGAAGTTCCGGCTATCACATCAGCCAGTGTCGGCTCTTCGGTTTAGAATCGACGGTCTCCAGGTGTTCGACTAGAAAACCCAATCAATACGCGTCCCGGACAGGATCGAACATTTACATCAATCGCTTTGCACGCGGAACCAAATGTTCATCGAACCAAACGGTCAACGGAAATTAACTCAGATGAGTATGTTCATGCTTCTGAAATAGAAGCGTATATTAAATCGTACTTGGACAGATTACTAAGGGCCGACCCCCGATACCCGTTGATGCAAGAGCCCCTGGTGAATCAACTTGTGGAACAGATGGAAAACCTTAATATCAGAGATACCGAGATGCTGCAGATATCGCAAGGACCTAATATGCCCACTCAGCAATCATCGTTTTCGCAACCGCCGTTCGTAGACTCGCAACTTAGCGGTGCGAGATTGACAGGAAATGGCGATCAGCCATCAGCGTTTAATATTTCACCTGATACTAACCCTCGACGAACGTCAGCGGGAGAACCAAGGATGCAGTCAATCAATGACCAGTTTGGATCCAACCTTGGCTATCGTGATCCTCATTCTCCTTATTTTCGCCGATTACCGCACCAGCAGTGCAACATTATAGAGAAATGGCCAAAATTCAGTGGCGATACGAACCTCGTGCCTGTCACCGATTTCTTACGACAAATTGACATTTTGTGCCGTTCTTATGCAATCAGCAAACAAGAGCTTAGAACCCATGCACATTTGTTATTTAGAGACGGTATACTTATACTTGGTATACGACATACGAGGAAAAATTTAATTCCTGGGAGACGTTAGAAGCATACTTGAAAATGAGGTATGATAATCCTAATCGTGATCGGATAATACGTGAAGAACTGAGATATCGAAAACAACGACCTAACGAGCTTTTCAGTGCGTTCCTCACTGACATTGAAATGCTAGCACAGCGAATGAACCGTAAAATGACCGAACGGGAGAAGTTTGATTTGATTGTTGATAATATGAAAATGAGTTACAAACGAAGATTGGCACTGGAACCAATATACTCGGTCGAACATCTAGCCCAATTATGCTTCAAGTTCGACGCGTTAGAATCCAACTTGTATTCCGCCAGTGGTACAACGAAGTCTGTTCACCAAATCAGTGTGGATACTGAAGAAGAGATCGAGGAAAATGAACCTGTACCAGAGCCGATTTGTGCCATACACAAGGTTAACCGAGTCGACCGAGATACCCGAGCGGCCGAACGTAATCGAGAACCACCGGTGACCCGAAAGTTCAGCAGTTCGACTGTGCAATGCTGGAACTGTCATAAGGTCGGACACATGTGGAGGGACTGTGATCAAAGAAAATGCATTTTTTGTCACATTTGTGGGCATATGGACACTACGGCTTTTAAGTGCCCGAACAATCATAACTTAACGTTGCAAGAGAGTGAGAACCCAAAAAACGAATAAGGGAGGAGAGTAAGGGGAGTCTGCAATCCTCTACAAATTCAGTCGAGATTCCCACAGTTATTTATAAACCTTTCAGCTCTATTTACTCGATTAACACAGCACCTAATCGATGCCCGCACATTAAAGTGAACATCTTAAGTGAAGAAATTGATGCCCTTGCTGACACCGGTGCGAGTGTGTCGATAATTAATTCGGTCGATTTGCTCCAACGGCTTGGATTTCAGATCTATCCCGTTAACATGAAAATTGTAACAGCAGATGGCACAGCCTATCGATGTCTGGGTTACGCCAATCTGCCACTGTCGATTGATACGATGACCCACGTGATACCAGTCCTCGTGGTACCAGAACTGAAAAAGGATCTCATTCTTGGAGTTGATTTTCTTGAAAAGTTCGGATATCGACTGGTAGGACCGTCATCGAGTTCAGAAATCGATCATCACATTCATTCATTTGATCTGACCTTTATTGATGATTATTTTGCGGAAAAGGAGGAAAATTTCTGCTTTGTGATATGTCCAGCTTCCCACTCCGAAGGGCGAGAGGAACAACAATCGATAGTGGATGAGAGTCTGGAGATTCCAACCATCGAAATACCTCAATCTTCATTAACAAGTTTAAATGATTTGCAAACGGAACATAAACTGACGGATAAAGAACGGAAAGCATTATATGTCGCGGTCCAACAGCTGCCCGCGACTAAAGAGGGTGCTTTAGGTAGGACTCATTTGATCAAACATACAATCGAATTGGTTCCTGGTGCGACACCGAAACGATTCCCAATGTATCGATGGTCACCGCCGATAGAAGAGGTGATCGATGTTGAGGTGGATCGAATGAAACATTTAGGCGTTATTGAAGAGTGTCCAGGTCCAGTTGATTTTTTGAACCCGTTACTGCCCGTTAAAAAAACCAACGGTAAATGGCGCATCTGTCTGGATTCCCGACGATTGAACCAATTTACTAAAAAGGATGATTACCCGTTTCCAAATATGACGGGGATCCTGCAACGAATCCAGAAGTCAAAATATTTCAGTGTGATCGATTTGTCGGAGTCATACTACCAGGTGCCATTGGAACGTTATTCTAGAGATAAAACTGCATTTCGGACAAATAAGGGTTTGTATCGCTTTGTGGTGATGCCCTTTGGACTCACAAACGCGCCCGCTACAATGGCCCGATTGATGGCGAAAGTGTTGGGCCATGACTTGGAACCCAAAGTTTACGTCTATTTAGACGACATAATTATTATGTCAAACGCTTTAGAAGAACATTGTGCCCTAATCCAGAAAGTAGCTGAACGGTTACAGCTGGCTAGTTTAACGATTAATCTCGCAAAAAGTAAATTTTGCCAGAAAACTATTCGTTATCTTGGATATGTTCTCTCCGAAGAAGGCTTAACCATGGACGTAGGCAAGATCCAACCCATCTTGGACTACCCGACGCCGAAAACTATAAAAGACATCCGTCGACTTTTGGGACTTGCTGGGTTTTATCAAAAATTTATCCTTAATTACTCAGAAATAACGACACCCATCACCAACCTGTTGAAGAAAGATCGGAAAAAGTTCTCATGGACCGAGGATGCAGAGATTGCGTTAGGCAAGCTAAAAACAGCATTAGTTTCCGCACCCATTTTGGCTAACCCCGATTTTCGATTACCCTTCGTAATCGAAACGGATAGTTCGGATTTGGCGATAGGAGCGGTGTTAGTCCAAATTCAGCAAGCAGAGCGGAAAACGATTGCCTACTTCTCGAAAAAACTTTCCAGCACGCAACGTCGTTACAGCGCCACGGAACGCGAATGTTTGGCGGTTCTCATGAGCATAGAACATTTTAAACATTTCGTGGAGGGATCGCAATTTATAGTCCAGACTGATGCGATGAGCCTGACGTTTTTACAAAGCATGTCCATCGAATCGAAGTCTCCTAGAATCGCACGATGGGCCTTGAAGCTGTCGAAATATGATATGTTGTTACAATATAAGAAAGGATCTGAAAATATCCCGGCCGATGCGCTTTCACGGTCGATTTATACCTTGGACAGCGCTTTACCTGACCCGTATATAACACAGTTGAAAAATATGATCGAAAAAGTTCCTCAGCGTTACCCAGATTTCCGAATATCAGAGGGGAAAGTTTATAAGTTCATCACTAATACCACCCTAATGGAAGACCTCGGATACCGATGGAAACTCGTTGTTCCACTGGCTGATAGACGGGATATTATAAGAAAAATTCACTGTGAAGCTCATTTGGGATTTTTAAAAACACTAGCAAAGGTTCGCGAACGATATTACTGGCCTAAGATGTCCTCGGACGTGAAGCAATTTTGCCATGGTTGCAATGTATGCAAAGAGTCTAAAGTCCCGAATCAAAAAGTGGTGCCGGTCTGTGGTAAGCCGAAACTGTGTTCGCGACCTTGGGAGATGATTTCTATGGATTTTTTGGGACCATATCCCCGATCGAAACAAGGAAACATTTGGCTCCTCGTAGTGTGTGATTTCTTTTCGAAATTCGTTATGGTGCAATGCATGAGAGCTGCAACGGCACCCGCCGTGTGCTTGTTCGTTGAGAATCTCGTATTCAATCTTTTTGGAGCGCCAGCGATCTGTATCACTGATAACGCAACAGTCTTCAAATCAGCATTATTCAGAAGTCTGTTGGAAAAGTACAAGGTCACGCATTGGAATTTGGCCGTCTATCACCCCGGTCCAAATCCCACCGAACGAGTAAATCGTATAATCGTTACCGCCATCCGTTGTTCCCTTAATCGACAGAAGGATCACCGTGCGTGGGATGAATCCGTTCACCAAATCGCTCAGGCTATCCGAACCAATGTACATGATAGCACTGGCTTCACTCCATTCTTCATAAATTTTGGACGCAATATGGTTAGTTGCGGTCAGGAATACGACCTGCTACGCAAAACTGATGATGAGTCAAAAATTACACCGGTGCAATTAAGCGAGAATATGAAAAATCTATACAACGTAGTGCGACAGAATTTGATGAAAGCGTATCAACGCTACTCTTCTTCCTATAACACCCGCGCCAATAAAAAGCATCACTTTACAGAGGGAGATATAGTGTTCAAAAAAATGTTCACTTGTCTGATAAAAGCCGCGATTTTGTTGGGAAGTTTTCCAACAAGTACAGTAAGGTTCGTGTGCGCGAAGTTTTGGGAACAAACACGTATGTTTTAGAAAATCTGGACGGAAATCGGATTCAAGGCTGCTATCATGGATCATTCCTAAAGAAAGCATAAATCATTTTCAAGCTATGACGGTGTACGGGCTTGCGTACACATAAACAAGATCTAATACAACATACTCCCAAGAGGTTCACTGCAATCCATCCGGCGTTTAAGATGTCAACTATTTGTTTCCTTGCGCCGTGATGTGAAAAATAAAGCCAAAATCATTTCAAAGCTATGACGGTGTACGGATTAACGTACACATAAACAAAATTTAGCATAAAATACTCAAAAGAGGCACTACTGCAATCCATCCGGCGTTTAAGATGTCAATTAATTGTTCCCTTGCGTCGCGATGTTGAGAACTAAGCAAAATATGATTTCAGTTATGACGGTGCACACTTCGGTTGCACCTA
The DNA here is from genome assembly GCF_943734655.1 of Sabethes cyaneus. Classification (NCBI taxonomy): domain Eukaryota; kingdom Metazoa; phylum Arthropoda; class Insecta; order Diptera; family Culicidae; genus Sabethes; species Sabethes cyaneus. Next base: position 83,580,549 of record NC_071353.1, read on the forward strand.
AACAAAACAAAAAACACTCTTTAGAGGAATCAGTGATCGATCATTCAAAAGCCTGTACTTGCCATCTTAGCTGAAATGAATTTGATAGTTCATGTGTTGTCCTAAAGTTAAGAAACCAAAAGAAATAGATTAGTTTTAGAAAGATAAGATACTTACGTTAGACTGATACAGCCAATACCACATTTTTTGCAGATCAGTGTCGAACGATCTTCAGTTAGAGGTTTTTCGATTACAATAGAAAGATCGCTTGAGGAGAACTCGCTTAGTAGCAATGTTCCACACTCAAGTCCAGCTGAACAATAATGATTCTGAAATTCTGTTTGCTGCTTCGGTAGAGAAAAAAACCCGAATTAATCCACCTAGCGGCGTGACCTAGCCTTTCTACTGTCACAATAATCATCATTTAATTTCTCAGGAACATCTATGTATAATTAACTTGACTATATTTTTAAATATCCGTTCCGTATTCCTCAAAATCCTTATTTGCCAGTAAAATTCACAACGTATTGCGTAGAATAATTAAATTTTCTTTCCTTGTGTGCGTAGATACTTGTAACACCTTATTTAGTTTTATAATCGGTCGGCCTAAACTTTCGGGCTTCAGAGCCACATAGGAAACTTGTTTTGAATTGACAATATGAAATATGTGTTCAGAACAGATTTGTTGCTAATTAATTAATACCATGTGTTCAAAAGTTAGCATCTTTGAAAAACAAGAGTTCAGAAAAATTATTATTATACTTCGCCTTTGAAGACAAAGAATATCGACAACAAAATGATTAATCTCAAAATTTTACTATTAGTTTGCTTGGCTTCAATTTTGCAATATATCTGAATTAGAAAAAATAACTGAATAGAGCATTAGATATGAAAAAGAGAAATTGAACTTTTTCTTAGCTGGCGCTCCTTCAGATAATTATTTTTGCATGAAAATCAAAACTTATGCTTTTTTTGAATGTACTTTCATGAAAAGATAGTCATTAGCTTGATCGCATCGTTTTTACAATGTTGGAGGGTTAGGAAAACAAGAGGGTTGCAAAAGCTGCGCCTTAAACATGCTTGAGAATGGGAAATATGATCGATATGATTTTCAGTGTTTGTCATTTTTGATTTATTTGTTGAAACATGATACATGACATAAGACATCTGTCCTTTAAAATGTCATTAACGAAAACAAATCTTACAAAATTACTACCGTGCAACGTTTACTTCCTATTTTTCATATAACATTTCTAAGCTCTATCTATTGATTGAAAAGAGCATCTATTGATGCGCAAAATTGGTTTGAAATTTGTATAAATTTATTTGGAAAAATCAACTCATTTTTAATCCTATACACCACTATACCTTCATGCTTAAATTAACTGCTTTTCTTCACTGTTTGCTTTTCGTGTACAATTGTGAGTAACAGCAAGTGAACAAAATGACAATTGAAATCTGAAATCAAAGAAAAGAAAAAGCTTTTCGATTGAATCCCATTATTTAATATTTATTTGCAACAGATACGTAGTTCGCCTACGACGTGCAGGCTTCAACAGCGTCTTATTTCAAAGCGTATACGTATCTGTTGCGAATAAATATTAAATAGTGGGATTTAGTCGGTAAAAGTTTTTTCTTTTCTTTAATTTCAAATTTCGTATTCCACTAAGAGGCTTCAAAAATTTCAGACAATTGATTCAGAAAAGTTAGAAACATATTTTCTTGAATTTCAATGCAAATTTAAAAATTGTAAATTGTCATCCCAAGTAACAATTTGAGTTTTATTACACTCTTATGATGACATTCAAGACCAAAATTGGTCATGAAAACCACCAGAAGAGTACAATCAAACTCACATTGTTGCTTGGGATCACATACACACACATACATACATACATACATTCATACATATATACATACATATATACATACATACATACATACATACATACATACAAGCATATATACATACATACAAGCATATATACATACATACAAGCATATATACATACATACAAGCATATATACATACATACAAGCATATATACATACATACATACATACATACATACATACATACATACATACATACATACATACATACATACATACATACATACATACATACATACATACATACATACATACATACATACATACATACATACATACATACATACATACATACATACATACATACATACATACATACATACATACATACATACATACATACATACATACATACATACATACATACATACATACATACATACATACATACATACATACATACATACATACATACATACATACATACATACATACATACATACATACATACACACATACATCACACACATTGAATACAATCAACATTTGTTTTGAATTCACACGTTTTAACGGTTTAATATACGGTGCTTAAGTGTTAAAGTTTAAATAACTTTTGAATGAACTGTCCGATTTTAAATAACTCGGTTTCGTTTGATAGATCTCAGTAGTAATTTTCAAATAATAATAAAATGTGTGATGTTTTTCATTGAATTAATGCTTATATGTTACAAAAATATGTTTTAAATACTATTTTTTCACATTTCTTTATGTAACTTTCAAACTACAAGCCCAATCGTCATGAAATTTGGAAGTTAAGGGTTTGCAAGGCTCCTCTTTCATATGCAATCAATTTTGTTCAAATCGGTTAAGGGACCTATGAGATAATGAAGTCCCATATATTTCATATTTTTATACATAACTTTTGAACTAAAAGTCCGATCAGTATGAAATTCAATAGCGACCAATGGGACACCTAGACCTTTCATTTGACACTAAGAACATTAAAATCGGTCCAGCCATTTCCGAGAAAAGTGAGTGAGATTAAAAGCGTCACATACACACACACACACATACACACACACACACACACACACACACACACACACACACACACACACACACACACACACACACACACACACACACACACACACACACACACACACACACACACACACACACACACACACACACACACACACACATACATACACACACACAGAAAATGCTCAGTTTTCGAAACTGAGTCGAATGGTATATGACATTCGGCCCGCAGGACCTTCTTTCCATTTCCGGTTTTCCAAGTGATTTCTATACCTTTATACTATATATTTATATAGTAGAAAGGCAAAACGATTGTGTAAAAGCGGTCGGTCTCTGTTAGTGTAGTGGTCAGGTGAACTGATTCGATGTTTTCTCTAAAAGATTCTGGGCTGAGCTTTAATCGTGAGTATTCAATGCGGGACATTGAGTGTAGGTAGGATAGATACAGTGAGTGTACAGATCAAAGCTTTCCAATTGTTATTGGAGTGATAGGGATAGGTAAGCCGCAAGTTGCATTCTCAGAGATGTCTGAGGTTATAGGTCGGAGAAAATTAGTTGGTAATTTATCAGATATGTCTGATGTCATTGGGGATTAGATTTGAAATTTATCCGCGGGGAAGGATTTAAGTGAGTACGATCAGTAAAGAAACAGAATCGGTTAGAGAAAACTTCAGTCAGTTTCGAGGAAAAAAAAAATCATCAGCACGGTTAGTTTACGATAGTGGAATAAGAGAATAAGCCAAACTACAAAATTAAGACCGTTAGAAGTTACTAAACCTGAAAATTGCTAAAACCAAACGTAAATTTTCGGTGTAAAAATTTTGAAATTTTCATTTCAAAATTTTTACAACTTTGCAGTGGCGAATGTAAAGTTTATCATGTTTCCTAATTTATTCGTGTACAGCAATGCAGCTGTTGCTATGCATCAAAGGCTTATGCGCACTCTGCCGGTAGGTGATGAGTTTACTGAAAGCTTCGCGTAAAACTTACACAGTGAGTTCCACCAGAAGATCTCATTTAGAATTTTGCGCGCATTGGCAAATTCCTTATCATGCGTTAATTTGTGTCCTTCTGCAATTTTCGCCTTGTAACAATAGGTGGTGATTGCCGGAGTTACGATAAAAGCAACTAATAAAAGTTGCATGTGAAAGAGGGAGATCGCATGACAAAAAGTTTCCGAAGTGGAAATGAGTTGGAAACTCAGATGTGGAATTGATCGGTCAGGATTAAGAATAATCGCGAGCCACGAATCAATTTTGTGCGAACTTTTATTCGAGGCGGTTCGATAGCTAGTTTAGCTAGAAAAGATCTAGGGAGTTCTAACTGAAGTGCCATTGTCAAGTGCCACGTGCTTGAATGGTAAAAGTAAGTGAAATATTAGTCTCTAGTTGGCACTAGATTTCTTAAATATTAGTTTAGCTTACAGAATCAGAACGTGCAATAGTGCCTATGAACGCTTAATTTAAAGCGAATTGGTTAATACACATACTAGGTAAGGCGAGAGTCGTCTAATTGAGAATTAGAATAAGACTTTATAATTATTCTGTGTGGTGAACAGAAAACCTACTGTTCACGTAGGTTTTTTTTCTAGGCTGAAATTGTATACGAGCACCGATTGTACAGCGTAAAAAGGGCCACCCTAGAACTTCATCTCGCCGCGGCCAGGCGTATCAGAACCACCCGCTGAAATTCCTCCGCACGACACTCACGGAAGTTCAAAAGTAGGACGATTTCCCGTAACACCACCCAACGTGGTTTGAAAGCTTGAGTTTCGATCATCATCCGTCGTCGAAACCCTCTCCGTAGACGCGAACCAACGTCGTTCATGTAGCGTCTGCGCAGATCATCGCATCGTGAACTCCATCGGTCATCATTTGTCATCCCCGGCACGCATTAGCTACGGTCGTAGCCCTCGCTAGTTGCGCAGCTTTGAGAGTAATCCTGGAGTAATCAGAACCGTACGTCGGAACGTTACGAAATGGTTTCGGAGAGTTGCTGGTGGCAAAAGCCACAGAGTTATGTTGGAGATAGCATGTAAGTGCACAAATGTAAACCCCTCATGAACAGGTTGTGACGTCACGAATAGGTAGATTAGGCTTTGTAAACTCGATGAATATAAGGTATCAACAACGCTAAAACGTTTTTACAGAACGCTCGGTAAAGTTTCGCTCCATTTTTATTCGTGTTAGTCCGTTTAGTTTACCTTCCCATGCATTTTGTTTTGCGAACATCTCTTTGCGCGGAGTAAATTCGGTAATTTTGTGCGATGTCGGATTTTTGCCTTTGCTTTGGGAAGTCTGAATGATATCGGGTGTTTGAGCTTTTGAAAACCCGCCCTAAGAAGAGAGCCTCAGCCGGGCCCTTCGAACATGCCTCAGTAGCCTCTCCCAACAGGAGAGTGGCGCTTAAGCTGCTGATGGTATCGCAGCTCAAGTCAGTTCGTTACAAATCTCGGGCCACTGCTATTCTCTATATTTTTCATCGATGTCTGTTTTGTCATCCCGCAAGAATGCAGGCTAATATATGCGGACGACCTCAAGTTGTTTCTTGCGATACGATCCATAGGAGACTGTATTGAACTGCAAGGATATCTCGACGATTTATTTGGATGGTGCTCTTATAATCAGCTGATCCTCAGTATAAGTAAATGCCACGTAATCTCCTTCACACGCAAAAAAACATCCATTCTATGGGACTACACTATTTCTGGTCACCCGCTAGTAAGAGTGTCAACTTTTAAAGATCTTGGGGTTCTGTTGGACTCTTGCATGTCCTTCAGAGATCATTACTCATCGATCATTGCACAGGCAAATAGAAACCTTGGTTTTATCACCAGAATTGGCAAAGAGTTCACTGACCCATATTGTTTGAGGGCACTGTATTACTCCCTTGTTCGCCCTGTTTTGGAAACTTCAGCAGTAATTTGGAGCCCCTATGCAGATGTTTGGATAAGCAGAATTGAGGCTGTACAGTCCAGATTTTTACGTAGTGCTCTTAGATCTCTACCTTGGCGTGACCCAATGCAATTACCCCCATACGAGCAGCGTTGTCGACTACTTAACATGGATACACTTGCGCAAAGGCGTGATATTTCCAGAGCCGTTTTTATTGGAAAGCTTCTAACTAGCAAAATTGATGCTCCCCATATTCTTGCACAAATCAATATTAATGCCCCTACTAGAAGCTTGAGATCATGGGACTTTATGAGGCTTGACTTTCAGCGCACTGAATACGGCCAAAACGAACCCGTCCGGGCGATGTGTAACGCTTTTAATAGATTTTATGTGCTTTTTGACTTTACTATTTCAATAGATGTTTTTAAAAATCGCATAAGAAGATTTATTAGTTAAATGTTTCTTGTTTAGTTGTATTACTTAGGTTATAAGACCGACAATGTATGTAAATAATATTAGTGTGTAAGCAGTGATATTTATTATTATATGTAATTATTGTATGTTATGATTGTAATCCAAAGTCAAAAGATGATGGGGTTTTTACGCCCTCTTGAAGAGGCTTCACCTCAAGGGGGCTTTTCCCCATCCTACCATAAATTAATGGAGACCAGATGGTCAGATGAATCAAATAAATAAATGATAAATGATAAAAGTATATGCCCTAGCCAAGCTAGGACCTTTCGCAGTATACTACACCACAACTTTTCCTTTCGATTACTGTTCGTTGTGAGGCAATATAATGGCTACCACCGACTCAACCAAGAAGTCTCCATCCATGAGAGCATTGACGGCTCGGTTAAAGGAAATACTACTTTCGTTCGACGATATATGGCGGTTCGTACAAAAGTTTAAGGAAACCAACACAGCTACCGAGGTACAGGTACGCTTGGGTAAGTTGGACAAACTATGGGAAGCCTTCAGTAAGACGTTGGTCGAAATCTTCTCCCACGATGACTACAATGTTGAAGGGAACGCGTGGGAAAAGAAGAGAATGGAGTTCAGTGATCGCTAGTATGAAGCCAAGTCGTTCTTAATGGACAGGGCAAAGGAGCTACAAGAAGCTCCGGTGCTTGAGCAATCCAGCCAAGCTGAAGATTCGTCAATGCGGAGTGGCGTCGATCATGTTCGCTTGCCACAGATTTAACTGCAGACATTCAATGGAAACATCGACGAATGGCTCAGCTTCCGTGACCTTTTCACCTCACTCGTTCACTGGAAGGAGGACCTGCCAGAGGTGGAAAAGTTCCATTACTTAAAGGGTTGTCTTCAGGGAGAACCCAAGAATCTGATCGACCCTCTACAGATCACAAGAGCTAATTACCAGGTGGCTTGGGATTTATTGTTAAAACGGTACAATAACAGTAAACTGCTAAAGAAGCGCCAGGTGCTTTCTTTATTCAAATTACCAATGATTTTTAAGGAATCGGCTATGGATTTAAATGTTCTGGTGGAAGGTTTTGAAAGAATAGTTAAAACTCTCGATCAAGTGGTACAGGCCGACGATTTTAAGGATCTTCTGCTCGTGAATATTCTCAGTTCACGGTTAGACCCAATCACTGCTAGAGGGTGGAAGGAGTCATCAGCATCACGAGAGAAAGATTCACTAGCAGATCTGCTTGAATTTCTACATCGTAAAATCCAGGTATTGCAGTGTTTACCGCCGCGGTCTGTTGAAACTAGGGGTGTTCAGCAGACACAACCAATACAAAAGCAGAAACCTTTAATGGTTAGGACAAATTGTAATTCTACGCAAGTGTCTGGGGGACACTGCGTGGCCTGCTCTTCCAACCTTCCACTCCACCTATGCGAGACCTTTCAGCGTATGGAAGTAGCAGACGAGGACAAGCTACTAAAATCTAATTCCCTTTGCCGAAACTGTTTCAGGACAGGCCACATGGCAAAGGATTGCCAATCCAAGTACTCTTGCTGGAAATGCAAGGGTAGCCACCATACTTTGGTTTGTTTTAAACCGGATAGGAATCGGGATATAAAATTTTCGGCAGTTGCTGGAAGCCGCAAATCATTCATTCCTGAGCATTCATCATCTGTGGCCAATTTGACTGCCACGAACGCCTTTGGTTCTGGTAGTACTACTCATCAATACACCTCTCAAGTGCTATTAGCTACCGCTGTTGTTATAATCGAAGATAACAATGGCAATCGATATCCGGCACGCGCTCTGCTAGACTCCGGATTGGAAAGCAACTTCGTTACTGAGCGATTAAGCCAACTGTTAACGGTGGTTCGTAACAGAGTGGATGTGTCTGTCCAAGGAATTGGACATCAAATCACTAAGGCAAAACACAAAATACGAGCAGTGATACGTTCCCGAGTATCTTCATTTTCAAGAGAGATGAGTTTTTTGGTTCTTCCAAAGGTCACAGTTAACCTTCCTACAACAAGCATAAACGCGGAACGGTGGCCAATTCCGAGTGAAGTCAAATTGGCAGACCCAGCGTTTTTCGAGTCTAAGGCGGTAGACTTGGTGCTAGGCATAGAGGCTTTCTTTGACGTCTTTGAAACGGGTAAACGGATTTCTCTGGGCGAACATATGCCAATACTCAGCGAGTCCGTATTTGGTTGAGTTGCCTGTGGCGGGCATTCCCTTCAAGGACAATCACTTACAGTGAACTGTAACATCTCTACATCGGACGATTTGGATAAATTAATTACTCGTTTCTGGTCTTGCGAGAAAATAGAGTCAAGCAAAGCTCTTTCAGCTGAGGAAAGGCATTGTGAGGAGATATTTTCGCAAACGGCCAAACGCAGCCCTGACGGTCGGTACACCGTTTCCTTGCCAAAGGATGAAGCAATTTTCTCAAATTTGGGCGAGTCATGGGACATCGCATTTCGGCGGCTTCAAGGGACGGAGCGAAGATTAGCAAGAAACGATTCACTGCAAGAACAGTATTCCGCCTTCATGCAGAAGTACCTTCAACTTGGGCATATGAGAAAGGTAGAAGGGGCAAGGACTGACGGGGTCAAGCGGTGCTACTTACCCCATCACCCAGTATTTAAGGAGTCGAGTACTACCACTAAGGTTCGGGTAGTCTTCGATGCTTCCTGCAAGACGTCTTCTGGGAAGCCGTTAAACGATTTGTTGCTGGTAGGGCCAGTAATCCAGGACGATCTTAGATCCATTATTCTCCGTAGTCGAACGAAACAAATAATGCTCGTGTCTGTCGTAGAAAAAATGTTCCGTCAGATCGATGTATGCACGGAAGATCGCCCACTGCAGTGTATTCTTTGGCGTTGGTTCCCGAATCAGGAAGTGGAAACGTTTCGGTTAAATACCGTCACATACGGTACCAAGCCGGCGCCGTTTTTGGCCACCAGAATACTGAAGCAGCTGGCGATTGATGAGCAAGATTGTTATCCATATGCGGCAAGAGCAGTACAGGAGGATACCTACATGGATGACATCATAACAGGTGCCGATGAGGTAGAAACGGCCAAAAAATTGCAAGTGCAATTAGACGCATTGACGAAAGCAGGTGGGTTTTCGCTACGGAAATGGGCGTCGAACTGCTCCGACGTACTTAATGGTATCCCACAGAACGATCTGGCAGTTCAATCTTCGGAAGGTATAAATCTAGACCCAGATCCTTCGATGAAAATTTTAGGATTGACATGGATGCCAGTTTCGGATACACCTAGGTTTCAATTTACGGTTCCAACACTCGATTCTGGTGCACCGCTTACTAAACGTGTCGTGCTATCGGTAATTGCTACGTTATTCGACCCTTTGGGTCTCCTAGGAGCTGCAATAACATGGGGAAAAATCTACATGCAGCAGTTATGGACGCTGCAGGACGAAAAAGACCAACGATTGGATTGGGATCAGCCGCTACCTTCAACGGTGGGTGAGCAATTTAGCAAATACCACTAACAACTTACTTTGTTTAATACAATTCGCATCGATCGTTGTGTTATAATTCCCATGGCAGTTAATATTCAAATACACTGCTTTTCAGACGCTTTTGAAAAAGCGTACGGTGCGTGTCTTTATTTAAGGAGCAGTAATGCACGCGAGTTACGATTTCGGGGTTCTTCAAAGGTTTTTTAAAAAAACATGTCACTGCTACTGCTGTCGGTCTAAGACTAAATTGATTTATTCGATTAATGTAATTGCCAGGTTCATGAATTGCCTAACTAAGCGATCAGCATTTATGATCGCACCTATCAAATAACGAACGTACGCAATTGCCCTACGCTGCACTAAACGGTAGCCGTCGCCGCTGCTGTTGCCGATGGTGGTGCCGTTGCTGACGGTGACATAAATTAATTTGGCGCAACGATGGCTCGGTTGCTAACTCGCGGAAAGGTTTTGGTTCGACTGCTTACCTCTAAATCAAGAGTGGCACCACTCCAAGTACAAACTATTCCTCGATTGGAACTATGTGGCGCTCGGCTCGCTGCTCAGCTTTTCAAGAAAGTTGCCAGTTCGATTAGGGTTACTGCAACACCATATTTTTGGACGGATTCAACTTGAGTCCTGCGTTGGATTAGATCATCACCAACTACATGGACTACCTACGTGGTGAATCGAGTGGCCACAATACAATCAATTTCTGCAGCTTCCCAGTGGAATCATGTTCCCGGACTGCATAACCCAGCTGACCTAATCTCTAGGGGAATTACACCGACAGACATTGTTGATAATAAATTCTGGTGGCAGGGACCAGAATGGCTGGAAAAAGGAGAGGAGGAATGGCCTCACTTTCCCGAAAACGCATCAACTACAGATGTAGAATCAGAGAAGAGACGTCGCACAGTAAATTCTGGAACGGTTTCAGCAATCACCGATTTTAACAATATATACATGACCCGATTTTCGTCTTATACAGATCTCATTCGTCGCACAGCATACTGGCTGCGATTAAAGAAGCTTCTAAGGATGAAGCAGAAAAAGAACTCGACTTGCTTATCTACGGCGGAGTTGAGAGATGCAGAAAACGCATTGATTCGCTTGGTGCAACAAGAAGTCTTTGCAGAGGAATGGAAGGCTCTGTCAAATAAGGAGGCAGTTTCTAGGAAATCATTGCGATGGTTTAATCCATACATAGCAACAAATCAGCTGATCTGTCTAGGAGGTAGATTGAAGCACTCACTGGCACTGGAGTCAGAACAGGTTAAACATCCCGTGGTGCTGCCAGCCAATCAATACTTTACTCGTCTTCTGTTGCGACACTACCACGAACGCTTGTTGCACGCTGGTCCACAACTACTGTTGAATCAGGGATGCCACATATAATTCTGTGTTTTTTGTTGGAAAAATCTGACAATCTGTACGACGAGGAAAAATATCTGTGCAAAAATCTGTCAATGCAAAACAATGAGAGTGAAAGAGATAGAGAGTCATTTTGCTGACTATTTCCGTCTCTTTCACTCTCATGTAAAAGCTCAAAAATCTGTTTAATCTGTGTAATTTGGTGAAAATCTGTATTCTATGCATACAGATTCTGTACAGGCGATTTCTTTCAAATATCTGTTAAACACAGAATAATCTGTGCATGTGGCAACCCTGTGTTGAATGTCATTAGACAGAAATATTGGCCACTAGGAGGAATGAGCGTTGCGAGGCACATAATACACCGCTGTATGAAATGTTACCGTACAAAACCAACCACACTTCAGCAGATGATGGGAGATTTGTTCTTTTCTGCGAACAGGAGTGGACTACTTTGGGCCCATTTACATCAGACCAGCCCCAAGGCGACCGGTGATCAAGGCTTATGTGGCTGTTTTCATTTGCATGTGCACCAAGGCGGAGCACCTCGAACTGGTTTCAGATTTGTCCACAGATAGATTCCTACAAGCGTTGCATCGATTCATCTCTAGAAGAGGCCATTGTACAAATTTGTACTCTGACAAATGCACCTACTTCGTTGGTGCGCGAAATAAACTACTGGAACTGATGGGTTTGCTTAAGGATAATAAGCACCAAGAACTCGTATCCAAAGAATTGGCTAGCGAGGGAATACAGTGGCATTTTAATCCTCCCAGCGCACCACATTTCGGGGGCCTGTGGGAGGCAGCGGTTAGATCTGCTAAAACCAATTTACTAAAGGTTATCGGAGAAAATCCCGTGTCCCCAGAGGACATGACTACATTATTGGGCCAGGTAGAAGCATGCCTGAATTCTCGCCCTCTTACACCCATGTCGGATGATCCCAACGACCTGCAACCATTAACGCCGGGACATTTTTTAATTGGGGAGTCCCTCCAAGCCTTACCGGACACGAATTTCACGGATGTACCAACCAACCGACTAAATCACTGGCAGCTACTGCAGCGGAAATTGCAGGACTTCTGGAGTAGGTGGCGTAGGGAGTATTTATGCCAACTACAAGGACGAACGAAGCGTTGGAAACCAGCTGTCTCTATTGACGTAGGTCAATTAGTCATCATTCAAGACGATAATCAGCCTCCCATACGGTGGGAAATGGGACGAATCATCCAAGTTCATCCTGGTGAGGACGGCACTGTGAGGGTAGTTACGCTGAAAACCGCCAATGGAACATATAAACGGCCGGTAGAGAAGATCGGCATCCTACCCTTCCCGGACAACAACGGCACCCCAGAATCAGCACAAAGTAGCCATCAGCCCTAAATCCCTTCCCATCCTTTCGAAGAGGATTTTTTTCTTTATTTACAGAAATTGACGGAATTTCTGGGTGGGTGAGGATGTTCGGAAGGAGAACCACCACCTTAGGCCAGCAGCAAGCAGCAGATTTAATTATATCACAATACCTTTTATCCGAAATCGAACGTGCGAACAAAGCGACCGATCATCATCTCTACGAGGCAGCGAGAGAGCTCTTATCATCATCATCGTCATCGCACTATGGGCCAGAAATTGAAATTTCAGGACAAATATATTTGCGGTTAAACGGCGTGTCACAGCTCAATGTAGTCTTCGGCAACTTTTTGAATGAAAAAATAATGCATCTTTTGAAGGGGTCTTCCAATATTTACGTGTTACTTTAACAACAATTTAAGTAATAACTTCTTGAGTAATTTTTTTTTAGCTTTTTGGTTTCAGAATATAAAAGATAAACAAATTTCAAGTATTTTTTCTGAAGATATAAAACTTCTACCTTTTACCCATTTTCAGCAATAGACCTTTGTTTATAAACGACCCCTCAAATCACATTTCTTCTTGTAACATGTTCATTTCAACAGACAGCTCAATGTGATGTTTTAGACAACGTTTTGCACATTAAAGAGGAATATTTTTGCTGGAGACGGTTTCGCCTTTTCTCCATTAATTAATAAGATATAACTGTTTTAGGCTAAAAACCGTTTGATGAAAAATGTGTATTTTTTCAAGGGTGGTGTCTTCGGAGAAGTAAATTAATAAAACATAGCGCATCTTCGTGCACTATTAGGGTGACCATGAATTCACCTATTAGGGTGATACAAACTTTTGTTTTCTTAAATAATTAAAAAAAACCTGATTTAATCCACCTAGTGGTGAAAGGAACCTTTGTTATACCGTCTTACTTGCAATTTGAGACAGAAATCGACACGCTTGGTTTACATGAAATTTTTGGAAATTGAATAAGTTTACCAAATTTGAAACAAATAGAAGCACTTATAAATTTTGATAGTTTCTTTTCTCATGAAATTGCTGAGTAAGTTGTTACTAATGAGGGTAAGTGCAAGTAAAAGTAAGTTGTAAGATGAAATATTATTCTTTAACATATACATTGCGTAGTAAAGGTCTAGTTAATAGGTTTTTGAACTATGCATAATTTCCTGTAACGCCATTCTATTTGATTCACAACAATAAAGTTTTCTTGAATAAATTTCATCAATTTTTATGAACCTTCGGTTACTCACGTTGTTGTATTTTGTACACCATATGTAGGTTTTTGAATGCCATATTGTTATATAGTTACAATTCGTATATTACGTATAAACTAACGTATACTCTTCAATAAACTTGTTATGAGCAAAATGTCAGAATTATTCAATGCATTATTACTTTAAATTGTTAGGAAAATAGATTAGCATAAACCGACATCACAGAAACGAAGCAAGTAGCATGTGAGGTGTACCGCAATTGGCCCCAACTGGAATTTTCTTTCGTTTCTTCATATGGAAAAATGGTGTCTGTGTGCAGCAAAACTACCAGCAAATGTAAAATGTTTAAAATGTATCCGTCTTTTGGTAGTCGAGTAATTCGGGGTCAAAATCAGGGTATTTTTTATAATCAAAGTTCTGCAGTTCGTAAACAAGGAAACATAGAGGTATACTATGTTCAGCAAAGTTGTGTATTTTTATTATTTGTACAACTTTGTAATACATGAAAAAGTCATACAACAATTACAAAAAGAGCTAAAATAGAAAAACTGATTTTTCAAATTCATATACAATAAATAAGATCTCTTCGTTGAAGAGATAGAAGGTCACTGTCTTCAGCAAAATTTCTTGTAATAATATGCTCTAAAACTTTGCAGAACACATCAATGTGTTATATTGAAACTGAAGGAAAATAATTTTTTTATTTCACTTTTTTAATCAAAATTCAAATTCTACCAGACGATAGAGCTTTCAATTTCAAGAAACTCTTCCAAAGGTTCGATAAACTTAAAACCAAGTTTTCCTAGTCAAAACTCGTGCGCACGTTTTCTTTGGTTTTGGGCTATTGTGCGCACGATTAACTGTGTTATAAAAGTTGGCGCGAGTGTTCGAGGGTTAATATCTTTTGACCAGTAAAACCAATTCCTCTTGAAATTTTGCATATATATTCGTAATGTGAAAACCTCTCGTTCGATATTAAAATAATTGAAATTAGGTTATTTTTCTTGGTTAAAATCATTATAAATTATTGTTAATTTTGGTGTGGTGTATTGAATTACTCATAACTTTCAAACTAAACATCCAATCAAAAAACCATTCAATAGTGATCTATCCGGCTATATTACCTGCCAAATGAAACTAATAGCACGTAAATCGGTTTGGCCATCTCTGAGAAACAGGCGATCATTTGAACATTGTCAAAACTGGTTTTTTAAGCATAACTTTCAAACCACTTGTTTGTTTTCAATAAAAATTGGCGTGAAGTTTAGGGCATGTACAACACTGTTTTACTATATATGAAAGTTTTAAAATGAAACAAATTAATATCGGCAACCCCAACAGAGCGTTTCAGTTCTATTTTTTCTAACAGTTGAGTTACAAAATTTGAAACTGGTATACAACAGTGTTCTATTTCTGCAGATATTTGAAACACGAGTAAAGCGGAGTTTCAAACAGATGGAATATTGTGCATGTGGCTAATAATAAGCAAAATACAAACTTTTGACAGTCGGTTGCTTCATAATCGTTTTCGTTCAGAATGATACAAGTAATTTAAACAAATTTGGTGTGTGTTTCGGCCGACGGGTTTTTGTTTGGTTGCTTCATATTGTAAAACTTGCTGTGAGTATAATACGTATGCAGGTTAGTAAGAAATTCTAGCAAAGGATTCTAAATTTCGCGGCGGCAGCACTATTGCTTTGCTATCAAAATAGTAGTAATGACGGATTTTCTTTAACGTTCATTAAGAGATGACATTCACATCACTATTCGCCGGTCCAGCATAGCAAAGGGATGAAACCAAAGACGTCCATTGCTGAAGATTACCTGGAGCCCTATTCTCACAGTCATAGGGCCAAAATTTTTTGAGTGAGAGCACAATTTGCGATTCTCAGTCACCTAGGTGACTCCACTCACCTGGGTGACTGTACAAATCAAATGGGGCCGGTATGGTGAGGTGAGAGTGACTGTGAGAATAGGACGCGTGAAAGAAGTGAGGTGAGGTGAGGTAACAGTGAGAATAGGGCCCCTGGTATGGCTTCCACCTGTCGTCCGCGACCATGATTTCAAATGCTGCTCTTGCTACCTTTTTTATGATCGATTTTACGCTCCTGCCAGTATATGTAGCTTACAAAAAGTTACTTAGTTTGTTTCATTTATGCTAAAAAGAAGGTAAATGCATTACCGGGATCAAAACGACACAAAACACAACTGTGCTGCATGTGTGGAATTGAGTTTTTATCAGTTGCAGTCACCCCATCGGCAGGCATCCATGCTTTCGTCGCCAACATCTCGTGTGTGCGAAAATTGAATAGCGTTTCACCACTTCGTTGTCTTCCCTTGACTGCCAGCAGTGTGATTTGGACCCGCTATCAAATTTTGAGCCCTGGGCATCCTTTTGCTGTCACTTACTGCAGCTCGATATAGAGATGCCTATAGGGTGGTTGCAGTAGACAAGAATAGAATTTCGAGTCCCCTGGTTCGAAAACAGTTATAAGCCGTTTGGTCCTTGACAGTGTTCAAACGTCATGGACCAAACACCATCCGCGGTAATAGACATATGTAAAGAATTTGACACCAATAGATCCTGCCTGGTCCGGACAGAGCTTCGTTAAAGGCACGCGCCGAATTGGTACGTTGTGGCATCAGTTGCGTAAATCTGATAGATAATGCTGGACAGACAGTGGAATGCTGGATAGTACTTACTTACTTAAGTGGCTTTCCGTCCTGACAAAGCCTGTTGAATAACATTTCTCTAATCAACTTGGTTGTGGGCTACCGCTCTCCAATTTCTTGGACACCTAGTACTCTCCACCAGATCTCGCTCCACATGGTCTAACCATCTTGCTCGCTATGTTCCTGGTCGTCTTGGTCCTATCCGACTTGAGGCAATCATCATCTTTGCAGGGTACTTGTCCGGTATCCTTGCAACATGCCCTACCCACCGTATCCGTCCAGCTTTAGCCACATCTTGGATACTAGGTTCGCCACAGAGCTATGCGAGCTCATGGTTCATCCTCCGCCTTCTTGCTCCGTTCTCCTGTACGCCGCCGAAGATCGCATTAAGCACTCATCGTTCGAGAGCTCCGAGCACTCGCAAGCCCTCCTCCAGCATTATCCATGCTTCATGCCCGTAGAGAACAACCAGTCTAACAAGCGTCTTGTACAGGGAGCACTTTGGGATGCTGAATAGTGATTATTCTAAACATAAATTGATCCCTTGTACACTCACCCAGTCTATAGGGAGTGTTTGTTAAAATGTTTGCGACAGACAATAATGTTTTGCAATCTTTTTACAAATTCCTTTTCCGTCTCACAAATAGAACAAAGTTTGGCAGGTGGAAGCACCGTTTCACATACCCAGCGAGTGACATATGACATTTGTTCCACACAAATCAACACGCATCTCTAAATAGGGGGAAAAGCAGGAAGGATTGTTTATGGGGTAATATCAAATAGAACTGCCATTAAAACTGGATTGCGGTTGCCTGAATTTTGTTTCATTTTTCACATGTTACAAAATTTAAAACTGTTATAAAATATAGAATAGAACAAACATTGTGCTGCACATGCCCTTAGCAATAGTAAGAGCTTTTATTTGGTACTAAGATCGATGAAATCGGTTATGTGGTTCCGGAGAAAATCGTGTCACGTAATTTTCACATTTTTGCTTATAACTTTTAAACTAAAAGTCAGACCACGAAATCATATAATAGTGATATACTAGGTAAAAATACCTTTCAAATAAAAGTTATAGCAGACGAATCGGTTCAGCCATCTCCGAGAAATAGGCGATTGAAAATTGAAGCGCATACACATACACACACACACACATACACACACACACACATACACACACACATACACACACACATACACACACACATACACACACACACACACATACACACACACACATACACACACACACATACACACACACACATACACACACACACATACACACACACACATACACACACACACATACACACACACATACACACACACATACACACACACACATACACACACACACACACATACACACACACACATACACACACACATACACACACACACACACACACACACACACACACACACACACACACACACACACACACACACGCGCACACACACACACACACACACACACACACGCGCACACACACACACACACACACACACACGCACACACACACACACACACACACACACACACGCACACACACGCACACACACACACACACACACGCACACACACACACACACACACACACACGCACACACACACACACACACGCACACACACACACACACACACACACACACACACACACACACACACACACACACACACACACACACACACACACACACACACACACACACACACACACACACACACACACACACACACACACACACACACACACAGACACAGACACAGACATTGCTCATTCGTCGAACCTGATCGATTGGTATATGTGACACGGCCCTCCGGGCCTCAGATCGACTTCGTGTTTTTCGACCAATTCCTAAACCTTTGTTATATTGTATAACAAAGGTAATATATTGTATAACAAAGGTAAAAAAAGTTTTTTTCTCCAAAAGTTGCAGAAAATACTAAAATAAGCAACTTTGCTGAATAAAGTAACTATCTGTCTCTTACCGGCTACGAAATATAATGATGTGTTAAAAAAGAGCATTTAAAAATCAATTACACTCAATAACTTTGCACACGATCATTTTATTGCTTACAAATGTTCTACAAAGTTATTTAGTATGTTGAAATACATATTTTCTGTAAAGACTGTTCTACGCTAGGACGCATATTTATTAAGTTATAAAATGTATGAAAAAAATCCGCGCTATTCCCAGGTATTCTCAGCCATGGTATTCCCAGGCATTCTCTGAAATACACATTTGGGCAGATAGCTTTATTAATTCCCTACAAATTGGTATGCAAACTAATGGCAGATACTTGCAGATGGCTAAGATATTCGGATTTTTCATCAGACGGTTTTTAACCTAAAATCAGTTATATCTTATTAATTAATGCATATAAAGCAAAACAGTCTTCAGCAAAAATATTCTTCTTTTATGTGCAAAATATTTTCTAGAACATCACATTGAGCTGTCTGTTGAAATAAACATGTTACAAGAAGAAATGTGATTTGAGGGGTCGTTTATAAACAAAGGTCTATTGCTGAAAATGGGTAAAAGGTAGAAGTTTGATATCTTCACAAAAATTACTTCAAATTTGTTTATCTTTAATATTTTGAAACCAAAAAGGTAAAGAAAAAGTTTACTCAAAAAGTTATTACTTAAATTGTTGTTTAAGTAACGCTTAAATATTGGACGACCCCTTCAAAATATGCATCAATGTTTTATTCAAAAAGTTGCCGAAAACCACATTGAGCTGAGACATGCTGTTTAACCGCAAATATTTTTGTCCCGAAATTTTAATTTCTGGCCCATAGTGCATCGTTGTCATCATCAACCACCACCAGCCTGTGGGAGTGATAAGAACAACTGATACAAGAGATCACATCCCCGAGGATCGGATCGGAAATCATCGCAGGAGAGCTAATTCGACCACTTTCGGAGCCTTTAACACTGCCGGACCAGAGCAGATAAAATCAGCAGATGCAGATAAACAGATAAGCAGATGGCAAAACAGATCGGAGTTTATAAACGTAATTTTCATCCCGATAACGAATCGGCCCGTTCAATATTTAAAAGTGCACAATTATTAAACCTAAATTAGGTGTACCTAAAATTATGAATAAAAATTATTATAAGCATGCAGTAGTTTCTATAAAATAAAGTGTTCTAAATAAAGCATGCAATTGTGGAACTTAATCTAAGTGAATAAAAAGTGTCGTAGCGGCAAAGTGCATTTTTGATTGTCGAAAGGATTTCGGCTGGTTCAAAGTGACTTCCCATAGCAATTGGCATATTGCTGGATTTACTTGCATGCTGGTTGCATGCTGTTCTCCGCCCCTATAAGCAATTGGAATATTGCTAAAATTTGAATTTCCTGCATGCTGGATGCATGCTATTCCTTACTCCAATTTCCGAAGTCATTCCCATCGATGTTGGACTGGACGCCTTACTTCGTTTCGTTTATCGGGCGGTAGCTACAGGGCACAAAGTAAAAAATTAGAACCATGAATGGTCGCCTTAACACAAACCTGCTCCAGATGTTTGCCATGTACGGGTTCGAATAGAGCAGATGAGTGCTGTTTTGCCACGGCAATCAAAACACATCTAAACGACCGTTTCTCACTATTCAAATGGCTCCTGTCCCACCGAAAAACATTAAACGAATTACCAAACAGTTGAATTGAATTAATACGATCATCTAGGTCTGTTTCGGTAAAGATTACGACATCGTGCAGGCAATTAACGGTACTGAAGAAGATTTCGTCGATTTTTGTTCGCAGCCCGCGTACATTCTGATACATGAGCGCAATGTCGTTTGTAACAAGCTTCGATTGCTCCTCGGCAGAGCATTGCATTGAGACCCCTTACCTTTCTAGGAGGGGGGCTCCCATACAAATGAAATACAAATTTCCTCATAACTCGAGAACTAATCAAGCAAATGGAACAAAATTTGACATGTGGGTGTTTTTGGATACAAAAATTTTTTCTGTGGTGAATTGAAACTTGTCCCCACTTTCGGAGGGGGGGCTCCTATACAAATGAAATACAAATTTCCTCATAACTCGAGAACTAACACTAGTTAACAAAATAAAACAAAAAGCGTGAACTCAGTAAACTGAAGGTGATTTTTCATGTAAAATTGGCCACTGAATCCGAAAATGTGGTCAGAATAATTTAAAGTAGGATTGGTTTTGAGATATTAAAACATTAAAACATTAATTAAAACATTAAAGTTGAAATTTTGCTTAAAGAAAGAAAGTACATGCACATAAACACAAATTTCTCCGGCAGCTGTGCACTTATTTCAAATCTCTTTTTTCCGTATTAAAGAGGAGAAAATTTGCAATCGATTAGTTGAACTTCATTTTTCTGTAAAAATAATAGTACTGTAGATATTTAAGAATTTGTTCACAAGAAAACAGAAAAGAACGCATTTTTTGGAATAATTTCAACTTTATCAAAGGTTTTAGACAAGATTAACGCATTTCAAAAATTTCATTTCATGAGGATATTAAAGGCCGATAAAAAACAAAGAAATCACGGAGTTAATGATAACAATCGGTTGAAAATTGTAGAAGTTATGACCCTTTTACCAAAACAGTAATATTGGCGCATGATATTGAAGTTCATGATCATGCTTGAAGAGTGATTGAATTCTTAATAGTAAGAATTGTGAAAATAGTTAGAACAGTAAGAAAAATGAGCGTAACAAAGCATGAGTTTAAACGTGGAAA
This sequence comes from Sabethes cyaneus, assembly GCF_943734655.1. Lineage (NCBI taxonomy): Eukaryota > Metazoa > Arthropoda > Insecta > Diptera > Culicidae > Sabethes > Sabethes cyaneus. Next base: position 83,601,571 of record NC_071353.1, read on the forward strand.
TAATCCGCAGAAACTCTGTTACGCATGTGGAAACTATATTTTTACAACCCCGGTTAATTTCACTGCTTCATTGCAAACTGCGTTTCCATTTGCGTGTCCATTAATATTGATCACTAGCTGACCCGACAAACTTCGTATTGCCACAAATTAACCTGTGTTGTACATAAATCATGAATCTCGGATGATCTTTGTCACAATCTCGAGTTTTGCAAGTTTCTGAGGAGTTCAACCTTAGATGATTCATTTTGGCAGTTATGTAACTATGAAAGCATCCCAGGTAACCAATGAGCATCACCAATGCTATTCAAATGCAGGCCAATAAGCATTTAAGTAGCATTTAAAGCGACTCTAGAATCCTCTCTCTTCCAATCGTTGATCTTCGACTATCGATGCGCTCTTCCTCTCCAAAATTCAAAATCCAGCACACGACACACACTCCTGCGTTTAGCGTTGGCCAGTATATAAGACACTCACGCAAGTATATAAACTGATCGGCAGCGCAAACCGCTTTGAAAAACCGAACCATTGCAACAAAATGATTTTATTCTTGCTAGACACACACACATCCTGAGGTGAAAAGGGCCTTTGTTGAAAAACTTGAATCTCGAGCCTCGGAGTTGCCACCTGGCGGAACCGTCGAAGAGCAATGGACCGGCATCAAGAACGCCTTCATCACGACCAGTGATGAAACCCTCGGCAAAGCGCGCAGTGGGCAGAGGGAGTGGATTTCGGATGAAACTTGGAGGAAGATCGACGAGCAGAGAGAGGCGAAAGCCGGCATTGAGCGAGCGCGGACCAGATCGGCTAAGACAGCTGCCCGTCAACGATACGCCGAACGGGAGAGGGCTGTTAAACGTGCTTGTAGGCGGGACAAGAGAGCCTGGACTAACTCCCTAGCCGAACAAGAAGAAACCGCCGCCGCCAATGGTGATATCCGTTTGTTGTACGAAATTTCTCGCCGCCTTAGTGGTGCCAGGATGAATACAAAGATGCCGCTAAAGGACAGAGCTGGTCAGCTATTGACTGACCGTACAGAACAGCTTAAGCGATGGACTGAACATTTTGAACAACTCTTCCAAGTTTCAAATGTCAGAGACCAACAAAACCAGTAGCGTACGACGCCTACAGTTCGTCGAATAAATCGCGTAAACTCGGAGGCGCCATCGCTGGATGAAATTGTAGCAGCCATCAAGAGTATGAAATCCAATAAAGCGCCAGGGATAGATCGTATTTCAGCCGAAATGCTCAAAGCTGACCCATCTTTGTCAGCCCAGATGATGCATCAGCTTTTCAGCAATATTTGGGAAACCGCAACTTTTCCGGTGGACTGGATGCAGGGCATATTGGTCAAAGTCCCTAAGAAAGGGGACCTAACGGAATGCAGTAACTAGCGTGGCATCACGTTGCTCTGTATTACTCTCAAAGTACTCTAAGGTAATCTTCAACCGGATCCAGGAGAAGATCGACGCTACTCTTCGGCGGCAGCAAGCTGGACTCCGTGCTGGCCGATCATGTGTAGACCATATCACAACGCTCCGCATTATATTGGAGCAGATCAACGAATTCCAGGACTCTCTTCTGGTGGTGTTCGTTGACTTCGAAAAGGCGTTCGACCGACTCAATCACGAAAACATCTGGGGCGCACTTAGGCGTAGAGGAGTTCCAGATAAGCTAGTCCATCTCATCGAGGCTCAGTACGAGGCGTTCTCGTGCAAGGTTTTGCACGACGGCGTCTTGTCCGACCCCATAAGGGTTACTGCTGGCGTGAGACAGGGCTGCATTATATCACCGCTTCTGTTTCTCATCGTTATGGATGAGATATTAGTTGGAGCAATTGACAGTAGACCAAATCGAGGATTGCCTTGGAATCCTCTAATGATGGAGCAGCTAAATGACCTCGACCTAGCCGACGACATTGTCTTGCTCGCACTACGCCGAACCGATATGCAGAGCAAGTTAGATGACCTCTCCGAGAGCTCCCAAGCAGCAGGTCTCACAGTCAATGTAGCGAAAACTAAGTCTATGGTAGTGAACACTGACAATGCCACCAACTTCGCAATAGCGGGACAACAAGTTGAGCAGGTAGACGTCTTTCAATATCTTGGTAGCCAGACAACGCCCGATGGTGGTACCAAGACTGATATAGCCACACGGATCAGGAAGGCCAGGGGTGCCTTTGCAGGTCTGCGAAACATTTGGCGCTCAAACCAGATCACTCTACGTACGAAAACCCGAATCTTTAATTCAAACGTTAAATCCGTACAGCTGTATGCCTGCTAAACGTGGTGCGTCTCAGCGGAGACAACGCAAAAAATGGAGGTATTCATTAACCGGTGCCTGCGATACATTATTCGTGCCTGGTGGCCTGATAATTGAATATCCAATGAGGAACTCCATCGTCGGTGTCATCAACGGCCGATAGCCACAGAAATTCGTGAACGTAGGTGAAAGTGGATCGGACACTCCTTGAGGAAAGGAGCGAACGAGGTTTGCAGCACTCGACTGGAATCCACAAAGACAACGTAGAAAAGGCAGACCCAGAGGCTCATGGCGACGGAGCTTAGCCAACGACATCCGGGCTGTAGACGAGAACCTGTCCTGGCGACAGGTAAAAGCCATGCCGGTAACCGTCAGCAGTGGAGATCTCTGATTTCATCCCTTTGTTCTGCCGGACCGGCGGACATGGACACATAAGTAAGTAAGTAAGACACACACACACTAGCATGAAACAAAACGCTTAGAGAAATACAAGCCAGGAGCTAATTCCAATTTTTTCCCTTCGAATTAAACACTTCACAAATAATATTCACTAAAGAAGACACCATCTCATAATCCCCGACACTTGCACAACCGATAAAACCAATTTCAACGATTTCAGACTTCAAGATTCCACAAAAAGCACAACAATACATTCCTACAACAAAAGCGCGACCGTCCGATCCGACTCTTTCAGCAGTTTTCCTATCGAACCGAACGAATAATAATTAACCATTAAACCGACCAAAATGTCCAAAGTTTTCCTGACTATACTTTCGTTTATTCATTTTAAATTTTTCGAAACGATCAAACCGACAATTTAAATTTGTGCAAATTCTATCTGACTTTTCTCGTTTGGCGCCACTAACTATCTTGTACTTTACTTGTAACCACTTTCACTTCTTTCGTTTTTCTGAGCTCAAGTGCGCTTACTTGCTTTCGTGGACTTTCGTTTCGTGGAATAACAGAAGTCCAACGGTGGTCGAGATCTCTCAACGTGGTTTCTAGGCGAGCAGTTGTATCAGTGGTAGGTCGTAGATACTGGGTGACGGCACCGCGGCCGATGTTGACGACGGCCAAAATCCTTCGGGGTAGATGCGTCCCCGGAATACTGTCGATGGAGAACCAGCGGCTTGCCAAACAGCACGACCACAATCCACCCTCGAGTTCCAAACCTACATACTCACGTTGAATTGGTGGGTGAACCTATTCAACGTGCTCACATTACATTTTGCTATTTTTACTTCATTACTTTACTCCTTACCTGAATCAGCACAAATTCACAATCACTAATTTTAACTTTAATCTTTTAAATAGAACGCGCACTGTAACAAATCGGAAAAACTAGTTAAAATCCATTTTGATCGTTCGACAATTATACGTATCACCAGACACTAGTTGTGCGGGCGTTTTACTCGAATTCAAGAGGGGGAAGGATCCTCTTATTTTTACGTTTCCTAGATACGGAAACGAAATGCGAATTTCTTCCTTAAGAACAGGAAGATAGCCTTAGCACTTGGTTTTGTGAGTTCGGATTTCAACGTTCCTTAAAACAGGAGACGTCTAGGGGACATGTGAATCTGATTCCTTAGCAACAGGAATAAGCAAATCTACACGCGAGGTCTTTAGAACAAGAACACTAACTTTATTAAATCGAAAAACTTAGTTTATATAGTCACAATTATTTACATTACAGAAAAATTTCCCTCTTTTGGGTATCGCTTACATTCTATCCTAATCAAATGTCCTAATCGTTACAAATTCCATCAAAATGCCATAGTAAGAATGAAATGGATAGTTCAATTCATATCAACATAACAGGAATAGATATAAAACTATATGGGTCTATTTGCCTACCAATACATAAACTTCTATTTGGTTTGAAACATGAATTTAATAGGAACTTAATTTGTATGATAGAAAGAGAAACACATATTTGTCTTAATCTATAAACCTACTCTAAGCATCCTATGAACCTACGTTTATGCTTTCTATGGACCTATGCATTCAAATCGTGGCTTCGTTGCTCTAATGCAATGAAAGAGTTAAAATTTCCCTTGCGCATGATAATGCACACAACACGTGTATGGATACGTTTCTGTCATCGCGTGTGGGCGTATACAAATTAGATAAACAGAAAAAAGGTGAAAAGGCGTGGAAAGGCGAAAAGAGCACAAAACCCTTTTGCCCTCGTCCTTTTCATTTCACTTTCGTTTCGGTGTGATCTCCACCTAACGCAATAATTCACCAGGATGCCTGATGCCAGCTTATTATTGGCAACAGATAAGCCAATTTTAAGCGGGACGATTTCACACTCCGCCCCGTAAATCATCCCCATGATTTACCAACCTTAATCGTTGCGCGTTGGAAAATTTGGGTAAACAGGTAATATTGGCGCTGTTACTATATTTTCTTCTGGACTTTCTATGTTACGTTCTGTAGCTATGTTTTTCATTGCATTTTTATACGACAAAAATTAGTTAATGAGTCCCAAAATGATGCAAGTAACTGCCAACCCATTTTATATATGTCGTATAATATATGACCATGCATAATGGTATCAACTATAAATTTAATGATTCTTCCCATCATGTATAATCCAATAAAAGTGGAAGTTATGTTTCCTAACCAAGTAGACCAAGTTTCCTAACCAAGTAGACCAAGAATAATTTGGTCCAGTATCTCTGAATAGCATGTTCTATACCGTTATTATTTATAAGAGCGTCTATGCGGAACCCTTGGATGTCAGGGTTTTGTCCTGCAAGCAATTTTTATAAAACATTTGAAGCAATGCGTCTTTCGCCGTTGTCATAAATCATAATGTTGTCATAATGTATTGAAGAACATTATCCGCATCATAAATACCACTTTCCATCAAATTAGGCAAAGGTGTATATGTCCATGACGTTACCAAATCAGTGGTAAGCTTCAATGGAGGTGTTGTTTCTCTTAACCTTCCATCAGCGGTAAACCATCGACCACCTATTTGAAATTTAGCAGGCATAGGTGGAGTACATTCTATTTGCGTTTCACGTAATTGCAATACTCTCATAACTGGAGCAATGTACATTGACTTATTGTTGTATGTCACAGGAATTTCCTGATAACACATTTCGTCTGAACGTGGTATCACATACACAGGTTTGCATTCAAGAATATGCAGAACCTCTCCGGTTACTACAGCAGTATATCCGGATCTCTTCGTGATGCTGGAAACGAAATCTGTAGGATTCAATCGGGCTAAAGTTAATTTGGTTTCCATTAAAACCTTATCAACTTTACACATTTCAGTCATCACGGTAGTATAAACATCATTTAATTTCTGCCCTATATAACTCTCTACCAATGTGATTTTAGAGTTAAAGTAAGTAAACAAATCCAGATTCTTTCCTGAAATAGCCTTCCTTCTAAAAGGAGATTGAAAGCCGTTTATCTCAACGATAAGAATTCGAGGGTGGTCTGTCGTGAAACCTACATGTCTACAAACTTTTGTTTGCTTTTTCGTCCTTATGGAGAACAAATGTGTCTCAGAAATGCTATAAACTACTGAAGACATATCTTTAGGTTTGTTTCCATCTCTTGTTTTATTTACGGTTCCTTCGAATATGACTTCGAAATCTGTTTGCTCACAGATTCTGTTGTAGTCTATATTCCAAGTTAAATATCCCTCCTCGGAATCTAAACATCTTCCAAGAGAGTAAACACAATTCAACCCATTTCTCAGAAGTATAACATCCTTTTCATTATCTACTGTAGCAATATAATCCCTTAGTGTTATCTCGTATTCAAAATAAACAAGAGCGTTTTCCCACGTATATATAGGAGTCCGATAAGTACCACCGTTGCAACTACTGCCATCTAACGATCCAATTATAAGAGGTTCGCCTCTAGTGGTTGCATTTCTTTTTAGCTCGCTAATAGAGTGATCATTATATATCTTAACGATACCAAGCTGATGTGCAGTAAGACATTCTTCTGCACTTAATTCTTTGACTATGTAAGAAAAGCTTCTTTCAAAATCAGAAGTGTGCGAATGCATCCCACAGTGCCTCACGGATCTTTTTATAATCACTTTACATTGGGAAACTTTCGTTTCACTTTTAATGTTTCTCTTGAGTACTTGAATATCAACCTCCTGAGTCGTTAAATTATTCGATGGAGGTAAACAAGAAGCGACCTCCAACAACGAGTAACTAGTCATATTAGTCATAATTGCGGGACTACCGCAATCAAAGGCAATTAGCCCATGCCTTTCTAAGGAAAATGCATTACCAAAACAAAGTATAATGCGTGAAGCACAAATTCGCCCATGTACATCGCCTAATTGTTTTCCTCTTTTTAGGTTTTGGTTCGGGGATGTTTGAAACTAATTTCCTTACCTTATTTAAATCTACTTCTGGTCGTTTACCCCAGTTTTACTGCCTTACGTTTCCTATCAGGATGCAGTTTCTTAAGTGGCATGTCACTTTTCTGGTTTGTGTTTTGTTTTGGAACATAATCTCGCACAAGGCGTTGAATTTGTTTGTCAGCTGTTTTAACGATCTTTGTTTTTTCCATTAGAGGCCATTCACCCAACCTAATCTCTTTCCTACTGGGATATACACGTTTAATGCGCGCTGGTGTTTTTAAATCCAAACGACTTGGAGCTCTCCAAGGGATCTTCTCCCTTTGATTAATTCTCGCCAACTCAAAGGCAATCTTCGAATGTATTATTGACGAAGATAATTTACACGTAGGTGAGCATACTGGACTTTTTTCCGCATGAAAACCGACAAAAGAACTCTCTGTAGAAGAGTTATTTTTGGTTTTCGCATCGCTAACTGTCACTTCCTCCTCTACGGAAGGTTTAGCATCCAGCACTACCAATTTACAGGCTGATCTTTTTGTCTGTCCGTTTTGCGTTTGTACGATCACCGATCGTACCTGTCCGTCCTTCGACGGATGAACTTCTTGTGCTACGAAAAGACTTTCCGTAGCCCTTGATTTAGTAACCTGATTCACCATTCCATGAATCGTCCACCCTAATTTCGTCTTTCTAGCTATAGGTTGATTAAATCTTCCACATTTCAGACTGCTAGTCATGAGGAAAGCATGAGGTAACCCTATAGGTATTGAGGGCTTGGCCTTAGAAAAATCTGGTATATTTATATCATTCAGATAAGAGTATTTATTTGACAATTTCGCCTTATCTTGAGATTGTGACGGTGGGGTAAGTTCGCTTACCGTCCTCATACCATTTAAAGTGTAGCCTCGACCATCCGTACCATGAATTTTAACCTGGACGTCTAAACTTTCGGGCTCACGAATGGTTTTTCCATTTGTCCATGCCAGCGTCATTGGACGTTTAATACCGGTAATATTGCGGTTATTTACATAAATTTTCATCCTGTTGCGGCGGTAACCCGCATCGTCAATCACCGCAAAGAGAACAAGGAAAGGTGGCCAAATATTTTTTGGTTTATATGTGCAATTGTTACTGATGCTTTAGCAACTAAAAATACATAAAAAAAACGTCTTTTAACCTTTTACATTCAAAAATATGTATTATATAAATCCATTGAATATCATAAGTATAAAAATATGTGTAAATAGTAATACAATTTAAGAAGTACGGAAAGGGGTTGCAAATATCTAAACAATAGAAATTAATCTATTTGTATGGCAGCTCTGGACAAAAGCACATCCTTCAATATTAGGCGAGGTTAGCATTGGGCGATAATGTATCGATATAACTGGTATCGATATTCGTGGACGAAATCTCGATATATTTTTTTTTCGAAATAGTTAATTTCGGCATGCATATAACAGCTTTGTAAATGTTAACACGTTATACGGAGTGTTAAAAATAAATGTAAAATGCAGATCGTCACGTGATGCGAGCAATTTTGCTGATTATGCTTTCAGCTGAGTATACGTATCGATATGTGAAAAATATCGATATTCAATTAACGAAAATTCGTCAGCTTCGCTCAATACAGAATTATTTTGACAGCTTGCTATGAACTTTCCGAGAATGAAAAGATTTCTTGCAATGCACAATATTTAATTCGTTTATTAAATCTTCTTGGATCAAACTGACAGAAGATCCTGAATCTAAAAATGCATATGTTTTAAGGGTCTTATTGCCATTCTTAAGTGTGACAGGAATTATCTGATAAAACACCTTTTTTCCCGCCAAGTGACAATTTATGGTTTCGGTATTTTCCACTCTTCTTCCGTTGGAATGTAGAAGTGGATGGTGCTTTCTTCCACACCCATTTATATTGCAACGCATTGCCTGTTTACATTCGCTGACCCTATGACCTGGGTTGCAGCACGAAAAGCAAAGTTTCTCTTTTATTGCCACCTCGTATCTTTTCCCTGCTCCCAACTGTTTAAACTTATATCAGTTGGAAGTTTTGTGGTTTTTCTTGCATACCATACAAGTAAGTTTAGACTCTTTTGAGCCCTGTGAGCCGTGATAATTGACTCGATCTAACCTTTCAGTTTTAAAGGTTTTATCCGCCAAGAAAGCGGTTGCCAGCTTTTCTTGCGGGCTTAGCCATTTATAAAATTTCGTGATAGTTGGAGGCAAAAATGGATCTTCATCTGAAGATAGTGCCTTTTGCTCCTCAATGTTTTCAATCCATTTTGATCTGAGATTACCTGGTAATCTCATAAGGAGATCACGAAGCAATCTCTGATCATGTAAATAACTTTCCTGGTTAATACATTTCATATTAGTAATCAGGTTTCCTATAGCAGTTATGAAATCAATTACAGATTGAGGATTATCATGTCGAGGATTCCTCAATCTGAATATGTCTTGCAAAAGACTTGAGTGGATTGTCTCGACTCTTCCAAATAATCCTTCGAGTCGAGACATAATTTCTTTAACGTTATTGGAGTCTAAAAATAATGCGCTTACTGCTTTCAAAGCATCTCCCTTTAAATGTTTCTGCAAACGATTTAGGTTTTCTAGGTCAGAAAAACCTGCTTCCTTCGTCGTTTGCTCAAAAATTACTTTAAATCTTGGCCATACCTGGTATGATCCATCAAAATATGGCAAATCAATCAATGATTGCCTAGCTAACAATTTAGCAAAATTTTCATTGTTATTAGACATCGAAGCCACGTTCAATTCTCCTAACTTTGCCCTAAGCTTTTTTTACTAATAATTCTTGGTCTGTACATTTCGTACAGATCCACCTTTCTGACTTTTTGGGAGCCTGTGTGAGCTTGACACAGCTCAAGTGGAACCATCGGTCACACTCATCACAGGCTACCAAATTGTCATGGTCATCTGCCTTGTCGCACAAACGACAGTGACCGATTTTATTGGTAACAAAATACCCTGTCGCCATTATGATAGTATCAAAATTAAAATTGAACTTACGTTTTTGATACACTTCTTGCCGGTTCAGCAGACACCGTCCCTTGTCGGTATGAAAATGCACCGGCCCTTGTTGCCGATTCAGCAGACACCGACCCTTGTCGGTATGAAAATGCAGCGGCCCTTGACGGTTCAGCAGACACCGACCATTGTCGGTATGGAAATGCACCGGCCCTTGTTGCCGGTTCAGCAGACACCGACCCTTGACGATATGGAAAAGCACCGGCTCTTGTTGCCGATTCATCAGACACCGACCCTTGTCGGTATGGAAAAGCACCGGCTCTTGTTGCCGATTCAGCAGACACCAACCCTTATCGATATGGAAATGCACCAGCCCTTGCCGGTTCAGCAGACACCGACCCTTGTCGGTATGAAAATGCACCGGCTCTTGTTGCCGATTCAGCAGACACCGACCCTTGTCCGTTTCAACTTGCATTGTTTCAAATTAAGTATTAGTTTGCTAAAAGTTTGCTTTTTTCAATCATAATTTTGTTTATTTCAACCAAAATTTAGGTTGCAAAATGCAGTTAATTTAGCCTGAATTCAAATTGTGGTGTTAGTTTAAATCAACCTAAACTGTTGGTATGAATAAACTAAATTTATGGTTACGCAAATACCAACCTTAAAGCACTGACGAACTGACATGACACATAGAAGAAAATTCTTCAAAAACCATCGTCCTACACATTTTGCTTGCACATTAGCGCCATCTGTTATGCATGTTGCGGAGTAGCTTGCATTTGCAGGGTTTTATACTATAGGTGTTTTACATTTGCAGGGTTTTATACTGTAGGTTTTTTACATTTGTATGGTTTTATACTGGAAACTCGAAGCAACACTCGAGCGCCGCGGTGTGGCCATGTTGCGAAACATGCTTTTTTGAAAAATGAGTGGTTTTTGATTGGACGATGGAATTAATGCGAGTTTCTCGTCTGTTTGTCTGTGCTTAAAGATAGTTCAAAACAAACTTGTTCTTAGTTTGCGTTTACAAATGTGGCTAGTTTAGAACAACCAAAAATTTGGTTGGAATAAAACTAAAGTTTTGATTACGTTAACATCGAAATTTGTTTGCATTAAATCCAGAAATCTAGTTGAAAGTAACGACTTTTACACATTATTTCAACTTGATTAACTCGCATTGTTTCAAATTAAATATCAGTTGATTCAAACTAAAAGTTTATTTATTTTCAACCATAAACATGTTTATTAAAACCAAAATTCAAGTTGCGATGATGTCATTATATTTTGTCGTGTAGCTCGTTGCATCGCTCGCGTTTTCGCGATCTGTTCGTCGCGTTCGTCGTCACAATCACAAGAGGAAAACGGAAACAATAAACCTCAAGTCACAGCGAGCGAATGCTCAAAGCATTTTGACTATTTTGAGATCAAGTGTTGTGAGTTGAAAAGGCTATTACAAAGGTCAAATCCTGGCTGGAATGAAATTACTACCACTGCTGATTGTAGTGGTCGTCATGGCTGCCGGTGTGTGCTCGAAATAAGTGCGTGCGTATAGCTATTTTGTCGTTCCGACGGAATCAACCAAGGCTTCAATGGCAAACGTCGGTAATGAACAGAATGAAGCCTTGTGGGCTTCTTATCAACGTAATCACATATCATCGCAACAACAGCAGCATTTTGTTACACCCGTTGGATCATCGACTAGTGGAACTTCAAATAATTATTTTCAGCCGAGTGCTGATTCTAGTTTTAAGTATGGTCCATCGTCAAATGCAAGCAATTTCACCGTGCAATCCGATGGATTCGGGAATTTCATTAAAGTTTACCATCAATCCAATGAAGATGTTACGATTATGAGTTATTTTACAACAATACCAATTTTGTGAGACCTACGCCGCCTTTTGGATACTTGTTTCATCAACTCGTAGCACCAGTTACAGCAACAGTTCCATCGGAGAATGCAGCCAGCAATATTAATCTTACCAACCAACCATATCTGAAATGTGTTCACCCTTTGGTAGTGGTGGTGCATCGTATCTCGCCGAAGGTTTACCGCGATCTTCACAGGAAACATTTTTGTAAGCTAATCAGTCGATTCAACAACTATCAATCTTTACCCGAACAACAGTCTGCGCAAAAATCTCACGTACATCAACCTTCCCAAATAATGCCTTCCTCCGTTCCGACTATTAATCTTACGCAACCAACGATCTTTATCAGTAGTTTTATCTGCTACAACTTCTACTTCTACTAATATCAACAATTACAACCAACTAAACGATGACAACGATGCTAAGCTGAATCAGAATGCAACCAAAGAGCAACGGATCGTAGCCGAGAAGTACCAACACAGTACCACTATCAGCATCTTTGGCTCGAGCAGCACGTACCACTAAGCAGCAGCTCATTGAAAATACCGGCGGTAGCTGAAGTTATCCAATGCAGCAGAAAAATCGACTACAAAATTGGGGACTACATCATCAAATGGCGGAAACGGCTAGGCTTTCAAGAAGAATCGAGTGCGAATGTCCAACAGTCTTAACGATACTCATGTTGAGAAGATGGTATCGGAATGCGTGGCTCATATGACCGCCACGGTCGGGCCACGGGTGCGGGTCGAACCAAGATGGAAAAAATCAACCAACAAACAGTGGGGACAGCGTCCACGGAAGAGTCAAAATTACGTGATCATTTAGAAAATTGGCAATGCGCCTTGATGGATAATACTCGGAAGTAGGTTCCTAAATGAATAACATTCATCAAAGATTTATTCAGATTTAATGACTGTTTTCAGCTTCGTGAGTTCAAGCGCTGGAGGATTCCCAACTACCTATACAATCCCAATCTATTCGGCAACGATTACAAGACAACTAGGATTTGAACTTCTAGTATACGAATGGAGCATTTGGCATAACTCTTTTGCCAGTTCATCGTGATGTATGGTTTTCTATCATCCGAAGTCTAGTTTTACGAATTTCGAAGTCCCTGCATCGGTACTACAAAACGAAACAATCTGGCAAATCTGGCGTGGTAAAAGCTTTCCAACCGATCGGAAACCGAGGCAAGGGTGGTCAATCGTTCACTTCCAAATTCGAAAAACGACGTTCAGTTTTTCACCTTGGTCCAACAGGGCGGCGTCGATTACCTATTGGAATCAGGCGACCATACGGTACAACCCAACAAACAATTTTTTTTAATAGTAGCTTGTTCAACCATTGTACAGCTTATTACTAAATAACAAGCGATTGAGAAGCTGTTATTAAACAAAAATGTTTGTTGGGAATCGCAGTAATCTGGGTGTTGTTGAGAAGAATCCGGACAAGCTGACGTTCCCGAACAGTTTGAAAGTGGATTGTGAGGCGAAGCAGTTAATTTGGGTCATCAGCAACAAGTTATCGATTTTCCTGCACTTGCCGTTGAATTACAGCCAGATCAATTTTCGTGTGCTATGTGGTGATGTCCACGGTACGGTTTTGGACTCGATTTGCGATGCGGAATATAATAGTGTCAATTTCGCATTCAGTTAATTGGTTCGGCCATATAAATGATGGCTACATAAGTTTTGGCTTTGTAAAATTGACTAATCTCAAGTTTTTAGTCTTGACCTTGAAATGCGGTCATACATATATATTAATATTTTTTTGTAGCGATGGTTCTACAATTGATGAAGGGACGGTAGGGGAAAGAAATGAATTTTTTTTTGTGAAGGAGGGGAAGAGCGGAAGGGAAGGGGGGCGGGGGGTATTGGTAGCTATGCTTGACAAGTAGTCATTTTGACTCCTACCTTTTGTCCAATGCACTTCGACTCATGCACCTTCCAGCATTGGACAAAAGGCAGAATATCCTTTTGTAACTGACGATCAGCGAGAAGCGAATGTTCAAGCTGCTGTTCTTTCTTTTGCGCCTTGTGGTGAACGGGGATATATGCAGTATGAAGTGCATGCTGGAAGTTACCGCCTGGAGAACGTGATTTTTCGGCCGCCCGGCCTCGTCCCAATGTGCCAAAAAATCAATGGAGGAGATGTACCGGTTAAAGATAATCATTGTACTGAATACCGTTAACCCTTCCGGCGTCCCCCAGCTGCAAACAATAGAACATTTTTATTGTTTCATCGGCCATGACTAAGGTTCAGGATAACTGCCGTCAGGCCGACTGACAGGGCGTCGAAGCATTTGTTGTAGAAAGCTTAATAAAAGTAGCGTTTAAGAAAAGCTTTTGTAGTTCATTTCTTCTTCCATGAAAAAGCTTTAAAAATAAAAAGCGAAGCGTCGGAGAATAACTAAAAATTTGTTACGATTTTAGTTTGACTATATACGCCATTTTCCAAAGAAGTTCTTTTAATCGCGGTTCGTATTTTGTTTATTTTTGTAATGCATACGTTATCTCCACAACTTGTGTTAAAGAAAGAAACTTAGAAACTTAGTATCTATTATCCAGAAATATTCGTGTTTCAGTTCCATATTGCATGCTCTATCAGTGTCTGTTTCTTATGTTATTATTGCCGGAAATCAAATTTCGATTCAATTAGTTGTTTAAAACCAATGCAATATAAAAATGGCGAGGTAAAATTTGAATGATTTCACAATTTTCATGCAGCTTTAGCGATTTCAAGGGTTTATTTTTAGCGAAGCTAACGGTTTCGCTAACGTATTCCAAATTTAGCGAAAACGCTAACTCGCTAACCAGAATTTAGCGCCGCCAACAAGCGATTTAGCGGATTAGCGAAATTGTGCCCAACACTGCGTATCACACTTTTTTACTTACAATCTGTTCAGCACAGATCTATACTACACGCGTGTAAATTAAAAGCTTTCAAAAATTACTGCTCGAACTAACTTAACTCGAGTATGGTCTCCACCAAAGTGAACGAGTCGATCACGCTTTCCCCCTCACAAGCGATCAAAAGGTGCTAGCGTCAATTTGAAAACTAAATTTACGTTTTTCTGAAGATAATTTTAACTCAAGAATTTCAACTTCATCTTGTTTCGCAGATTTTTTGACGTAGGACTACGTCTTTGTTTACTATACTGGGACTGGGTAGCACTTTTTGAAAACGAAAATAGAAGTGTAACGTTTGAATGAAAGATTTCAAATGCTAATAACTACTAAACTACTGAACGAAACTGAACAATTTATATGTCGTTGGATAGATAAAATGACCAGCAGGGGCTCCTATACAAACGAAACACAAATTTCCTCAAAACTCGAGAATTAATCAAGCAAATGGAACCAAATTTGGCATGTGGGGGTTTCAGAAGGCAGGATTAATTTTCTACGGTGTACTGAGACCTCTTCTCCTTCTAAGAGGGGGGCTCCCGTACAAATGAAATACAAATTTCCTAACTAGTCAAGCAAATGAAACCAAATTTAGCATGTGGGGGTTTTAGAAGGCAGGAATTTTTTCTATGGTATAATGAGACCCATCCGTCTTTTAACAGAGGGGGGGAAGAAATTTTTTCTATTGTGGATTAGAACCTTTGCTTTCTTTAAGAAGGGGAGATCCCATACAAAAGAAATACAAATGAAATACAATTCTTCATAACTCGAGAACTAATTAAGCAAATGGCATCAAATTTGGCGTGTGGGTTTTTTTGGAGGCATGAATTTATTTATTTTATGATGCTTTGAGACCCCTCACCCCTATGGTAGGAGGATAATTCATGATTCCACAATTCCATTTCAACCTTCATGATGCACACAAGTGATTTTAAAAAAAAAATCTGTGTCTCAAAGTTTGCAGGCATTGTACTTATGAACCCCCGTCCACGTATTTTCAAAGCCACCATTGCATTAAATGAAGAATTGAATCTGAATATTTCGCTCTTCTCTTTTAAACATTCACTTAAACAATGGCACTCACAGATTCTTATAAATCGGCCTACGACCTTCTCGGATTTTCACCAAACTCGGCCAGATTGTTCGTTTTGGGTCAAGAAGCAAAAATCCCAAGTTTGGTGCCGATTGGACTTTTCCTCGATTTTTGGGAACCCCCCCTTTTATTAGAAAAAGCATCATTTTCGTCAAAATCACTTACTTTCTTTTGCTCATATCTTCGTAAATATTCAATTTAGAAAAAAAACTTTGTTCAACATTTTCATGGGAAATCATCTAAGGAATCCAATAAAAATATTAGTTTTTCGGCGGAGCTGCCAAATACTTTTATTTTCCATCTGAAAACTAAATTTGTATTTTTCTCTCAATGAGTACAATTTGATCTCAAAAATTTCAACACCATCGTGTTCTTCAGACTTTTTTACATAAGAATCACTGAAAACCACGAGGTGTTCCGTCCCGTTCTCGAGATATAGCGTTTTGAAACAAACAATTCCCAATTTTTCAAGTAAAATCATAAACAAAATTAAATTTCCTAGCAATAAGCAAATAACAAAACAAAGCAAAAGTATTCTAGTTTTATCTAAAGCAACATGCGCTGTTGTGAAAGCACATAAACAGTATATAATACAACTAAAGTTTGTTTTTGAGCGTCTTAGCGAATACAAAAATTGAGTGAACGAAAAGTCAAACAATCAATTCCTAGATTCTCATGCCTTCAACCATGTGAGATGGCTAGCAGCAGAGGTGACACAATGTCAACTGTGCAACAATACCATTCACTTGCGCAAAGCAAAATGCAAAAAAATTATCAATGCCTAATTGCTTTTATCGAAAATCTCTATTGTATTGACGAAATGAGCAGTATATATGATTAGGTTTCTATATAATTCATATGAAATAAATTAGTTCTTCGCCGGAGTTGCGAAGAAAAGGAAATATTGAAGGTTCGCTTCCGATCTATGCATGCCGCAATTCCTGTTAGTACCAATTCTGTTATAATGAAAACGGTTTCCGAATCAAATTCAGGGACTACATATAAAGTATCAACAAAATGAGCAGAAAAGGCACAAGGAAATAGTTATTTGGAGAAATAACAATATATTAATACTGTTAATACTGATATAAAATATTGATATGGATTTATAATGTTCCAATACTAGTGAAAACTGTAAAGTTGGCATCACTGTTAGGAAAAACTATATTATATTCTTGAATGCAAGAAAAATCTAAACTACAAAACAGTTCGAAAACAGACATTTATGAAGCCTTCAAGTAGAAGGTGAAAAGCGTATCTGTTGAATTAAAATTAATAGTGGAATTTTATTGTGAAAATAGGTTTGAATTTTCTTTCACTCAACTTTCTGCTAAGACGCTCGAAAAAAAACTTTTGTTATATTAAATACTGTTTATGTGCTTTCACAACAGCGCAATGTTGCTTTAGATTAAACCAAATTAATTTTCCTTCTTTTGTTATTTGCTTATTGCTAAGAAATTTAATTATATTTACAGTTTTACATGAGAAATTGGGAATTGTTTGTTTCAAAACGCTATATCTCAAGAACGGGACGGAACACCTCGTGGTTCTGAGTGATTCTTATGTAAAAAACCCGAATTAATCCACCTAGCGGCGTGACCTAGCCTTTCTACTGCCACAATAATCATTATTTAATTTCTCAGAAACATCTGAACAGAACAGAAAAATAATGTTAACACAAAAGATAATTTTTGCAGACTTGAATGAATATATATAGAAAATTAGAAATTAACCCTCTAACGGGTCTACAGACGGCCTTAACTTTCGGGCTTCAGAGCCACATACGAAACTTGTTTTGAATTGATAAAAAAGAAGAAAAACAAAAAGTTATTTATATCCTTTAATTCTACTACTGTGTTTTATTGATAAATACGTATTTCGGTCTCGACGTGTGACCTTCATCAGTATCTAACTAACTTAGACTGTTTTGTTTTGAATTGACAATATGAAATATGTGTTCATAGCAGATGTTTTGATATTTTGATATTAATACCATGCGTTCAAAAGTTAGCACCTTTGAAAAACAAGAATTCAGAAAAATTATTATTATACTTCACTTTTGAAGAAATAGGATATCTACAACAAAATGATTAATCTGAAAATTTTACTATTAGTTTGTTTGGCTTCAATTTTGCAACATATCTGAATTAGAAAAAATAACTGATTAGAGCATTAGATATGAAAAAGAGAAAATTCTTAGCTGGTGCTCCTTCAGATAATTAATTATTTTTGCATAAAAATCAAAACTTGAGCCTCTTTTGAATGTACTTTTATGAACAGATAGTCATTACCCTGATCGCATCGTTTTTACAATGTTAGAGGGTTAGGAAAACAAGAAGAAGTCGAAAAATAGTGCAAAAGCTGCGCCATAAACATGCTTGAGAATGAAAAATATGATCGACATGATTTCCAGCGCTTGTCATTTTGGATTTATTTATTAAAACATGATACATGACAAAGACATCTGTCCTTTTAAATGTCACTAACGAAAACAAATCTTACAAAATTACTACCGTGCACCGTTTACTTCCTATTTTTCAAATAACATTTCTAATCTCTAATATCTAATGATTGAAAAGAGCATCTATTGACGCGCAAAATTTGTTTGAAATTTGTATAAATTTATTTGGAAAAATCAACTCACTAGTATTTTTAATCCTGTACACCACGTTACCTACATGCTTAAATTAACTGCTTTTTTCGCTTTTTGCTTTTCTTGTACAATTGTGAGTAACAGCAAGTGAAGAAAATGACAATTGTAATCTGAAATCAAAGAAAGAAAAAACTTTTCGATTGAATCCCACTATTTAATATTTATTTGCAACAGATACGTAGTTCGCTTACGACGTGCAGGCTTCATCAGTGTCTTATTTCAAAGCGTATACGTATCTGTCGCGAATGCATATTAAATAGTGAAATTTAGTCGGTAAAAGTTTTTTCTTTTCTTTAATTTCAGAGTTCGTATTCTACTAAGAGGCTTCAAAAACTTCAGACAATTGAAATGTTTCTCACTTTTCTTGAATTTCAATGCAAATTAGAAAATTGCAAATTGTCATCACATACACACGTACATACATACATACATACATACATACAGACATACATACATACATACATACATTGAATACAATCAACATTTGATTGGTATGTTTTGATTTCACACGTTTTAACGGTTTAATATACGGTGCTCAAGTGTTAAAGTTTGAATAACTTTTGAATGAACCGTCCAATTTTAATTAGCTCGGTTTCGTTTGATAGATCTCAGCAGTAATTTTCAAATAATAATAAAATGTGTGATGTTTTTCATTGAATTAATGTTTATATGTTTTAAATACTATTTTTTCACATTTCTTTATGTAACTTTCAAACTACAAGGCCAATCGTCATGAAATTTGGAAGTTAAGGGTTTACAAGACTCCTCTTTCATATGCAATCAATTTTGTTCAAATCGGTTAAGCGACCTGTGAGATAATGAAGTCCCATATTTTTCGTATTTTTATACATAACTTTTGAACTAAAAGTCCGATCAAAATGAAATTCAATAGCAACCTATGGGACACCTAGACCTTTCATTTGACACTAAGAACATTAAAATCGGTCCAGCCATCTCCGAGAAAAGTGAGTGAGATTGAAAGCGTTACATACACACACACACACATACACACGCACACACACACATACATACACACACACACACACACACACACACACACACACACACACACACACACACACACACACACACACACACACACACACACACACACACACACAGAAAATGCTCAGTTTTCGAAACTGAGTCGAATGGTATATGACATTCGGCCCGCAGGAGCTTCTTTTCATTTCCGGTTTTCCAAGTGATTTCTATACCTTTATACTATATATTTATACAGTAGAAAGGCAAAAATCTGAGGAACACGATGGTGTTGAAATTTTTGAGATCAAATAGCACTGCCGCAAAAAACTAATATTTTTATTGGATTCCTCAGATGATTTCCCATGAAAATGTAGAACAAAGTTTTTTTCTAAATTGAATATTTACGAAAATATAAGCAAACGAAAATAAGCGCATTTGACGAAAATAATGCTTTTTCTAATAAAAGGGGGGGGGGGGGGGGGTTCCCAAAAATCGAGGGAAAGTCCAATCGGCACCAAACTTGGGATTTTTGCTTCTTGATCCAAAACGAACAATCTGGCCGAGTTTGGTGAAAATCCGAGAAGGTCGATTACAGGTGACTCGGACACTTGACGTGAAATGACCCAGATGCCAGAAATGCAGTTTACATTAGTCTTTGATCTGATGATCTGATATAGTCCTACGTCATGCTTTCGTACAACCCTTAGGGCTGTATACCTTGTAATTTTTTACATAAGAATCACTCATCACCCCGAGGTTTTCTTTGCCGATCCCGAGATATAGCGTTTTAAAACAATCAATACCCCATTTTTTATGTAAAATTATAAGCAAAATAACTTATTTTTAACCAGTGATTCTCTTCGCAATGTAAAACTATTTTGCCAAATCGGGAAAGCATTTATACAATATATAGCTAAGTTTTTCTTAATAGTGTTGCCAGTTTTTCAGTTTTTCGTTTGATTTATAGTACTAGATGAGGAAATGTTACTTCAAAAAGGCGTAAAATATACGTTAGTTGTTTGATCATAGCCTTGTAAACTGTTTTTCATCTCGCTAATAGACAAGAGCTCTTGCTTTCCTTGTTTATTGCGTTTATTGTTGCTAGGAGACCCTTAATTAATGTAACTGTAACGCCCCTGCCCGGACTCAAGTCCCGGAAGATATTAACCGCGGTAGTCTTCACTTATAACATTGACCTAGTTTGTTATTTTTTGCTTAAAGTTACTAAAAACGCCCACGGTCGCGTCTATTATTATTCTTTTCGCAACATAGGCTGCGCATGTGTTTTTGTTTGTCAATAGCGAGCCACCGCACATACATTTCCTGTATGTTAAGTAGAAGTTAATATCACAATAGATCAAATAAATGGTCGCAGTGATAAAAATGGAACATGGAAAAAAAGTAGAAGTTAGGGCTGCACGATAGGTGAAAAATGGTATAATAAATGAGTCGTAAGTTGCCAGTCGACCCGTCTGGTCGACTAGCTTAAGTTAAGCTTAATTCTTTTTCTTTGATCATTGAAGAAATCCGTTAATCACCTTTCGGACCCTTCAGGTCGGGGAGGTTGCTAGAAAACAAGTGTTTTTCTTCCAATGCGCTAAGCGCATTACATAACTAATCATGCAGGGAACTGAAAAGTTGGCAACACTGTTAAGAAAAACCCTTTTATATACTGTATAAATACTTTTCCGATATGCTAAAGTATTTTTACATTGCGTAGAGAATTACTGCTTCAAAAAAAGCAGTATTTTGCTCTTAGTTTTACTTTAAAAATGGGGAATTGCTTGCTTTAAAACGCTGTATCTCGGGAACGGCAAAGAATACCTCGGGGCGATGACTGATTATTATGTAAAAAAATCTGCGGAACACGATGTAGTTGAAGTTTTAGAGATAAAATTGTATTCATTGAGAGAAAAATTAATATTTAGTTTTCAAATTGAGTTTAAAAATATTTGGCAGCACTGGTGATCAAAAATAATATCTTTTTCGAATTCCTTGGGTGATTTCCTTTGAAAAGGTGAAGATAGTGACTTTCTAAACACTTCCGGAGATATAAACAAAAGAAAATAAGAGGTTTTGATAAAAACGGGTATTTTCCTTAAAAATGGAGGTGCTCCCATTAATCGAGGAAATGTCCGATCGCCACCAAATTTTGGATTTTTACTTCCTGGCCGAAAACGAACAATCTGGCAAAATTTGGTTCAAATCCGTGAAGGTCGATTACACGTTTGAACTTTTTCTCGGTCACTTTGCATGGAATGACCCACATTTAATTAAGGTTAATAATTTTTGGCTCACCTCACTTCACTTCACTTTTTCGTTGCATCATTTGACACATGAAATACCGAAGAAATAGAGAAGATTCGGATTTAAACTAAATATGTACATTTACTAAAATAAATATGTTTAAATGCAAACTAATGCAATTGAAAATTGGCAAATTGCAAACTAATAATGGGCCGAACCAAAAACATTCCATCAGGAAGACTGGCATCTCTTCCTCGTACCCATACAAATGACAAGCAACAGAAGCAACAGCGCACCCCTCCCGACAAAAGTTGAAGCTGTATGTACATGTAGTGGTGGGAAAAGATGTGTGCGAGCGTGGCAAGGCATTGCATACGTGTTTATGTACATCCATATTTTGATTTACACACACTAGTATGTGTTAGTTCAACTTTAACTCGGTAGATAGCATTGTTGTTACTGTCTCTCGATTTTGGGAAGAGTTGCCAGTCTTCTTGATGGAATGTTTTTGGCCGAATGTACAAAGGCAAAGAGAATAAATTTTGATGGCATTTAACAGAACAATCACACATTTCGGCGGCAATTAGAATTTAGTTGGCGGTGTCAATGATTGTGTTCTCAGAAAGTTTTGTTTGAAAGTTTTGAAAGTCCACTGCTGACGGTTACCCGCCATGGCTTTTATCTGTCGCCAGAACAGGTTCTCGTCTACAGCCTGGATGTCGTTGGCTAAGCTCCGTCGCCATGAGCCTCTGGGTCTGCCTTTTCTAACTGTCCTTGTGGATTCCAGTCGAGTGCTTCTCTGCAGATCTCGTTCGCTCCTTTCCTCACGGTGTTACTTCCACCTACGTTTACGAATTTCTATTGCTATCGGCCGTTGATGACATCGACGATGGAGTTCTTCGTTGCATATCCAGTTGTCAGGCCACCAGGCATGAATGATATATCGCAGGCCCCGGTTAATGAATACCTGTAGTGTTTGCGTTGTTTCCACTGAGACGCACCACGTTTCGCAGGCATACAGCAGTACGGATTTAACGTTTGAATTAAAGACTCGGGTTTTCGTACGTAGAGTGATCTGGTTTGAGCGCCAAATGTTTCGCAGACCTGCAAAGGTTCCCCTAGCCTTTCTAATCCGTGTGGCTATATCAGTTTTGGCACCACCATCGGGCGTTGTCTGGCTACCAAGATATTGAAATGCGTCTACCTGCTCAACTTGTTGTCCCGCTACTTTGAAGTTGGTGGAATTCTCAGTGTTCACTACCATAGATTTAGTTTTTGCTACATTGACTGTGAGACCTGCTGTTTGGGAGCTCTCGGAGAGGTCATCTAACTTGCTCTGCATATCGTTTCGGCGTTGTGCGAGCAAGACAATGTCGTCGGTTAGGTTGAGGTCATTTAGCTGCTCCATCGTCAGAGGATTCCAAGGTAATCCTCGATGTGGTCTACTGTCAATTGCTCCAACTAATATCTCATTCATAACGATGAGAAACAGAAGCGGTGATAAAATACAGCGCTGTCTCAGCAGTAACCCTTATGGGGTCGGACAAGACGCCGTCGTGCAAAACCTTGCAAGAGAACGCCTCGTACTGACCTCGATGAGATGGACTAGTTTATCTGGAACTCCTCTACGCCTAAGTGCGCCTCAGATGTTTTCGTGGTTGAGTCGGTCGAACGCCTTTTCGGAGTCAACAAACACCAGCAGAAGAGAGCAAGGTTGCAGATCGGTGAATATATTCATGAATATGAACGATATCGTTTATGCAAGGAAGATTGCACACAATAATGTTTATTGCACGCAATCTGTCAAGCTCGTAAAGAAGCACTGAACGAATGGATGTCTTTCGATAGGTTACTTGCATGCATTCATTCGATGAATCTTGCTTTACTTTTAGCTACATCATTCGATCACTTTTCGAAGCAAGTATTACTGGATGAGTTGGTTGACGAATAACCGGCGAAGATGCGTTATGAAGAGCAGGTATATCATTCTTTGCGAGGCATTCGTGAAGAATAACAAAATATGCTCGTTGCGTGCCAGCTTACTCGGCAGTACGTATAATTAGTTGGCTAGTTTTTTCTAACTTAAATGTAAATAAATTTTATTCTATTTCTAAAGCAATTTCTAATTATGTAATTTGTGGAAACGAATCGGAATTTTTAGCACATAAATAATTTTAGACTCCTACCATGGTGATTTGGAATTTTCCGTGCGTCCAGTATTGGAAGCAGCTATTTTTGGCATCAAACTTTTTTGATTGACTAGCGCTCGTTTCTTTGCAATGATATTTTTTAGTAATAATTAGGCCATTGCAAATATTTAAAACAGTGTTTGTCCTTCCGGTGTTGGCCAACTGAACGGGGGGGGGGGGGTATTGAAAAAAACTAAGTGATTTTTTTAATCGAGCACAAAAAACTGCGTTTTTAGCATTTTTACTTAAAGTTTAAACGTGAAAACTGAATCTATTCTTGCTTTTTATATATTTATATGGAAAATAATAATTCCATGCAAAATACGAAAAGAAAGACAAAATCGATTGAAATTTTTTTTTTCCGATTTTTGAAAATTCCGTTGTTCGAAATTTCCATTTCTGTTCCGTGTTAGAAGCGTTAATACTCATTTTTCGTGTTTTTAGGCTGCAGAGCCCACAGACAATTGATTTTATAAAAAAAATTGACTTATATCCCACAAATTATTTTTTTTGCCCCTCGTTTTTTCATGCCAATTTCAAAGGGGGAGGGGGAGGTGACAAAAACTTTAAAAATAATTTGCAATGGCCTTGACAAAATTGGTCTACTTGATGTGATCAATAATATCGATTGATCAGATAGTGATATAAATACCAAGGGTGCAAACGACCTGGGACGCGACTTTTGCTTTTGTATTTATAAGCTCAGCCCTTTTTCGCACAAAGCAGCGCTGTGTATTGTAATCGGTAATGATTGACATTTAATATCAATATCACTAATGTCGAATTTGTTTATTCAATCCGGGTTGAAACTGGATGAATTTTATCTGTCAGATAGCAGCAAATGAACACAAAAAGTTCATCCAGTTCCAATCCGGATTGAATAAACAAATTCGATATAAGACGCTGCACAGTGGGACCATTCTGGAAAAAAGGCGGTCAAAAGTCTTTTCTCGCTTTTCCTGATGTTTTCGAGCTTAGATGTCTTAGGAGAAGTTCCATAAAAAAGTATTCTGCATCTAATGACATTTTCATATAATTAGATATTAAGGGGATAACAAATTTGAAAAAAATAATTTTTTATAGGAACTAGATAGCATGATCTGAGTATGAGTTCGAGCGAGATATGAGTTCAATAACATCATACGCAAATGTCAAAAATCATCCAACTCACAGACTCCACAAGGCAATCCAAAAGCGTTATACAATGGCACCTCAAAGCAAATTCCACCACAAATGGAAGCTCTGCTGAGCCTCGGTCCAAATTTCGCGCTTCCATCTTCCAAAATCGACAAAATAGTATTTTTCCACTTGATTGCAGAAATCGAGAACATACTAAAAACAAATACGGACACAGATGTTCCATCACCAACTCCGTTCTAAATCATATCTACCATAAGTTTGAATGAAAGATTTCAAATGGTAAAAACTACTAAACTATTGAACGAAACTGAACAATTTATACGTCGTTGGATAGATAAAATGATCAGCAATTTTATGGAGGGGTAAGAGAGCAATTTTATGGAGGGCGTAAGAGGCGGGGCTCCTATACAAATGAAATACAAATTTCCTCAAAATTAGAACCAGAACTAGTCAAGCAAATGGAACCAAATTTGACACGTGGGGGTTTTAGAAGACAGGATTTTTTTTTCTATATCTTTTTCTATTATTGAGACCCCTAAAGTGACGAACCACATTAGGAAAATTCTCAAGCGACACGGTTTCCATATGGTTCATAAAAGCGGTAATACATTACAGGAGCTTCTAAACAATCAAAAGGACAAAGTTCCGCCCGAAGAACGGTCGGGTATCTACGAAATCCCCTGTAAGGATTGCCCAGCGGTGTATATCGGACAAACCCGTCGAAAATTTAAAACTCGTCTAAAAGAACATAAAAAAGCTGTGGAAAATGAAAGGACCAACGATTCGAGTGTAGCGATGCATTCTATTTGCTTCCAACATGAAATTGATTGGGAGAACGCAAAGCTGCTAAAAAAGGAAAGAAAATCCTCTCATTTGAATGCGTGCCAGTTTTGCGATGAGCAGAACGATTTGATCTCGAACGTCAAGAGAATCGAGGAAGAGATGATTAGAATATCTTCACTCTCACACTCTGTCGTTGCTATGCGAGATCAAATTTCTGCCCAGATCGACGACGCGCTGAAAAATGGTATTGAACAGTTGAGACAAAATATGAATGGGTCTCTAGAAAAGTTTATTTGCGAGAAATTTGAATCATTGACCAGTTCAGTTTTAGAAATTAGTTGCCAACAGAACTTAGCTGCAACGAACAATGCTTGCGCATACGACTTGCGGTCTGGAACGGTTCGCTCTGAATCGAACCAAATCGGTAAAAAGCGTAAATTGGAAAGATGTAATGATGATGATTTTGCAGGCGACGCAACTTATGCGGAAGTCGTAAAAAAGAACAGTAATAGTAACAGTAAACAACAACAATAGTAATATTCAGGTAAATTGTAACAGTAGCAATACTGGTTTCAAGCCGGTTAAACGTAAATCTCGACCGGTCATTGTTATTAAACCTAAAGAGTCTAACCAAGCTTGCGATGATACTCGTAGGGTTTTAAAGAATAAATTAGATCCAAGAATACATAAAATCAGCAATTTTAGGAACGGTAGAGATGGTTCCATTATCGTTGAATGTGCGTCAAGTGAAAACATAGACCAAGTGAAAAATGGTATTGAAAGTAATCTAGGTGAAAATTATTGCGCTGTTGTTCCCGCGTCAGTGCCAAGATTGAAAGTAGTGGGCATGAGCGAAAAACATTCTTCCGAGGTCTTTATTGACTTTTTAAAAAGTCAAAATGATGGTATTGAAATAAATGACGTAAAAGTTGTGAACATGTTTGACAATCCACGCTTTACTTACAACAAGTTTAGTGCAGTGATTGAAGTCGATTTGGCCACTTATAATTCTCTGTTGTCGGCGAAAAAAGTAAATATAGAGTTTGATCGGTGCTTTATTTTTCCCGCGATTAATGTATTACGATGTTTCAAATGTGGTGAATTTGGTCACAAGAGCATGGATTGCAAAAATTGTGATGTCTGCTCGAGGTGTAGCCAAAAACATAAGACATCAGAATGTACGTCAACTGTATTGAAATGTGTTAATTGTTCAAGAACGAATAAGGAACGTAATATGAATCTGGACGTCAACCTTGCCGCATTTAGCTCAGATTGTTTGATTTATAAAAGACTTTTAGAGCAAAAGAAAAGCAACTTGCGTTTCAATAAATAGCAACAAAGTTCCAAAAAGAGTGTGAACAAAATCGATTTTTTGTACTTGAAAAACGTCCTCAGTTGGTCTTTTTAGCAGAAACCCACATTGTTGAAATTGAAGCATATGATCAATATAGCATTCCGGGATACAAAGTTGCTTGTTTATCACATTCTAGACATACTGGCGGTGTTGCTATTTAGAAGCGTTAATTCAACTCTGAGACTCATTTTTCGAGTTTTTTTTAAACTGTAGAGCCCACAGACAATTCATTTTATAAAAAGAAATTTGACTCATATCCTACAAATTATTTTTTTGCCCCCCGATTGTTCAAGCCAATTTCCAAGGGGGGGGGGGGGGGTGACATAAACTTTAAATATGATTTGCAATGGCCTAAATCTATACCTATAAAAATGGATTTCTGTCTGTCTGTCCGTATGTTCCTTATAGAATCGAAAACTACTGAACCGATCGGCGTGAAAATTTGCATATAGAGGTTTTTGGGGCCAGGGAAGTTTCTAATGATGGTTAGATACCCCTCCCCCCACTCCCATACAAATGAAACACAAATTTCTGCATAACTCGAGAACTAATCAAGCAAATGGAACAAAATTTGACATGTGGGTGTTTTTGGAGACAAGATTTTTTTCTATGGTGAATTGAGACCCCTCCCCTGTTTAGAAGGGGAATTATGACCTCTCTTCCCTTTAAGAGGGGGGCTTGCATACAAATGAAATACAAAATTCCTCATAACTCGAGAACTAATCAATCAAATGGAACCATACTTGGCAAGTGGGTGTTTTTGGAGGCACGAATTTTTTCTATGATGAATTAGGACCCCTTACCTTTTTAGGAGGGGGGGCTCCCATTCAAATTTCCTCATAACTGCAGAACTAATCAAGCAAATGGAACCAAATTTAGCATGTGGGTGTTTTTGTAGGCAAATTTTTTTTTCTATGGTGAATTGAGACACATCCCCTCTTTAGGAGGGGAATTATGACCCCTCTCCCCTTTAAGAGGGGGGGCTTCCATACAAATGAAATACAAATTTCTTCATGACTCGAGAACAAATCAAACAAATGGAACCAAATTTGGCATGTGAAGGTTTTTGGAGGCAAGCATTTTTTCTATGGTTTCCTAGGTTTTATCACATTTCCTAGTTCTTATCACGGGATTTCTTTTCTTTTTAATTGACACTAGTTTAGTACCGTTTAGTTGACTTTCCGTCCACGAACTCAATGTATTTTCTCTTCAACAGGTTAGTTTTATTCTACTCAACTTATTTCCTAGTGTTAGTAAGTTTACAAAGTATTGTTGGAAGTGTGGCTTAATCTTGTCAACCATGATGCAAAGTCTAAGTTGCGTCAATCTGATTGGTCGAGAATGTCGTGTTAAGTCGGGTATGTGAGATAGAACGTAAGCTAGAATGAGCGAGTTTGAATGAGTGTAAAGAGAGAGAATTGAATGAGTGTCGAGAGAGAGAATTTGTGATAGCGCGTCGGTGGTGAATATAGCGTGAGTTCTCTTGGGTGAATGACGTGTGTAAAGTAGTTCAAGATCGCACGATGCACTTGAGCTTGTTGTTGTATAGAGGAAAAATATCGTGTCTGTTTCGTGTATTTTGATGAGGTGTGATTGTACAGGGGTTTGAGGCTGAGCTTTGTCTTGTAGGTATCTGTATCTGTATCTGTATCTCATAAACATTGTACTTGGTGTTTTCTAAGGAATCTTGTTTTAACGGAGTTTTGGGTCTGGTTTCGTTGTAAGGTGTCGGGTTATTCTGTGAATCTGATATGGGTTTCTTGTAAGGATTTAGAGTGGGTTTGGTATGAGTTATATTCGTGGGAATTATGGATCGTAGCATCTGTGGAATGTTGGTCGGTCATGTTTTTGGGAAAAGTCTGGTCTTTATCATGTGTCATCGTAAATTCTAAAAACATTGCTTAATGCGTATAGCATAATGGTGAATTAGGACCCTTCCCCACTTTACGAGGGAGTGGGGCTCCTATACAAATGAAATACAAATTCCCTCATAACTCGAGAACTAATCAATCAAACGGAACCATACTTGGCAAGTGGGTGTTTTTGGAGGCAAGAATTTTTTCTATGATGAATTAGGACTCCTTCACATTTTTAGGAGAGGGGCTCCTTCTTCTTCTTCTTCAGCAGCATAGAGCCGGGGTGGCTCGTGCTGTTTCAAGCACTCGTCTCCATACAACTCGGTCTTGGGCCACTCTTCGCCAATTTCCTAGTCGTCTCAGAAGTCGCAAATCGCTTTCGACCTGGTCGAGCCATCGTGCACGTTGGGCCCCCCTGTTCCTGGTGCCGGTGGGGTTGTTCAAGAGGACTGTTTTCGTCGCACTGTCGTCCGGCATCCTTACGACGTGTCCGACCCACCGTAGCCTGCTAACCTTCGCTAGATGTACGATGGGAGTCTCCCCAAGCAGTGCCTGTAGCTCGTGATTCATACGCCTCCGCCACTCTCCGCTTGCAGTTTGTACTCCGCCAAATATTGTCCGCAGCACTTTCCGCTCAAACACGGCAAGGGCGCGTATATCCTCCGTAAGCAGCGTCACGGCTTCAAGTCCATAGAGAACTACCGGTCTAATAATGGTTTTGTACATTGTTAGCTTCGTGCGGCGGCGTATGCTTCCTGATCGTAGCGTTTTACGAAGGGCAAAGTAGGCCCGATTTCCCGCTTGGATGCGCCGCTGGATCTCCTTACTAGTGTTGTTGTCCGCGGTCACCAGCGATCCCAAATACACGAACTCCTCTACCACTTCTAGTTCGTCGCCGTCAACGGTTACCGTCCGTGGGAGGCGCGCGTTTGTTTCCTTTGAGCCTCTTCCTTTCATGTATTTGGTCTTCGACGCGTACGAAACACATCACTCGATCCAATGTAGCTCTGATCAGTCGCGTCAGTTTGTCCGGAAAACCGTATTCGTGCATTATCTGCCATAGCTTGTCTCGATCGACTGTATCGTATGCTGCTTTGAAATCAATAAAGATGTGATGCGTAGGCACGTTGTACTCCCGACATTTCTGCAAGATCTGTCGGATAGTAAAAATTTGGTCCGTAGTTGCGCGAGCCCCCATGAAACCCGCCTGATAATTTCCTACGAAACCTTGTGCTATCGGTGACAGCCGGCGTAACAGGATCTGGGAGAGTACCTTGTAGGCGGCGTTTACCAGCGTAATACCACGATAGTTGCAGCAGTCTAGCCGATCACCCTCTTTGTAGATGGGACAAACCACTCCTTCCATCCATTCCTCCGGTAGCTTTTCCTCCTCCCAAATCCTCGAAATAACCCAGTGTAGAGCCTTTGCTAGCGTTTCTCCGCCATGTTTATAAAGCTCTGCCGGTAGGCGGTCCTTCCCAGCGGCTTTATTGGTCTTCAGCAGCCTGATTTCTCGTTTGACTTCTTGGAGATCAGGTGCTAGGACATTACTATCTTCCATGGGCGCTCCTAGGTTAATTTCCGTTCCGCCTCCTTCTGCGACTTCGCCATTGAGGTGTTCATCGAAGAACTGCTTCCACCTGTCGACCACCTCGCGCTCGTTTGTAATTAGATTCCCTCTCTCGTCCCTGACATGTGAGGTTTCGGTGTGTAGCCCTACCGAGTTTGGTTCACCTTCTCATAAAACTTGCGCGTGTCATTAGCTCGGAATAGTTGCTCTAATTCTTCACGATCTCTGTCCTCCTTTTGGCGCTTTTTTCTCCTCAGGATCGTGGTCAACTGGTTCCTAGCTCGTCGGTATTTGGCCAGGTTCTCTCTAGTGGCAATACTTAGATAATTTTTCCAAGCATTTTTTTTCTCCTCCAGCGCTTGTTTGCATTCCCCATCAAACCAATCATTTTGTGTACTCCGAGGCTCAATACCTAGTGCCGCGGTGGCGGCCTCTCCGATGGCCGAGCGTATTCTGCCCCAACCGTCTTCGAGGTTTGAAGCACCTAACTCCTCGGAAGAAGGCAGTGCCTCATTCAGTACTCGCGCGTAGTTCTCGGCAGCTTGTGGGTTGTCTAGCTGCCTGATGTTCAGCCGAGGAGGGCGGCTTTGACGTGTCCGGTATACGGTGGACAGCTTTGAGCGCACATGTACTGCTACTAGGTAATGGTCAGAATCAATATCCGCACCCCGACGGGAGCGTACGTTCGTGATGTTAGAGAAGAACCGGCCCTCTATGAGAACGTGGTCAATTTGGTTCATTGTACGTTGGTCAGGTGATCTCCAGGTGGCTTTGTGGATATCCTTGCGCGGGAAAAAGGTGCTTCGGATTACCAGGCCTCGGGAAGCTGCGAAGTTTATACATCGTTGGCCGTTATCGTTTGTGTCGGTGTGCAGGCTATGGGGTCCTACCACCGGTCTATACATTTCTTCCCTACCGACCTGGGCGTTCATATCCCCGATGACGATCTTGTTGTCTCGTGACGAGCAGCTGTCGTACGTTGCCTCCAGCCTCGCGTAGAACGCTTCTTTCTCATCGGGTCTACCTTCGTGCGGGCAGTGCACGTTAATGACGCTTGAAGAAAATTTGAATTGAATGAATGTTAATGAATTGAAGAAACGGCCCTTTATCCTCAATACACACATTCTCTCGTTGATCGCCTTCCACGCGATCCTGCATTCCGCCCAGCACTACAAAGCCCGTTCCCAGTTCATTGGTAGCGCCACCGCTCTGGTAAAACTGGGCCTTTCCGCCACGGATCTTCCATAGGTGTTTTTGTAGGCATTTTTTCTATGGTGAATTGGGACCCCTCTCCTCATTAGGAGGGGAATAATGACCCCTCCCCCCTTCAATAGTAGCAGCCCTCCATGGAGATCACCTCTATCTAGGTTTATTTATTTCCCTAGATCTACTCTGCCCATGGATGCATAGTTGACGTAACGACCAGCACCATGATGGTTGAGAAAACGCATTTTTATCGTGAAAAACCCGATTTAATCCACCTAGTGGTGAAAGGAACCTTTGTTATACGGTCTTATTTGCTATTTGAGATAGAAATCGACACGTCTTCGGAACATAATTCATCTATTGGTTATCGTTGCGTAGTGCGTTGGTTTACATAAAATTTTTGAAAATTGAATAAGTTTACAAAATTTGAACAAAATAGGAACACTTTTAAATTTTGATAGATCCTTTTTTCATGAAATTGCTGAGTAAGGATAAGTAAGTTGTTATTAATCTGAGTAAGTCCAAATAAAAGTAAGTTGTAAGAGGAAATCTTATCCTTTATCTAGCATATACATTGTCTAGTAAAGGTCTAGTTTATAGGTTTTTGAACTATGCATAGTTTCCTGTAATGCCATTCTATTTGAATCACATCAATAAATTTTTCTTGAATAATTTTCATTAATTTTTATTTACTCACGCTGCTGTATTTTATACAAGACGTGTAGGTTTTTCAACGCCATATTGTTATAAAGTTACAAATCGTTGTTTAACTAACGTATATTCTTCAACAAACTTATTGTAAGCAAAATATCATAATTATTGAATGCATTAATAATTTAAATTGTTGGGAAAATTTATGCAGCAAAACTACCAGCAAATGTAAAATGTTTAAAATGTATCCGTCTGCTGGTAGTCGAGTAATTCGGAGTCAAAATTAGGGTATTCTTTATAATCAAAGTTCTACAGTTCCTAAACAAGCAAACATAGAGGTATACTATTTTCAGCAAAGTTGTGTATTTTTACTATTTGTACAATTTTGTAGTACATAAAAAAGTCATACAACAATTACAAAAAGAGCAAAAATAGAAAAACTGATTTTACAAATTCATATACAATAAATAAGATATTTCTATCTTCGCTGCAGAGATCGAAGGTTACTGTCTTTAGCAAAATTTCTTATAATAATATGCTCTATAACTTTGCAGAACACATTTAATGTGTTATATTGACACTGAAGAAAAATATTTTTTTTATTTCACTTTTAGGGGGATTAATCAAAATTTAAATTCCACCACACGATAGAGCTTTCAATTTCAAGAAACTCTTCCAAAGGTTCGATAAACCTAAAACCAAGTTTTCCCAGTCAAAACTCTAGTGCACACGTTTTCTTTGGTTTGGGGTATTGTGCGCGCGAGTAACTGTGTTACAAAAGTTGACGCGAGTGTTCGAGGGTTAATATCTTTTAACCGGTAAAACCAATTCTTATGAAATTTTGCATCTATATTCGTAGTGTCAAAACCTCTCGTTTGATACTAAAATAATTGAAATTAGGTTAATTTGTCTTCGTTAAAATCATAATAAATTATTGTTAATTTTGGTGTGGTGTATACGGTTGCTCATAACTTTCAAATTAAACGTCCAATCAAAAAACCATTCAATAGTGATCTATTAGGATATATTATCTTTCAAATGAGACTAATAGCGCATAAATCGGTTTGGCCATCTCTAAGACACAGGCGATAATTATTACCTTGTCAAAACAGGTTTTGTAAGCATAACTTTTAAACTACTTGTTTGTTTTCAATTAAAAATTCCCGAACAATTTAGCTGTAATAAGGGCTTTCATTTGATACTAAGATCGTTGAAATCGGTCATGTAGTTCCGGAGAAACCCGTGTCACATATTTTCCACATTTTTACCTTTGTTATACTATAACAAAGGTTTAAAAATTGGTCGAAAAACACGAAATTGATCCGAGGCCCGGAGGGCCAAGTCACATATACCAATCGATAGGGTTCGATGATTTGAGCAATGTCCGTGTGTGTGTGTGTGTGTGTATGTATGTAATGATTTTTTCTGTCGCCTATTTCTCAGAGATGGCTGACCCGAATCGTTCGCTATTACTTTTGTTATTGTTTGTTTTGTTATTGGTGTTATTGTCTAGTAGATCACTATTGAGTTGTTTCGTGATACGACTTTTCGTTTAAAAGTTATAAGCAAAAATGTGAAAAATACGTGACACGGGTTTCTCCGGAACTACATAACCGATTTCAACGATCTTAGTATCAAATGAAAGCCCTTATTAAAACTAAATTGTTCAGGATTTTTTAATTGAAAACAAATCAGTAGTTTAAAAGTTATGCTTAAAAAACCTGTTTTGACAAGGTAATAATTATCGCCTGTTTCTTAGAGATGGCCAAACCGATTTATGCGCTATTAGTCTCATTTGAAAGATAATATATCCTAATAGATCACTATTGAATGATTTTTTGATTGGATGTTTAATTTGAAAGTTATGACCAACCGTATAGACCACACCAATTTTAACAATAATTTATAATGATTTTAACCAAGATAATTTACCTAATTTCAATTATTTTAATATCAAACGAAAGGTTTTGACACTACGAATATATATGCAAAATTTCATAAGAATTGGTTTTCCAGGTCAAAAGATATTAACCCTCGAACACTCGCGCCAACTTTTATAACACAGTTACTCGCGCGCACAATAACCGCAAACCAAAGAAAACGTGTGCACTAGAGTTTTAACTGGGAAAACTTGGTTTTAGGTTTATCTAACCTTTGGAAGAGTTTCTCGAAATTGAAAGCTCTATCGTCTGGTGGAATTTAAATTTTGAGTAATCCCCCTAAAAATGAAATAAAAAAATATTTTTCTTCAGTGTCAATATAACACATTGATGTGTTCTGCAAAGTTATAGAGCATATTATTACAAGAAATTTTGCTAAAGACAGTAACCTTCTATCTCTGCAGCGAAGATAGAAAAATCTTATTTATTGTATATGAATTTGTAAAATCAGTTTTTCTATTTTTGCTCTTTTTGTAATTGTTGTATGACTTTTTCATGTACTACAAAATTGTACAAATAGTAAAAATACACAACTTTGCTGAAAATAGTATACCTGTATGTTTGCTTGTTTAGGAACTGTAGAACTTTGATTATAAAGAATACCCTAATTTTGACTTCGAATTACTCGACTACCAGCAGACGGATACATTTTAAATATTTTACATTTGCTGATAGTTTTGCTGCATACATTTTCCTAGCAATTAAAATTATTAATGCATTCAATAATTATGATATTTTGCTTACAATAAGTTTGTTGAAGAATATACGTTAGTTAAACAACGATTTGTAACTTTATAACAATATGGCGTTGAAAAACCTACACGTCTTGTATAAAATACAGCAGCGTGAGTTAATAAAAATTGATGAAAATTATTCAAGAAAACTCTATTGATGTGATTCAAATAGAATGGCATTACAGTTTCCTGTAATGTATAGTTCAAAAACCTATAAACTAGACCTTTACTAGACAATGTATATGTTAAAGGATAAAATTTCCTCTTACAACTTACTTTTATTTGAACTTACTCAGATTAATAACAACTTACTTATCCTTACTCAGCAATTTCATGAAAAAAGGATCTATCAAATAGGATTAAGTGTTCCTATTTTGCTCAAATTTTGTAAACTTATTCAATTTTCAAAAATTTCATGTAAACCAACGCACTACGCAACGATAACCAATAGATGAATTATGTTCCGAAGACGTGTCGATTTCTATCTCAAATAGCAAGTAAGACCGTATAACAAAGGTTCCTTTCACCACTAGGTGGATTAAATCGGGTTTTGCTTATAACTTTTAAACGAAACGTCGTATCACGAAACAACTCAATAGTGATCTACTAGACAATAACACCTTTCAAACAAACCTGACCATTCGGTTCAGCCATCTCTGAGAAACAAGCGATAGAAAAAATCATTACATACACACACACACACACACACACACACACACACACACACACACACACACACACACACACACACACACACACACACACACACACACACACACACACACACACACACACACACACACACACACACACATACACGCACGCACGCACGCACACACGCACACACGCGCACACACACACACACGCGCACACACACACACACACACACACACACACACACACACACACACACACACACACACACACACACACACACACACACACATACACACACACACACACACACACCGGACGTGAAGCCAACCGACCAAGCAGCGGGAAACACCAAGACGGGTGGCCCGTGGATCGAGGTCACGGCCAAGCGGAAGAAAAGAAGAAGCTCCACCAAAAAGAAAGCTTCACCTAAACCGACAGGGAAGCGAGCGAAGAAGGGCGACGCTCTTATCCTGAAAACCGACGGGTCGAAATACTCGGAGGTTCTGAAGGCCATGAGAGGAGATGCCCTACTCAAGGACCTGGGCGCGGACGTGCGGAGCATCCGCCGCTCACGCACGGGCGAAATGATCCTTAAGTTGAAGAAGGACGCCACCAAGAAGAGTTCCGCATATAAGTCGATAGCGGAAGAAATGCTCGGGGAGGGAATGCAGGTACGTGCTCTCACACCAGAAATGACTCTCCAGCTTAAAAACCTGGATGAGATCACCGATGTGTGTGAGGTCGTACAGGCCCTCAAAGAGCAAAGTGGAGTGGTGGTGGCAACTGAGGCGGTTCGCCTGCGTAAGGGTCCTGTCGGGACCCAGGTAGCCATCATACGACTTCCGCTGGCGGACGGAAATGAAGCCCTGAAAGCTGCTAGGCTAAAAGTGGGGTGGTCGGTATGCCCACTAAGCGTGCTGAAGCAATCGGAGGCTTGCTTCCGATGCTTCGAGCACGGGCATAAGGCCTGGAACTGCAAAGGGCCAGATAGGAGCCAATTGTGCGGGAGATGTGGCAGTGCTGGCCATAAAGCAAGGGACTGCGCGGAGCCTCCCCAGTGCTTGATCTGTACCGGTAAAAGGGACGCAAAGCACGTAACGGGAGGTCCAAGGTGCCCGGCTGGTGTGCCGGCGACCAAGCCACAATCATAGTGCAAGTGACACAACTCAACCTGAACCACTGCAGCACGGCTCAGCAGCTGTTACACCAAGCAGTTTCCGAATCGGCAACGGACGTTGCCATCATCTCGGACCCATATCGCGTCCCTGCCGGAAACGGCAACTGGGTGTCGGATGGGTCCGGGACGGCGGCTATATGGACGACAAGCAGGTTTCCGGTTCAAGAGGTTGTGTCAACCGCAGACGAGGGATTTGCGGTTGCCAAAGTGGGTGGAGTGTTCTACTGCAGCTGTTATGCTCCGCCGAGATGGTTTATCGAGCAGTTTACGCGGATGGTAGACCGAGTATCAGTTGTGCTGACTGGTCTAAGGCCGGTGGTTGTGGCGGGAGACTTTAACGCTTGGGCGGTAGAGTGGGAAAGTCGTCGCACGAACCATAGGGGTCGGATTCTGCTTGAGGCTCTGGCAAAGCTCAACGTAGATTTGGCCAACGTCGGCACCACAAGTACCTTCAGTAGGAACGGTGGGGAGTCTATCATCGACGTGACATTTGGCAGTCCTGGTCTGATAGGAGACTGGAGGGTAGATAATGGCTACACTCACAGTGACCATCAGGTGGTCCGCTATGGTGTCGGTCAGATAACGAGGCGGCAGGTGGCGAGTAGAGCCAACACTCCAACCACCCGTGGATGGAAGACATCATACTTCGATCCCGAAGTATTTGTGGAAGCGATCCGGAGAGAGTGCGGTGATCGCGGTATGCCCGATCCGAACGCTGATCATTTGGTTGAGGTACTGTCGCGATCGTGTGACGCTACCATGCCTAGGAAAGGTCGACCTAGGTATGGCAGGTCACCGGCTTACTGGTAGACAGATGAAATTGCGGAACTCCGCGGAGCCTGCTTTCGTGCGAGGAGAATTATGCAAAGAGCTCGTTCGGACGAAGGCAGGGTTGAATGTCGAGTAGCACTTGTTGCTGCACGCGCAGCGCTTAAGAGTGGGATAAAAGCTAGTAAACGAGACTGCTTTGAAAGGTTATGTGCTAGTGCCAATGCGAACCCGTGGGGTGATGCCTACAGGGTCGTAATGGCAAAGACCAAGGGCGTGATGGCGCCCGCTGAGCAATCACCAGAGATGCTGGAGCGAATCATCGAGGGCCTCTTTCCGCGCCACGAGCCAAGGCCCTGGCCCCAGGCCGCTGAGTCGTCCCACGGCCGACGTTCCAGTATCTCAGACCATAGCGTAGGATGGTCGGCCTCCCAGCCGAACATCCAAAGTAACGTGGGCGACGGCGGTTTGGAAGTCGGGGAGGAAGTGACGGTTACGAACGAGGAACTCATCGATATCGCTAAATCCCTAAAGGTGAGCTAGGCACCGGGGCCAGACGGTATCCCGAATATGGCCATTAAAGCGGCTATTCTGGAGGCTCCCGAATTATTCGGGGCAGTAATGAATAGATGCCTGGAAGCTGGCCACTTCCCGGACAGATGGAAGCGACAGAACCTGGTCCTATTGCCGAAGCCGGGAAAACCTCCGGGTGTCCCCTCGTCATATAGGCCGATCTGTCTACTCGATACTGCCGGCAAGGTGCTGGAGAGGGTTATCCTTAACAGACTCGTACAGTACACGGAGGGTACAAACGGGCTGTCAAGGAACCAATTCGGCTTCCGAAAAGGCAAATCTACGGTGGATGCCATCTTGTCTGTCACTAAGACAGCTGAGGTGGCAATCCAGCCCAAGAGGACAGGTATTCGTTATTGCGCAGTTGTCACGCTCGACGTGAGAAATGCGTTTAATAGCTAGCTGGGACTCCATAGCCAGCTCGCTTCGGAGCGTCCAAGTGCCGGTGTCGCTGTACAGAATTCTGGAAAATTATTTCCAGAATCGTGTGCTATGCTACAACACGGAGGAGGGTCAGAAATGCGTTCCAATCACCTCAGGGGTTCCGCAAGGTTCCATACTGGGCCCGGTGTTGTGGAACGTCATGTATGACGAGGTGTTGAGGCTAAAGCTCCCGGTAGGGGTGGTGATTGTCGGCTTTGCGGACGATATCACCTTGGAAGTCTACGGCGAATTTATCAGAGAGGTTGAGTTGACGGCTGCCCACTCTATAAGCATTGTTGAAGATTGGATGCGATCCAGGAAACTGGACCTAGCGCATCATAAAACGGAGGTTATTGTGGTGAACAACCGCAAGTCGGTGCAGCAAGCAAATATCAGCGTCGGGGACTGCACTATTTCGTCAACGCGGTCCTTAAAACTCCTTGGAGTCATGGTCGACGACAAGCTCAAGTTCGGGAGCCACGTCGACTATGCCTGCAAGAAGGCTTCCACAGCTATTTCGGCATTGTCTCGTATGATGTCTAATAGCTCTGCGGTATATGGCAGCAAGCGAAGGCTTTTAGCCAACGTGGTCCAGTCCATACTCAGGTATGGCGGGCCGGTGTGGTCATCGGCGTTAGGTACCAAAAGCTATCTAGCCAAGCTGGAAAGCACCTATCGTCTCATGTGCTTAAGAGTGGCGAGTGCGTATCGCACAGTTTCACATGACGCAATCTGCGTCTTAGCGGGTATGATGCCTATTGGTATCATCATCAGCGAGGACGTAGAGTGCTTCAACCAACGTGAAACTAGAGGCATACGGAGTACCACGAGATCGGCCTCGATGATCACATGGCAGCGGGCATGGTCTGATTCCACAAAAGGCCGGTGGACACATCGACTTATCCCGGAACTATCCGGATGGGTCAACAGGCGCCATGGCGAAGTCAACTTCCACCTGACACAGATTCTGTCAGGGCATGGTTGTTTTAGACAGTATCTGCACAAGTTTGGGCATGCGGAGTCCCCCGAGTGTCCGGAATGCGCGGACGTCGAGGAAACTGCAGAACATGCTTTCTTCATGTGCCCTCGTTTCGCGGGCGTGAGAAGCAACATGATGGCAGTGAGCGAACAGGACACTACTCCGGACAACTTAGTCCAAAGGATGTGTTCTAGCTCGGACGTCTGGGGAGCGGTCAATGCGGCTGCTACCCAGATCGTACTTGAGCTACAAAACCGCTGGAAAGCCGATCAACGGCGAATAAACAGCCTAACTACCATAGTCCAGTAGTTATCTAAGAGTGTGCGTTAAGCATAATAGCCCCTCCCTGAAGTAATACCGATAAGGTGGTTCCAGGGGGGATTGAGGCTGGAGACTCGAGTAGGGTTTTAGTGGGTCTGGATCTTCACGATCTTCACGAGATACCAAACCCCACTCCCTGAGCTGTCTTCTCAGGTGTCTGATAGCAGATTTCCCTACTCGTTAAAAAAAAAAAAAAAAAAAAAAAAAAAAAAACACACACACACACACAGTTTATTAATCAAGACAGGACTGATGGGGTTTTATGATTCATTCCTCATTTATTGTGTTTAAAAAATGCGAACGCCAGTTTATCGTTGTTCATTCTTCGCCTCCATACATCGTTCTCTTGCATTCCGCCAAAGATGGTTCTTAGCACCCGCCGTTCGAAAATTCCGAGTGCTTCTAGATCCTCTCCTAGCAGTGTCCACGTTTCATACCCGTAGAGGACAACCGGTCTAATTAGCGTTTTGTACAGTGTTCACTTTGTACAGGAGATCAGATTATTCGACCGCAAGTGTTTGTGGAGTCCGCAGAAGGCCCGACTGTGTTTTTGAACGATTATTCCCATGACGGGAAATTACGTCAACCATTAGCATTACGTGAAACCAATAGCAGAGTAGCTCAATTTTACTAAATTTCTCGAATATTTTCAAACAAACATATGTGGTTTGTGTATTGGGCATGTGAACAACATAGTTAAGAGTGCGTAGGACCGAAAAAGTACATTTTTGTCATTTTGGTTTTTACGTCAACTATGTATCCATGGGCAGTACTGACCTCTATTACTTTCTTTCAGTTGGTCACCCCTGCGAAATGGTACTTTCTTTCTACGAAAAGATTTTCCGTGAAATGGTATATCCCGCGTAAGCAGGCTTGGCATACACTTTTCGCTTCGATTTTGCTCTTTTGATTACTGCATCTCAGCCAAGCAAAATTTGAAAAAGTGATGTATGGGGCGTTTGTAGAATTTGTTATTATCTACAATATTGCTGAAGTACGCATTACTGTGCGTTTTGTATTTATGGCGCTATGAGGCTGCTACCCTCTTGGTAGCAAAAAGAGCGCTCTTTTTGCTACCAATCGCATTGCTGCCCTACAGCGCCGTAAATACAAAAGATAAAACTTTCTTCAGCATTAGTATAGATAATTACTAGCTCTACAAATGCCCCATATATCACTTTCTGAAATTCTGCTTGGTTGAGGAGCAGTAATCAAAAGAGCAAAATCAAAGCGAAAAGTGTATGCTAAGCCTGTGCATAAGGCTTTTCGCGAAATGGTATTTTGCGAAACTCTAAATTCCGCGTTATGGTCAACCGAGAATTGGTGTTCCGCGAAAATGGTATTCGGCGATATGGTTTGTAATGTTGGTGAATATTTAAATGCTATCCGCTTTATTTTATCAGGCTAAGCAATGGGGGGAGTTGTTTTCTATTTTACTGTGAGCAAAATTTGTATATTAAACCCATGAACTCCTCAGAAATTTGCAAAACTCGAGGTTGTGATAAAGGTCATCCGAGATTCAGGATTGATGTACAACAAAGTTTAATTTGTGGCAATACGAAGTTTGTCGGGTCAGCTAGTTAAATATATTGGCTGGTGACTTTAATATTAATTGGCGTAATAACTCAGATTCACAACTTTTGAAGCGTCTAGCTGATTTCTTCAATTTATTACAAACTGTAGATGAATATACGCGTGTTTCCCAGCACAGCGAACATTAATTGATCATGTTTATTCCAACTTTGATACTATACGCTCAGTTGTGGATGCTAATTTGAAAATAACCGATCATGAAACATTAAGAATTAACGTTTGGAATAACTCAAATAATAAAGAAGATTTTATAAAATTAAAGTGTTGGAGAAAATATTCGAAACAGGCTGTTTCGAATCTCTTTGAGAGAAGCGTGGACTTTCCGCTCGTGGTTGGCAATTTAGATGAATCTGCAGCAGTTCTTACAAATACTTTAAAAACGTGCACTAATAAATTGGTTGAACAAAAGTTTGTTTCTTTGAAAAACTCGAACAGCTGGTACAATTTAGATCTCTTACGCCTTAAACGTAAGAGGGACAAATGGTACAAAACGTTTAATAGATCTAATAGTCAAAATCATTGGAATAAGTACACGTTCGCGCGTAATAAATATTCGCAAGAAATTAAAAGAATTCGTTGTGAATATATCCAGAGAAAGATTGATCAGCATCAAAACAACAGCAAAGAGTTATGGAAAATTTTAAAGTCTTTGTTAAAACCTAGTAATTGCAAACCGAGGTCCATAACTTTTAATGGCACGTTAGAACAGTCCGAACCAGTAATTGCATGTAAGTTTAATGATTATTTCGTCGATAGTGTTTCGTTGTTCAATCAATCCATTGAATTGGTTGATGAACCTGATGAAATAAAACAACCAACTAATAATAATTGTAGATTTGAAAGATTTCATCCAATTACATTAGATGAATTTGTTGGTCCTGATTAACGAATCTTTGCAAATTGGCCACGTTCCTCAAGTGTGGAAAGAATCGTTGGTTGTTCCGATACAAAAAGTTGCTGGAACGATTAAAGCCGAAGAGTTTCGTCCCATCAACATGCTGCACACTTTAGAAAAAATCCTAGAGCTTGCTGTTAAAGGTCAGCTGCTGGAATATTTGAGTACGAATTCCCTGTTGATTCCGGAACAATCGGGTTATCGAGAAGGCTATTCTTGTGAAACCGCATTGAACATGGTATTTGCAAAATGGAAGGACTACTTAGAGCAGAAG
The DNA here is from genome assembly GCF_943734655.1 of Sabethes cyaneus. Taxonomy (NCBI): domain Eukaryota; kingdom Metazoa; phylum Arthropoda; class Insecta; order Diptera; family Culicidae; genus Sabethes; species Sabethes cyaneus. The sequence goes on from NC_071353.1 coordinate 83,643,994, forward strand.
GATACATTAGTCGCTGTTTTCTTGGATCTAAAACGCGCTTTTGAAACAATTTAAAGGCCCTTATTGTTGAGAACAATCAAGCGCTTTGGAATTACGAGTACCGCACTAAAATGGTTTGTAAGTTATTTGTCTGATAGATCTCAGAGGACTGCTTTTAATGATTTCGTATCTATTCCAGTGGGAAACAATCTTGGTGTGCCCCAAGGAAGTGTATTAGGGCCACTTTTGTTTATTATGTATATTAATGACATGCGCCGTGTTTTACATTTTTGCGATATTAATCTTTTTGCAGACGACACTGTGTTGTTCATTGCAGCTAAAGATTTGCACGAAGCCGTTTTTCACTTGAATGAAGATTTGCGTTCTCTTGGTAGATGGTTGAAGTATAAGCAATTGAAATTAAACATAACTAAAACTAAATTTATGGTGATTTCGCGCAGTCGATTATATGAAAATGTCTCAGTTATGATTGATGATGAGGGAATTGAGCGCGTTCGGGAGATTAAATATCTTGGCGTGATTATTGATGACAAACTAAAGTTCATTGCTCACATTGACAATGTCATCAAAAAAATTGCCGAGAAGTATGGAATTTTATACCGATTGAAAAACGAATTAACAATTCGAAGTAAAATACAGCTATACAAATCAATCATCTCTCCTCACCTAGACTTTTGCCCTTCCATTTTATTTTTGGCCAACGAAACAAAAATAGTGAGACTACAGCGCTTGCAGAATCCCATACGAATAATATACAAATTTCCTCATAACTCGAGAGCTAATGAAGTGAAAGCAACCAAATTTGGCATGTGGGGGTTTTAGAAGGCAGGATATATGAATGAAACACAAATTGTCTCATAATTTTCACATGTTTCAACCACAGACTAACAAACGTAACACTGAAGCCTCATTTTATCACCAATAAAAACGATCATTTCAAATGTTCACTTAAGCCAAGACTCAAACAACAGTCACTGCGCGAGAACGCCGTTTGCTTGCGCTGGCGCTGTTGTCAGATAATATACAAGTAAATTCATAGCATTGCTAAATTTATAACAAGCAGCTTTGCGTAGCGCGAAGATAGCACCAGGTGATGCTAGTGTTTTTTCCAAGTTTTAGGGGTGTCATTGAAACGATGTGTTGTTAAAAAATTTGTTCGAAGTGTTACGTCTGTTAGTCTGTGTTACAACCTTTATGATGCACACAAATGATTTTTAAAAGAAATCTATATGTGTCAATGGTTTCAGGTGTTATACTTATGAACTCCTTCCACGTATTTTCAAAGCCACCATTGCATTCAATGAAAAATTGAATATGAATATTTTGCTCTATTAAACATTCACTTAAACAATGGCACTCACAGATTCTAATAAACATACATATGCCAGAAATGCAGTTTACATTAGCCTTTGATCTAATGATCTGATATAGTTCTACGTCACCCTTTCGTACAACCCTTAGGGCTGTATACCTTGTAGTTTTTGTTTTGTTTATGCTTGCCTTGTTTTGCTTAAAATGACGTCGAAACAAGAAGTATTTCGAGAGCACGTTGTACCGTTCTACGAACTGCCACAGAAATCTCGGCAAAAAGTATACGGTACAACATTTAAAAAGCGAATATGTTGCGGCTTCGACTGTTTACCATATCCAAAGATACCAAACAAGTATTCGCAAGCAAGTTAGTGGAAAACCAGCCAAAATTATTGAAGGACATCGTTCTCTTTCTCGTTTCTTCAACAACAAGCCCTCTGGTTTGACTATCAATTAAGATGCAGCAGACGAATGTTTGAAGAAAATTTTGATCCCGTTTCTACAAAAACATCATACAGGTGGACAATACATGTTTTGGCCGGATAGAGCATCATCGCATTACGCCAAAAAACACAATCGTTCCTGAATACCCATTCGATCCCATTTTTCCCCAAAAACCACGACCCAAAAAATCTGTTTCAGTGCGCCCAATCGAAGATTTCTTCGTGATTTTGAGTTCCTTGGTATACAAAAATGACTGGAGAACCACGAACTGCAAAAAGTTGATTGGTAGAAACAAGAGATGCATTCGCAAAGTTGACATGACGGCCGTACAAATGTCTTGTTCGGACTGAACAGAAACTTCTTTGTAAATCGACGTATTTCGTTTGCCGATCAAAGCTAGAGAGTTTATTTATTTAACTAACATAGGATAAGTGTAATTTTAATTTGTTACCACTTACAATATTTGTTTCCGTAGTTATTGTTCTCGCTTTAGCCAATCCTAACCTTTGCGTTTACCGTATTGTAAATTTTAACGCGTTCGTTCTGTTCCGTGTACCTTATATATAAATGTAATTTGTTGCGTTCAATTAACATGTAAATTATTCAGTTTTTAATCACCTTATCGTCGATACAATATATTCAATCACTTTCTTGCCTTCAACCTATTTTAATCACTTTCTTGCCTTTAATTTATTTCAACCTCCTCAATGTGCTAACCCACTTAATCTTCTTTTCGTTTGACAGCCATCACTTTTCCTCTTCTGTCATCTATCACTCATTTATCTCCACCCTCTAGAAATCCCAACCTCAAGCAGTGTTTTCAACATATTCCCCGGCCCGTAACCCTGATCCGGAGGTCACACCTGGATTGGCGTTACCATCGATTTCAGCCACTGCCAGATTACTTGTCGCCCGTTTATACCTTTTCGTTTTGGTGCGCACCCACGCCTGCCGAATGCGTCCGTCGCTAGACACTATTGGCTCTTCCACTACGCCACGTACCCAGCACTACCTGCTGCCTCCTTCTACGATGTAGACCAAGTCATCAGCCTTAAGAGGTCTTGTTTTATCAAACCATTTACTCCTTTTGTTCAATGACGGAACATACTCCTTGATCCATCGTTGCCATAGTCCACTAGCAACCTGGCAAGAACGCTTATATGTATCTCTGAGCTCTCTGAGCGCTTGGAACGGATGTGGAGACGGCAAAGCTACATTTTGCAGATCAGACGGAGGACCCCGAAGAAAATGATTCGAGGTCAGCGCATCTGCTTCAGGCATCCTGAGATACATACGTCAGTGGTCGCGAATTGATCATATCCTCTGCTTCTACGATGGCTGTCTGCAGAATTTCGTCAGTTTGCTGCTTACCATCGTCTAAGGCTCTCAAAGCTTCCTCAACCGAGCGGACCATGCGCTCCCAGACACCCTCCATGTGAGGAGCTGCTGGGGGGTTGAAACTCCACCGCAAGGAATTGGTATAAGCATCAGCGCAGTCGAAATTTATACCTTTAATCAGTTCTCTCAGCTCTTTGCTAGCGCCTTGAAAATGAGTTCCATTATCCGATAGAACTTCAATCGGCCAGTCGCGTCGACCAACGAAACGGCTTATTGCCATCAAGCAGGATTGGGTTGTCAAGCTGTGAGTCACCTCCAAGTGCACCGCTCGTGTTGCCAAGCAAGTAAACAGTGCAATCCAACGTTTTTCCTTTCGGCTTAAAACGGCTACATCGAAGGGTCCCAAATAATCAATACCGATAAAACTGAAAGGGCGAAGCCCAGGCGTAAGCCGTTGCACCATACACAAGACGATGATACTTTTCTTACGACAGCATCTGCGTGGATCACATAATATAGCTGGCTTAGCTCGTTTTTTACCATCTGCCTATACCCATGGCCACATTGTTCGTGAAAATGCTGGACGGTTATGTATGTTATTCTGCTACCTGCCGGTAAGATTATCGTAGGTCAAAGTGCAGCTTCTCTGCACGTACACAACGGCCTTCCTTTCGAATGATTCCGGCTTCGTCAATTAAAGGTGTAAGTTTGCTCAGGCAGCTAGACTTTTCAACTGTGAGCCATTGGCTTATCGGACGATTCTTGTTTCGTTTCAGTACCTTAATTTCGTCCGTAAAAGCATTCCTCCAGTGCTGCTTTCAGCAAACGCTGCTCTGCCTTTTCGTATTATTCTTGCCGCAGCGGTACTCGAGCATGTGTAAACCTGTTTGGCTTTAATAATTTCAGCTGCCAACCTGTTGGTTTCAATGTCTCGATCGGTAGCTCTTTTACCTTTAACCTACAATTGGAAATAAATCTAAACACACGCGCGATAGTCCGCACCAACACAGTCCATTTAGAAATGCGAGTTGCGTCGATGACATTTTCTTGTAGCTTCACATCGTGCAGCAATAAGTGGATGCGTAGTTCTTCGGTCGTGTTCGCTGGAGGTAGCTCTTTGTTAGGCCACTCGTGCTCGCTTTGGTATAAAAACCTCGGCCCCCGTAACCAAACACTATCTGCGAGCCAGTCAGCCAATTTAGTTAAACTGAGGATTTCGCCTATTCTAAATCGAACAAACTGTTTGTATCTACGCTGGTCGGATCTAATCCCCGACAGCACAACACTCCATGGGCGTAGCGACGGGGGGGGTTGGGGTTTCAACCCCTCCCAGGAGATAATTTGTTATACACTTTCAAGCTTGGAATTTCACAGCCAGCTGTTGTTTAAAGCACAGGAAGATGTACGGGGCTGATTGTACGATCCCCGTCGGCGTCGTGAACTTTGAGCCGGGGTGGTTCGTGCTGTTTTAAGCCCCATTTAATTCCATCTTGGGTTACTCGTCGCCCATTTTCCATGCATCTCTGAAGTCGCAGTTTTTTCCTGCTTGAATATACCGTTGGATCTCCTTATTTGTGTTGTTGTCCGCGGCTACCAGCGATCCCACATACACGAGCTCATCTAGCACTTCTGGTTCGTCGCCGTCAACGATTACCGTCCGCGAAAAAAGCTGCGGTCCGCGTTAAATCAGACCAGACCACATCGCAAAATTTAAAAGAATGAGTTAATGACAGCAAACGATCAAGAATTTTCTAAGCTACATTTTACTCTAATAAGACTACATAAATGTTGCAAACAGCCAGTGTTATGTGATGATTTCGAACAATTGATAGCTACAAACCATACAGAGCAGCAAACTTTGAAAGCGTTTTTCTCGAAATAAGATTTTTGTCACTTGGCTCGGTCTGACTTAACAGCGACCATTTGAGCTATTATCATTATCATTGTATTTGGTCTTCGACGCATTGATTTAAAGCCTAATCCTGCTAGGCTCCGCTTTCAGTCTAGCACAGACGGCCTTCGTCGTGGCAAAGTTTCTGACACCTGCTTAGCCACCTGGCAAAGTCATCTGCTTAGCCAAGAAGTTTGCTACATTTACTGAGAATCAAACCTCCCTTTTCGAAATCTGATCATCGGATCACCTTAAGAGCGATGTTGAGAATCATACAGAGGATAAGTTGTTCTTCAGCACCCTTGCGGCGTCTCGAAGAGACTCAGTTCTATGGACTTTAACAGCCTCTCCCAGTCGAGATTCAAACATACAACGTACCTCAATACCGGCTGGGAAGCCATAACTTTAACTCTGTTATTTCAATTTGATTTTTTGTCTGATGAGCAAAGCAAAGCTGTGGGATTAAACGTCCTTTCAAAGACTTGACCCTTCTTCATCGACAGACTTCGCAGTCGGCTACTAGAGTACACCCAAGTAGCACACTTTAGGTCCATTTAGTTGAAGCAACCGGATTACGACTGAAATTAGTCATAATTCGGTTACCACAACTACTAACAACAACTGTAACAACCGTGCTAGTAGGGCAGGACAGTTACGGGGCTAATGCAAAAATCCTACTGACTCTAGCAGTACCGCCTAGCCGAAATTCGAACATGCGACGACTGCCTTGTGAGATCAGCAACGTACCTCGAAACCAACTAAGCGGCATTTGTCTGATGAAGAATACTCAATTTCAACCAAAAAAGATTTTATGGACTGCGGCCTTAAGCTCCAAACGTGGTATTGAAATCTGTTTGAGTGGGGCTACCTTTGAACGACTCATGATGACCAGCGCGCATGCAATTTCGCCTCACACTTGCACGGAAATATGCAACGCATCCATAAGCCGATTCGCTAACGTCAGCGAATATATGCAACTCTATATTTTTGATCTCCCCAGACTTTGCATCCCAAAAATAGCTACGCGGTACTTTGAATAACTCAAGCCTTTTCATCATTCTTATCCATCGCGTCCGTTTGGCGAACGACACCACGTCGATGGGTTCGTCCCAATCACACCCGGTTCTCCAAAGATCCTGAATAAGCATCTTTCCACCCACGGTTATAGGAGATATGATTCCTAGAGGGTCAAATTGCGCCATTACGACGCTGAGCACGGTTCGCTTGGTCGGGCAATTTTCGCAATCAAGAACCGTCATTTCCTCTATTTTTGAAGTGGTTGTTGCAGAACCTATCTGAGGCTGGCTCTCAAGCGATTCCCAATACACGCTTACATTCCGACCTTGCTTCATGGTTAAAGTGAACTGTCTCCATTCTAATGCCCCAAGTTGCCTAAGAAACTCTTCTGGATTTGACAGCCAATTTCTGATATGAAAGCCGCCTTTCGCGTGGATATATTTCACTTCTTCGCTATCGGACGCTCCCGGAATTGGCATATGACTTTCGGAAGAGATACGAGCATATCTCGCCCCTTTAGTAGTTCCGAATTCAACGATATACCCTTTACAGACGCGGCAGCGTCCCAGACGAGTCTTACCTTGCCGGGCTTGCGTGGATTTAGAGTCACATTTATCGGTAAATACCAGACCGCAGAACTTGGCGTGTTAGTTGTTTCAGCTTTGAGTTGGTAATCCTCTATTTGCTGCAACACGTTAACTTTTAACGCTGGATGCTTATCCAGTTTGCGTTCTAATGTCTTTAATCTTTGTGTTGCCATCAGATAGTTGTCTGGGAATCTTCTAACATCCTCTCGCCCGGCTTCATATGGTTCGCCTATTCGCTTCGTTGTGGCTTTTAACATTGATTTGGCTCGTTGTTCTTCTTTAGGTTCTGGTAAGCCAAATATTGCAACCCCAACATCGTCCAAAGTGTACTGCGTACGCATCAAGTCATGTAGCTGCTGATTGGTCACTGGCGTGATTGAATGCATGTTAAGATAGGTACTAGCTAAATGTTTCTGCTTTTCTGGTCCATATACCGTCCAGCCTAATTTTGACCGTACAGCGGTCGGTTGATATTGTTGTCCCACACGTGTGATTCTAAGGGGGCGAACAAATGTACATATATTATCGAGACCCAACAAGATAGACGCTCGTTCCGTTGGATGATCTCTCACCGGCAAGCCAGCCAAGTGAGGGTACTGTTTTTCTAGTTTCGCAAATTGCATGCCTTGTTTCGGTAATACTAATTCCGATACTATTCAGACATTCGCCAAACAAATCTTCTCACACGAACCTCGAGCCGACAGCATTAATTCCACTGTACAGGAACTGTTTTCGAAACGATTAATGTTTCCCGTCCAGGTGACGATCAAAGGCTCCTGAACTCCAGTCGCATTTAACTGCTTTGCTACTGTTTCTTCTACCAATGTGGTGGACGACCGCTCATCGATGAACGCCAAAGTATCATACTGCTTATCTCCTACAGATAGCGTTACCGGTATTATACGGAATATTATTGATCGATGAGCATCCTTCTGTACACTGCACTCAATTTTCTGAAGTTGCACAGATTCTTCTACCCGATGCAACAGTGTGTGATGCACACCCTTACAGTTTGTAATAGTACAGCGCGACTTAAACCCGCACGGTTTGTCACCATGTTTGCTCAAGCAGATACCACATAACTTATGCTTCTCTACCGCTGTCAGCCGTTCTACAATATTCATCTTCCGAAAATCATCACAAAATCGGATCCTGTGGTCCGTTCGGTTACAGATCCAACATGCTTTAGTAACCTTTTCACTTCGCATTTGCGACGTATGCGAACTCTTTCGTTTTGGAAAACTTAGTTTTAGGGTATCGTATTGTTTCGCTCGCTGTCATAGAATAGGCTACTGCTTCGGATGCGACATCTCCAAAACACGTGATATAATCTGTAAACAATCGTAGCGGCGTTCCTTTTTTGCACGTTGGTACTCTACCCATTTCATTTGATGTTTTGGGGGCAACTTTTCTACTAATTGTTGCACTAGCAACGGGTTACGGAGATGGTCCAGAAGATGCGCAGTCTCTAAATGGTCGCATAAGTATTTGACCGTTATGCCGAATGTGACGAAGGTTTGCAGATCGTCTGTTGTCGGCGGCGAAACACGTCGGACTTCATTTAGCAAAGTCCGAAACAGTTTTTCTAGTTGTCCAAATAATCGACGTAGGTCCTGAATATGCACCAGCATATTCCTCACTGCATTGAGTGCTTCTCCTTCTAAACTGTTCAGCAAACGATCCAGGTTCTCGATATTGGAATATCAGCAAGTAGTGTGCTCGAAGCTACTAATGAATAACGGCCATGTCTCTGGATCTCCATTAAATTTAGGGAGCGTTTTAGAGACTACTTTTCTTGTGGCAATCTGTTCACGAGTCAGCCTGAATATTTTGTCAACTGTCACAACTTGACCCCCAGGGACACCAGTCTGTTGTACGTCGTCATTCCCGTCCGTGTCAGGGGTTTCATCGTACCCGTCGTGGTCCGTACCTTCCTCGCTAGCCGGTAACAGTTGATCCTCAAGTAGCGTACGGTTAGATTTATTTTTTGGATCTTCCAGTGCCGTGTCGAGTTTTGGCTTTCCACCCTTTTTATATGCTCCGCGAACATCTCCTCCTGGCTTCGCTACTACCTTCTCCTGATTTTTCAACCAAGTTTTCACTTTTTTGCTGGTTTCTCCTGCAACACAATGCATTCAATAATGACTGGACATTCTGACGACTGTTGATCAGCTGGTTTTGAATAATGTCTCGCTGTATTACAAATTCCTGCTCCGCCGCCAGCTGACTATGTAACATTTCCTGTTCTTGTTTCAATTTTTCTTCCAACATCGTTCTTTAGGCGTCGAGTTCCATCATGCGCATTTTCCGTTCCAACTCTAGCTGTTTGGCATTCCATTCTATTTCCCGGCGCAATTTCTTCTCCCGGATCTCAATCTGTCTCGCAAAAGCTCTCTCGCGTTCGGGTTGCACCTCTTCGAATTGCTCTTCAGTTAGATCCGGAGCAATATTACTATCCCGAGCCGATCCCGAGTTGCTTTTCAAAGCCGACTTACCTTTATTCGATCTTGCCTTAGGGGCCATCCAGATACCACGTGGACAGAAAAATACCAATTTTCAACCCCCCCGTCCCCCTCCGTGGACAGGCGTGGACATTGCATCAACTCCCACCCCCTCTCCTGTTTGTCCACGTGGACATTTTTTTTGCTAAAATGTATTCTGCTAAATTTTATTTTCAACTTGATTTATGCAGTATTTATAGAAAAAGCTTACGTGAATGGAAGCTCCAGTCTAAAGGCCCCGACACAATGCATACGGATTTTCAGTCGTTGCGGAAATTTGAGTTTTTCCATGGATTTTCCGTCAATTTTCCGCAGCCTATTATAATCCGTATGCAAGGTGTTCGAACCTTAATTCTTGTGATCTTGTCTACTGCAAATTATTATCGACTGCAATAAAGTCCGTTTCAGCTTGACTTTCGCTTGACGATTCATCTCTGTCCAGAGTATCTTTGTCTAACCAAAGCACCTCAGTTTGGCCGTCTACTTCAACACAAGACTTTTCCGATGCGATGTGATTTATAAAATTTTCTGCAGGCGAATCCTTTTGGAAATACGTTGCCCATGGATGCCCTTGCATTTGATTTTGAGACAAATTACAATCCACATTTGGTGCACGCGCGACCTAAATGATAAATGAGTCACGTGACTGGTGAATATTCGTGGATTCTTTTGTTACCTTTATCATTTTCAAAAGAGGACAAGGATTGTAAAACAATAATAATATCTTTATTACTGCATTACATCAAATGTCAGGTTCGACAATCAACAGCTATGTGTACTAACGCAGGTTTAATCTTTTCGATAAGATTTATACCAGATATGTGCCCTCGTAATGATCGGTTTATGTGTTTAGGTCAACATAAGCCTCAGAAGATAAATCTTTATTTGAGCTCAAAAACAATCACTGATCAATGGTTAATGCTAATACATATGTAGAATCAATTCAACATTGCTGTTTCTAATTTCTATTTTTTGTAGGAAAAAAAACTTGTCCACGTGGACATTTTCCATACCCCCTCCCCCCCTCCGTGGACAAGCGTGGACATTTTCAGACCCCCCCACCCCCCTCTAAGCTGTCCACGTGGTATATGGATGGCCCCTTACTTGGCTTAGGAATGGTCAGCTGAGCAGGTCGAACACATCGCAAGCAATACCATTCCATTTCGGTAATCATAATGTCGACGCCGGCGCAGGAAAAATGAGCCCATTGCTCACAATTCGTGCACTGAACCCAGTTGATATCATCGGATTCTACTTTATTACAATAAACGCATAATGCATGAACAGCGGGTATAGCATCGTTGCCATCCATCTCATTGTCTTTGGAATTGCGATGGGCCATTCTTCTACGAGCAACTTAATCCGTAGAAATTATTCGTTGATTTTGTTTGGACTGAACAAAAACTTCTTTGTAAACTTCTTCATATATCTCCCCCTTTTTAACCCTAGAAACGCTACTGACTATTTAAAGGCTGTCCATTGACTACGAACTCATTTTTAGTTATTTCAGACCTCCCCGGTTATTTTCTTTCATACTTTTTGTATGATGCGTTGTTCTTGGCCGACCCCCTGCCCCTAATAGGCCACTTAGTTCATGGACGGCCCCATATGAACTACTTTATACTGATATATATGTGTATTGTTTATAAACATGCTAATGTTCACTGTTTAGCTTTATGTTTTTGGCACAATGTCACCCCCTAGAAGGGGTGAGATTGTGCCAAAGTTCATGCACTTCTAGTAAAACTAGGTTTCATTGTAACTAAACCATCTCTACGGTAGTTGTTAATTGAACAATTTAGTATATATTGACAGGTTTTAAATCAACTTAGTTCCTAAATTGTGTGTATACTGAGCTAAAGAACAAAAACATATGCTTTTTTGGCACAATCTCGCCCCGAATGACGGTAGTAAAACGAATTGTACCAAAATCCAAAACCAGATAACACTGTAGACTAAAAGAATTTAGACAAAGATGATCAACACTTTGTAAGTAACAAACAAATTATAACTCAGACAACAACAGCTAATAAAACGTTCGTAGAAGACCTAATGAAGATCCAAATCCGGATCGAAACGTTGGCGTGAAACAGAAAATATAGCGTCTACTATAATTTAATGACTGAACGGCCAAAATCCCAATCATTCGATATAAATATAAAGTATTAATAAAGTTTTGAATCGGTAAAGCAATATATCTACATATAAAAATATCAGACTGCAAATTTTTAATGTGATAATATCCTATTTATATTGATATTTTTTCAGGTGTACGTGCGGAGAACTTATTAACTGTAAATCAGAATCAACTGGAATTATATCAGAATATGTTTCTTGACGGTGTAATGGTTTCAGCAAAAGTTAATGGAAATCTTATCGCAATAGCTTCTAAATTGCCGTTTAACATTGGTTTTAAAAAGTTATTTTTGATGCAAGGATACTTTTCGTCACCTCAACGACATTCATATTTTCTCGATATAATATACTCTGGTGTAACTGATAAAATTAAAATTATAGATAGAACAACCGTGTTCTATGCAGATGCGATTTATATATCCAATATCGATAGAACTGAAGGAATATTGAGCAGAAAAGGTAATCTATCAAATCTTATATTTGATGCCGTAACAAGAACTCGTGAATTTTTAACATATGTTGGAGCCGAAAAAAATATGCAAAATATATCTTGTTCAAGTTTAGCAAAGTTTATTGCTCCAGTTAATGATATTATTATAAATAATATTAAATTGAAACAGTTGAATGTACACTTGCACATGATTGGTTATCGCCAAGGAACAATTTATGCTACAAAGTATTTCAAAAATAAACCGAAAGTATTTCAAATAGTCTACAGAGAGGCACTACCTGTGAATATACCTTGGCTCAAAAGTTCAATGAATAAAAATCGAACAGTGGAAACGCAGTACACATATCAAGGACCTATTAAAGTGAGCAACAATTTGTTTCTCGATGTGGTCAACAACTATTCTCTTCGGCATTTTTTCATTAATCGTATGCTCATGAATTACAAGCATTCCAACTATCAACCGGTAAGTTTGATTTATGTTCCATAGTAGCATTTTTAGTAATTCATGTACACTAGAGTCTCTTTTTTTACTCCCATTCATTTTACGGAATTTCGTTTTACGTCCACTAATTTACGCCTAAAATTTGAACTAATGTCCTCTTATTTTACGTTGAAAATTTGAATTAATGTACTCTCGTTTTACGTCAGAAATTTAAATTAACGTCCTCTTGTTTTACCTTGGATAACTATATTTTTATCAAGAGAGTTTAGATAAAATATTATTAAAATAAGTTTTATCATTTTCCCTTGCAGAACGGTTCGATACAGCAAACAGAAGGAAGATACATGTTTTCCAAGCTACTCATGATGAAAGATCAGACTAAATTTCAAATGTTAAATGGAATTCCTTTAAAAGACTTAATCACGAAATCTTCTCCTGATATACATATTATACCTAAAACGAAACTACTCGACGGTAGTGCTACGTTTATTGGACCATCATCATCTGTGTTTTGTAATAAATGTAGTATTCTCGATTTGTACAAAACAAGTTATCTGCCTGGACCACCCTCGTTCTACACAAAACAAATTACGTTTATTGAAAATTGTACACTTAGCAATGGAGCATTGAGTGGATCAACAGTAAACGGTCTAGCGATGAATAAGGCGAAATATTTTCTTCAACAAGTAGAAGATAATCTTACTATAATTTCAAAAATTCTGAAGCAGTTAATAATCACTCATCAAAGAGTTATAGTTGTTTCGACTAAAATTCCTGAGTTCTATATGAAAAACGTCGTTGATGATAATTTGTTATATGACAAAAGCATGCACCAATTGGAAATGCATGATACGCCATTATCTGTTGTAATTGCAGATGCGTCCAATGATGAAGGGCATAAATTTAGCTTGACTATCTGTAATGAATTATTTTGTTTGGATAAGGCTAACGTAAATGCCATCATAAAAGGCATTCCTCTTAGTACAAAATGGACCAAGATTACTGATGGCGACAAAAAGCAAGTGTTGATATTTGTTTTATCCAAAAGATCAGAATCATACATGCTTTTATTGTATGTGTATCAGTTGGACCGAATAATTACGCACCAGAATATAGATATTACACCTTTCACTGGCAATTTTCAAGTAATAGTCGCTCGAGAAAACGCAGTTTTGGTAGCTTTGTTTGAAATAATGAAACTGCAAAATACCGTACTGGGTAAATTAAAATTATATCGTTACAATACGGCAAAAATGAAATTGGAAGTTTTCCAAACTATTAGTGGAATTTATAACACGTTTATATCAATCTTTGTCGATGATAAAACGTTATTGATTACAGCGGAGCGAGAATCAAATGTACTAATAGTATATATCATTGAGCGTGTTGGTTGTTCACTTTATCAGAAAATTATATTTGATTCCTTCATTACTTCAGTAAAGAAACTACTTGTCGATGGTGAGTCTAATAGTTTTTTTTTTGTATATTTTTAATATAGTTTCGTTTTAGGCAAACCTGTGCTACGGGTTGCAACCGCAGATATGATGATTTATACATATGAACATACGGCATTAGAGGTAATTGTTTTTTTAATCTATTTTTTTTATTTAACAATTGGAATTGGCTCGTTTGCGGTAGCTTAGAGGAGCCGTATGGCTATTATAAAAATAGTACAATGGTGAGCACTGCTTATAACCTACAGTGTGACACATATATACTGCCGTGAATCGCATATCAGTCCCATATGTATTTTTTGTAATTTTGAGTTTAATCGCTAAACAGTATTAGTTATCATTGTTCTTTAGGTTGTAGAAAAAAATAGCTAGTTTCATTTCAAAAAATATTAAAAAAATATCAGGTCAGTTTGTCCCATCTTAAAAGTAGTCGCATATCAGTCCCACAGCGGTGGCCGCAGGAAGAAGATATAATATATCCCATAGTTTAAAGCTCAAATGAATGATAACACAATTTTATCAACTCTTACGTACTTTATTTACTCATATTTACTCTTATTATAGATAAAATGTTAGCAAACATCACAGATCGTTCATCAAATATGCGTTCACTGGTTTTGTTCTGGTAATTCAATCCAAATTTGTTTTTTTAGTTTTGTCTTATAGCATAATGAGCAAGACGCCGTTTTTTCGCCTTATCCAACTTCCTAATTTCTTTTCTAGTACGCTTTCTGGTTGGTTTTGACGATGTCTGGACATGTTTGCTTTAAAAAAAAGCTGCCATCCGAATCATAATCCAATCCCAAAGATTCGTCGACATTTTTTTCTGCTACAACACTTGCACCAGTTTTCTCAATTTCACCGGCTGAAACTGATGAATTGTCAAAACATGACCAAAACTTTTCAATTATTGTTTCGCGACATGAAAACGGTTCAAAATCATTCGAGTCAAAACCAACACAATCTTCATCGGAACTATCATCGTAAGCATAACATGCTCTAAGAAAACTTAACGAGGACATTTTTCAGGAGTTATTAAAACTTTTAAATAAACAACACTTTAAGCGAAACAATCAACTTTGACAGTTACACCGTAAACCGGTTTCTAGGTCATAGCGGGACTGATATGCAATTATTTTGCAGTCTGTCATGCAAAATAAAGGCATATCAGTCCCATTGTTCTTTTTTTATAAAAAAATAATATAATTTTGCTGTATAGTACTACAAAAGTATTAAAAACATTGTAATACATATTCTTGAGTCAAGGTAATAACGATATGTCATGCGATATTTTTCTTATCTTGATAAACATGATCATAGCTTTCATCACTGTTTTCTCCGATTGATGAATTTCCATATTGGACTGATATGCGATTCACGGCAGTATATTCGAACAAAAATCATTTTATGCTTGCAGCGGCATATACAATTAATACAAACAAACTAAGACCATGTGTGGGTGGCATCATGACTTTAGTCTTACTTGACGTAGTTTCATTTTTCGTATTGTGTCTCGTTCGGTGTGCACGTACCAGAGTTTGAGTTACGGTCGTTGATAATAAATAAATTACTAAACGGTGCTATATGCAGCACTATTTTTCGTGACTTCAAACATCACGGTATAAAAAGAGGATTTTGTGTACTATACACCAAAAAGATTTTTCGACAGGATCTGTTGAAAACCGGAAAAACCGGATGAAAACGTTGTGTTAGAACTGCAGAGATCAAAAAGGTTGTTCGAAAATGAATTCATCGCAGTTGCGACCGGTCTGCACGGAAAATGGCAGTTCAGCTGAATATCAAAAGCAAAACTCTTCGTCGAATTTTGAAAATGGATCTGGATATGAAAGCATTCAAAAAAGGTAAAATCCATGGATTAACGGAAGCAACAAAACAAAAACGGCAGGAAAGATGAAAACTGCTGCTCTGTCGCCACGGTGTTTCAGAAGTGATCTATTCTGATGAGAAGTTATTTGTTCTTCAATCACCGCATCATGCTCAAAATGATCGGTTGTGGTCTGGTCGGTTTCAATCATGGATGCTCCAAAGCACAAACGGAATGTACCACGATACCAAAATTCAACAACGGTCATGGTGTAAGGAGGCATTTCAAAGAAAAGGAAACTTACTTTTGTATTTATTGACAAGGGTGTGATAGTTAATGAAAATACTATCTAGAAATGGTCTTAGAACAAAATTTGATTGACCAAACTCATGTTTTAGTCTTTGACCTTGAAATGCGGTCAGCCATTAATATTAATATTTTTTTGAAACGATGGTTTTTTACAATTGATGGAGGGACGGTAGGGGAAAGTAATGAATTTTTTTTGGGAGAGGCGGGGAAAGGAAGGGGGGGGTATAATAGGTAGCTACGCTTAACAAGTTATCGTTGTGACTCCTATCTTTTGTCCAATACTGGAAGGTGCATGGGTCGAACCAAGCTATAATCAGTGATTATAATCTCCAATGCTGGAAGGTGCATGGGTCGAACCAAGCTATAATCAGAGATTATAACCTTCCGTTATTTGCGCCAACTTTTGTAACACGGATACTCGCGCTTTGTATTTTGTACAACACTCTTTATCTCGGAATATCTCGGAATCATGGCTATATAGAAAGTTACTGTCTTCAGCAAAGTTAATCAGTAGGTTAAGACCTTTCGTTTGGGGGATAAAATTTTATAAGTTTGTCACCAGGCGGCGCCAAAACGCGTAAATTAGACATCTTGCAATTGCAGCCATATACCAGTAGCTGCATTCGGAAAGATCCTTTTATCGTTCCCAAATGATGTAGCATTCTATTGATTAAGTTTTTTTCTAGCAGTTATCATGTTTTCTTTGATATTTTCACATAAAAGATCTCATCACATAAAGTATGATAACATTTCTGCTGTTGGCAGAAAGTAGGGCATCTGTGGTTAGAAAGTAAGGCTGATGTGGTGTTTTGATTTACTTGGGCAGGATATTTAGAAAGTTTTTTGCACAGCGATGATACATAGAGTGATAATTGGATATTTCCGTTCATCAGCCTAATATTTTTGGTCTACTAAAACATTTTCTGAAAACAGGATCTTACAAATAAACAGATTCCGTAGATTGAACACATTCAGAAAACTAGCCCATACACTAGCGCCGTGAAGTCGCGAAATTCTAAACTTTTGCACACCTGCGGAATGACCATCAACTGCTGAATAACTTTGCTGTATACAGAAACCATTTTCCCTTATGAAGAAATAAGAGAAAATTCCAGTAGAGACCAAGTGCGGTACCTCTCACACGCCGCTTGCATCGTTTCTGCGATTTCGGTTTGTGCTCATCTATTTTGCTGAACAGTTTAAAGCAGTGATGGCCAAACTTCACGATGATTCGTGCGGCCCGCGGACTGATTTGAGAGATGGTGGACTTATGAGAAAATTTTTTGATGATATACTAGTCACTCAGTTTAGTTGTAATGCCTCGTGCATGTTGTGAATAGAAATGCTTTCCGGTTAAAATCTTGGGGTGATTCCTAGAAAATGGTTTTTGTTGTCGCATATTTTACATTTTGTTATGCACTGGAATGGCCAGAGGTTATTGTGGCCCGCGGCATGCTTGGCCGATCTGATTTGGCCCACACCATGCCTATGCCTGGGCACCACTGGTTTAAAGCATTAATGTATTGAATAATTATGTCATTTTGTCATAAGTTTATTGAAGAATACATTTTGGTTTGACATCGATCTGTTACTTTAAAACAAAATGGCATCCAAAAATCTACAAGTGTTGTATAAAATACAACAGCGCGAGTAACGGAAGGTTAACATAAACTTGGATGCAAATACTCTAAAATTACTTTTCAAACAAAGAATATGTTTTGCGTAAATCGAAACCGCATAAAAATCGTGTATTTATTGAGATTTGCGTAACAAACGCGTAAATTCCGGAATTCGCTCGCGCTGGTTGGAACCAAAGTAGTTATAACGGGTGGCAACTAAAATTTTGGAATTTTTTCGCGGCCCTTATGATCAACAACAAACGAGCTCAGAATGAAATGAGAGTATGTATGTGTTAGCTCTCTCTCTCTCTCTCTCTCTCTCTCTCTTTCCCTCTCTCCTCTTTTTGTTAAAATTTTTTGTTTTGTTTATGCTTGCCCAGTTTTGCTAAAAATGGGTTCAAAACAAGAAGCATTTCGGGAGCGCGTTGTACACTTCTACGAACTGCAACAGAAATCTCGACAAAAGGTATACGGTACAACATTTAAAAAGGCGTAAATATGTTGCGCCTTCGACTGTTTATCACATCTTAAGATGCCCAACAACTATTCGCAAGCAAGGTAGTGGAAGACCAGCCAAAATTATGGACGCTGCAGGACATCGTTCTCTTTCTCGTTTCTTCAACAACAAGCCCTCTGGTTTGGCTATCAATAAGATGCACCAGACGAATGTTTGAAGAAAATATTGGTCCTGTTTCTACAAAAACATCATGCAGAAAGACAATACGTGTTTTAGCCGGATAGAGCATCATCGCATTACGCCAAAAAACACAATCGTTCCTGAATACCCATTCGATCTCATTTTTACCCAAAAACCACGACCCGAAAAATTTGTCTAAGTGCACCCAATCGAAGATTTCATCAGAATTTTGAGTTCCTTGGTATACAAAAATAACTGGAGAGCCACAAATTACAAACAGTTGATTGGTAGAATCAAGAGATGCATTCGCAAAGTTGACATGACGGCCGTACAACGCTCCTGTTTTGACGTCAAACAAAAGCTTCGCCGAACAGCCAAATACGAATCGTTTTCAAATGTACACTAATTTTTTTCAACAATGGATAATGTATCATTAATTTCGGTAAATCAGATCTTCTTCATGTAACTTTTGTCTTTTTTTGACAGCTTTAAAAAAAAATTCCAAAATTTTAGTTGCCACCCGTTAGAGGACTTACTGTACGTTAACATATTCTACAGTGGTGATACACACATGTACAATTTGAGGGTGTACTCAATATTGTTTACTAAATGCATGAAATTATATTATTTCATCATATTTTCCATGATGTGAAACAATATGAATCATAATGGACTTCAAAATTGATTTAGAAAAGTTTATATTTTTTGCATTTTCAAAAAAAATACGGCAATGAAATGAAACCACCTGGACTTTGTGCTTCTTTTCATCTAGTTTCTGGTTTATATTATTTATTTTGTATCCCTTTTCCGGTAGTCGAATAATTCTGGGTCAAAATTGGGGTATTTATTATATTAAAAGTTCTACAGTTTCTAAACAAGCAAAGATAGAGATATACTATATTTAGCAAAGTTGTGTATTTTTATTTTTTGTACAACTTTGGCTCCCAGTTGGCCTTGAGATATGATGCTGACCTAATAAGCCAGTCGTCGTATGTTCGAATCTCGGCTAGGAAAGACTGTTAGAGTCCATAGGATCATAGCAAATACTGTAAAACATAAAAAAGTCATACAACAACTACAATAATATGTAAAACAGAAAAACTGGTTTTACGATTCATATATTATATTGGATCCCTTTCTGGCAACACGGCACTGAGCTTCTCGAGCTTATAATAGAATAGAGATAAGCCCTATTTTGTAGTTAGTTGAATAAATGTACCTTTTAGTTACACATGCGCTTTCATCAATCGATCCCGAACGCTATCCTCATTTACCACGCGCGCGTAATCGATTTTACTAAGTAATATACGCGTTATTCGTACGGATTGTGATAATCCATTGTCTCGGCCCGCACCAAGGCTAACCTCACTTCGAAGATGGAAGACGCGGATATGAAAACCGTTCTGGCCACTCTAGCGGGGATTTTTAAAGAAAACCAGGTTCTCCAGCAACAGCAGATGGCCCAGACGAGAGGTATGCAAGAGCAGATAGCAGCGCTTCAATTACACCAACAACAACTGCAGGATCTTGTGAAAGCGATGTCATTCAAGCCAATCATGGCCCCGTCACGGCTTACGAACAATGGCACCGATAATAAGGAGTTTCTCATCGAGTCATTGGCGAACACTATGAACGAGTTTCATTATGATCCAGATACTGACGATTGTTTGTTCGATGTGTGGTTCTCTCGCTACGAGGACACATTTTCGCAGGACGCAGACAAACTAGACGATTCCTCAAAAGTTCGTTTGCTACTCCGTAAGCTTGACACGAAAGCACACAGCAGGTGCGTGAATTTCATTTTGCCTCGCCAACCTAAAGAAGTTTCTTTTGAGGACACAGTGAAGAAGCTAAAGGAAAATTTCTCTCATCGTACATCTCTGTTCAATAAACGCTGCAAATGTTTGCAGTATACGAAGCCTGTGTCAGATGATTTCATCACGTACGCTGGTACTGTGAATCGTTTTTGCGAGGATTTTAAACTTAGCAGCCTCAAGGAAAACGAATTCAAGGCTCTTGTATTTGTTTGTGGCCTCCGTTCGCCAAGAGACTCCGAGTTACGGACTAGACTGCTGTCAAAATTAGAAACTGAGGAGGCAGCTCACGGTAGATTCGCTTGCGACTGAATGTCAGCGGATGTTAAATCTCAAACTAGACACCGCGCTGATCGAGAATATACCTCAGACGTCAACAGCATCCATCCACGCTGTGAATAATAAGCCTCGTACTGGATTTAGTCAGAAGTTCAGTCAGAAGAGCCCGGAAAAACACTGCAAGGATAAACCGAATGGAACGAAAAGTCCAAAATCGCCTTGCTGGCTGTGTGGTGGCGCTCACTATACCAAAGAATGCCCGTTCTCAAACCATTTCTGTAAAGATTGTAAGGTGAGAGGCCATAAAGAAGGGTACTGCATTTTCGTGTCGAAATCGAAACATTCCACCGGTAAACAGCAGCGGTCTAACATAAAAGAAATCAGCAGCGACTAATCAGCAGCGTCGCAGAAAGTTTATTACTGTTCTCATCAACGGAAAACCAGTTAAATTACAAGTGGACACTGCATCGGATATCACTGTGATAAGTCGGCAAAACTGGAAGGCACTTGGTTCTCCTACAGCAAGACCGACGAGTCATAAGGCTACTAGTGCATCCGGTGGCAACGTTAAACTTGAAGCTGAGTTTGAGTCCGTCGTTACACTCCAAAATGCTACCCGTTCTGCTTTGTGCTATGTTACATCGGGTGATCTGAATCTTCTCGGGTTAGATTTAATCGAAGCATTTGATCTTTGGTCCGTGCCGTTGTCGTCAGTGTGCAATGAACTATCATCCAACAGCGGCGATGATCGTGTCAGTAATCTCAAGCGTATTTTTCCAGAAGTTTTTCAAGATTCGCTTGGGTTATGCACAAAAACAAAGGTGAAATTATTCCTGAAACCGAACCAACCGCCTGTTTATGTGCCTCGACGCCCGGTAGCACAAACTGCTTATGAACCTTTGGAGAAGGAGTTAAAACGATTGGAGAGTATGGGAATCATCACTTACGTAGAACATTCCGATTGGGCAGCACCGATCAGCAAACAGTATTGGGCAGTACGAAAAGCAAACAACACAATTCGTATATGCGGCGACTACTCTACCGGCACAGAACAGAAGTGGAAGTTAAAATCAAAACTCGTAACTCTAACCTTTTACAGATACTAGCGAACCTGGCGGTGGAAAGTGGCTTTTTACACGGAAAATTTGCTACACAGTTTTCCAACTTTAGACTAGCTGACCCAAAGCAAAGTTGCCAGAACTATTCTTTGAAATTCTTGTACGGATGTACGGAAATGGCAAAAAGGTGTTAATAATCTTTATGCTCAAGCGACCTAACCAACAAAAACTCAATCATGCACGTATCAATTTAGTTATATAGAAGTGAATAATTTTCTAGGAATCTCAAAAACAGTGCATTGGTAACAATAATTTACATTTGTCTAACATAAAATTTCACTTTTCGGGCGAGAAACAGCTGATGCCGCTACAAAAGTTAAGTTTGCTGCTACGGAAATATCGTATTAATCGTTCTTATACAAGCACACTAGCCGCACACTAGCATAAAAGTGATCCAGATGTGTTGACTTCACCTATTTTGTTCGAAAACGTCAAAGTTGCAACCGTGTGATCAAAATTAGGTGTTTTCTCATCTCTCAAACATGCTAATGTAGTTGCCGCTAGCCGCAGGTGATCAATAATAAAAATCAAAATCTATACCAACGCGACTTTTCATTTTACTCCTGTTTTATACGTTACACCAGTTACGCATATCGTTGGAAGTTTAGCATAGAGATTGCTGACAAGAATATTACGCACACTTCGCCGCGTATACGTATACGCGATTTGCTTGCATCTGGAGTTTTTTTTTCGTTGCAAAGTGTTTCCCAATGCATACAAACCACCAATACAGTCGCACATCAACAATGCTTACATAAAATTTGTTTAAGATCACATGCCGCATGTTGAATTCGATTCTCGTCTCGATGATACATTTTGAAAATTCATAACACTTTTCTTTCTGGCATCCTTGCCAACTCGTCTAAATGCTCCAGTCTCGTCACTAGGGACTGGTGAGGCTGTCCAATTCTACATATTGTCCGTATAGCATTTATCCAAGCCCATGGCAGACAACCATGTTCTCGCCGCCAACATCTCGTGTGTGCGAAAATGAGATAGCAATTGAGCACTGCGTTTCACTCAACTGCCAGCAGTCTGATTTGGGCCCGCTGTCAAATTTTGAGCCCCGGACATGCTGTCGCTGACGTTTACTGCAGCTCGATATAGAGATGTCGATGGGGTGCATTTATCAGTTTTGGTTTTGTTACCCACTTGCTGGTTGGAAGTATTAAACAGGAAGCAATTAAACACTGTATTTTTATTACAATTTTACTATTATTAGCTGTTGTCTCCGTTATGAAATTCAAGTAGTCGAACCAACTGAATCTGTCAGTTCACTCAGTCAAACCAAAACAAAAACAAAAGTTGGGTATTTTAATCCCCCCGTATCTCGTCTAATCTGCCTGGACAGTGGGTAAAGTGATGAAATATGTAGTTATGAATTCTTTTTTTACGATATTCCTAATTTAAAAAGTTTTTGTATAGTTGTCTTCTGTAAGTTATTTCAATTTATTGCTTCTTATAAATTCAAATGATTTACTTCCGTTGTACAATGCATGTCGTTTGATTCCCCAATTAATTTGTATTATCGGTCCATCAAAACGAAAGCATAATCATAAACAACCCAAATTTTGAGCTTGCTCTTTTTCATCCATTTTCAATCCGAACTTCATTTTCTTTGCCTCGCTTGAAAGTTATAACCCAAAACTGACACCCAAGGTAAATTTCGGAGTATTTTGTTGACTAATGGCCGCTTCAGCGTCGGCTGCGGAACATCAACCACTTGTCTCCGGGGACATTTTTGTATTTTGAGATAATTCATTTTGCGGCACATCAAATCACATCGGCTTGGCAAAATAACACTAATGGAACTACCCGGTACTTGGGGGCAATTTTGAATTTTAGGATGATTCATCTTGCGGAACGTCAAATCACATCACCTTGATACCATAAGACTATATTGAAAGTATAATAAAGACATTTTGAAGGCAAATGGTCACATAAGCATCGGTTCTGGGAATATCCGGTACCTGGTTCGGCGGACATTTTTTTGTGCTTTTCTGTTAGGCTCAGGCTTCATGCGGAACATCGAATCACATCGCTTTGATAAAATGAAATTGATGGAAGTACAATGGTGTCAAATAGCCACTCCAGTGTCAGTCGCATAAAATCCGGTACCCGGATTTAGCGGCCCATTGATGATTTAAGGGTACATAAGGTATTTAATTTATAATGAACCGTAAAACGGCATGATTCAGCACAAAGCAAAGCAAAGCCATGGGTATAAACGTCGTCTTGAGAACTTGACCCTTCTTTATCGACAGACTTCACAGCCGGTTATTAGAGTACAGGGTAATTACGGGGCTAGTGCAACGATCCTACTGACTCTATAGCAGAACTTCCAAGCCAAGATTCGAATATACGACGACTGGCTTGTTAGGTTAGCATCATAAGATGGTTTTTATTCCAATGGTAATGGTTGCTTCTAGAACGCATTATTAGTTTGATATATGTATTGTAGTTTTCAGAGCCATACGATTTTGTTTCGATTTGGTTCCAAAATGTCTCCATTGTACTTCCATCAATGTCTTTTGATCAAAGCGATATGATTTAATGTGCCTTATCCCAAAATCCAAAGAATTCCCCTGAATCAGGTACTGGATGTTCCAGATCCGATAGTGATGTGGTCATTTGCTTTCAAAATGTCTTTATTATACTTTCAATAGTCTCATTTTATCAAGATGATGTGATTTGATGTGCCGTAAGATGAATTATCCTAAAATGTAAACAATGTGTCGCGAATCAGGTACCAGATGTTCTTCCGGCACCGATGTTGAAGTGGCCATATTGGTCCAAAATGTCTCCATTACTTCTATTAGTCTTATTTCATCAAGCTGATGTGATTCGAAGTCTGCGGTACATCAATTGATGCCATTGATTAATGATGAATGAGTTATTTCAAAATACAAAACGAAATTCGAATTAAAATGAGAATGAGAGCAAGCTCAAATTTTTTTTTAATGCATTAGGAAGGTTAAGAGGTTATACTATACACAGTTGAGAGGACTAAACCTTTTAACTGATTAACGTGGAAATTTGAATACATGTTACGGCAACAGACTAAAAAAAAATAATTTTAACCTTCGATTAATCTCTAGAAAATATTTCCAGAAAACTTGTTAAATCAACAAATCGAAAATATACCTTGTTCAAAAGTTTCAAGTAGATCGGTTTAGGTTTTTTCGAGAAATCATGCTTATCGACTTTGGTAACACAGTTTTGAGAAACTCGCTTTCGCGATTTGCGCTCTGAAACGAAACGATCAGACAAAAAAGCGCACAATTTTTTCTCTTGAGAATATTGTTCAGTATTTTTGCAAAGAATCTGTTCCAATCTGTTTAGGATAAAATTAACGTATTTCCAAATATTCCTGTGTGAATTGCTGTCCATTTTTTACAAGACTTCGATTTAAGTCATTTTGATTAAAAATCAAATGATTTCTTATTTTAGTTTTGAAATAATCTCAAGAGATGTTCAAACGGGTTCAAAGCTGGACTAAGGGCTGATGTTTTGATAATGCTAAGACAATTGTATTTATGGTATCGACCGCTTACAATGTATATTTAGATTGTTTAAACTCATCATCCCGGTACAATATGAATGTACCATACAACTATAAGTTTACTTTAATATGTTATCACAGAACAGAAGTGGAAGTGGAAATCCAAACACGTACATGCTACTTTCTACAGATACTAGCGAACCTGGCGGTAGCGAGTCACTTTTATCCATGAAAACACACGAACGTATACGAATGCACACAAAAGCATGTGAAAGCTGCTATGCGATTGGCAGCGAGCGTTCTGTTTATATTGCTGTTATTCGCTTCTATACGAAACCTTCCCAAAAGAAAAATAAAAACAAAAAAAGACTTTGTTACCAGTTTTGATCGCCAAATCGTTAGGACTTCCACTTCTGTTCTGGGATGTTCTTCTTGTTGACTTTTTCGGTGAGAAAAAGTTTATTTCAGTTTCGCTTAAGGTTGTTCAGATAATCGAATTTACACTTAGTTCTATCCAAAAATATATAAACTTGTTACCTCAGAGCTTTTCATAAAATTTATTGCGGTCGAATCCATTGAATCTAAATTGGTTTGTGTAAAAAGCCAAAACCATGGATTTATACCGTCTCTAGACATTACCCTTCTTTATCGACAGACTTCGCAGCCGGCTGTTAGAATACAGGAATATTACGGGGTCAGTGCAACGATCCTACTGACTCTAACTAGCAAGCCCCGCCAAGACGAGATGGCTTGTTAGACCAGCATCGTACCTCGAAGCTAACTAGGCGATGCTAACTGGTTTGTGTATGTGACATAAAATTGGTTTGTGTGTGTGACGCCTATGCTTGTATATGCATATGTACATGCGTGTATACATATATACGTAAACATAATGACAAATATATTTTGTTCTTGTCGAACTGAGTCGAATGACAGTCGCCATTATGGCTCGAAGAAGCTGGATACATAAATGCATATCATAATAGTTCGTAATATTTGGATAGCATTTTTGACATTTCCTAAATACATCGCACGTTTTCTTTCCGCACGTTCCTTTAGTTTTAGTGTGAACGTGCGGAAAGAAAACGTGCGATGTAATTACGAAATGTCAAAAGTTCTGTCCAAATATTACGAACACACTAACACAGATTATACGGTTCGCCATTACGGATCGTAAAAAGCTGGATAAAATTATTGAAAAATATTCTTCTTTACGCAGAAAATGCACACTTATGTTAAACAAATAATATTTCATTCAGATTTTCAGGTTTATATACCCAGCGATAGGATGCTTCTTGAAAACTGCTATCCAAAATAACAGCATACTCTGTGAAAAAAAATCAATCAATCCGGCAAGAGCACAACTCACGTGACTTGTGCTCTATTGTGATAATAGAAACGATATTTAGATAAAATCATGCATTTTCCATTTTGGACTTATGGCCAACATTTTGCATCAAATACTCCTATGTGCGAAGTAAAGCTGAAATATTTAGACGAGTCGAGGAATTTCGTTTAGACGAGATTTTGAATGACAAGTGCACTCAAAACAAGAAGTCGTCAAAGTTCTTACTTATTGGTAGAGTTTTAGACCAGAGCGTAGATGCCAGGTTTTGCTCGAACGATTGTTCGAACTTCCACTTCTGTTCTGTGCTACCGGTTTAAATAACGCACTTCAACCAAATAGCTACCCGTTACCGGTACCCGATGATATATTTTCTTCTCTTGCTGGTATGCGTCATTTCAGCATCATCGATCCTTCAAATGCATACTTGCAAATTGAAATGGATGAGTAGTCTAAAAACCTCTTAACAATAAATACGCACAGAGGACTGTTTCGTTTTAACCGGCTGGCCCCAGGTGTCAAGCCAGCACCGGGAGCATTCCAGAAAATCATGGACTCAATGGTAGCTGGACTGAAGGGAGTACGAACATATCTTGATGATATCTTAGTGGGTGGTGCTACGGAAGCACTATGGGCCAGAAATTAAAATTTCGGGACAAAAATATTTGCGGTTAGCATGTCTCAGCTCAATGTGGTCTTCGGCAACTTTTTGAATGAAAAATTGATGCATATTTTGAAGGGGTCGTGTAATATTTAAGCGTTACTTAAACAACAATTTAAGTAATAACTTTTTGAGTAAACTTTCTTTCACCTTTTTGGCTTTAAAATATTAAAGATAAACCAATTTCAAGTAATTTTTCTGAAGATATGAAACTTCTACCTTTTTTAGCAATAGACCTTTGTTTATAAACGACCCCTCAAATCACATTTCTTCTTGTAACATGTTTATTTCAACAGACAGCTCAATGTGATGTTCTAGAAAATATTTTGCACATAAAAGAGGAATATTTTTGCTAAAGACTGTTTTGCTTTATATGCATTAATTAATAAGATATAACTGATTTTAGGTTAAAAACCGTCTGATGAAAAATCCGAATATCTTAGCCATCTGCAAGTATCTGCAATTAGTTTGCATACCAATTTGTAGGGAATTATTAAAGCTATCTGCCCAAATGTGTATTTCAGAGAATACCTGGGAATATCATGGCTGGGAATACCTGGGAATAATGCGGATTTTTTTTCATGCATTTTATAACTTAATAAATATGCGCCCTAGCGTCAAACAGTCTTCACAGAAAATATGTATTTCAACATACTCAATAACTTTGTAGAACATTTGAAAGAAATAAAACAGTCGTGTGCAAAGTTATTGAGTGTAACTGATTTTTAAGTGCTCTTTTTTAACACATAATTATATTTCGTAACCGGTAAGAGATAGATAGTTACTTTATTCAGCAAAGTTGCTTATTTTAGTATTTTCTGCAACTTTTAGAGAAAATTTTTTTTTTTAAACTATTTAAGAAAACAAAAGTTTGTATCACCCTAATAGGTGAATTCATGGTCACCCTAATAGTGCAGGAAGATGCGCTATATTTTACTGTTTAACTGCAAATATATTTGTCCCGAAATTTTAATTTCTGGCCCATAGTGGGAAGGGGAGCATATCAAAAACCTGTTCTCGAACGCATTAGATTTGTTTATTTGTTTATTTGTTTATTTGAGAAGGGAAAAGCCCGCTGGAGTGGAACAGTTATAACAGTAGGCACAAAACCTCCTATCTTTTAGTACCAACAGATTTACACCAAATGATACATTTTTTAAACTTAAAACAATGAGCACATAGTTTCCTTAACAAATAACTTACAAGAACTAGATGTATACAAAAAATAGTAGCTTAGGACTAACACGATACTATTGATATTATAAAGGACAAACTACATTTGTTTCAGAGCCCTACGAAAACGAGTTTTTAGAACGGTTCGAGATACGTTAAAATCAAAAACATTATAACATTTATTAAAAACGCGACACATGCTACTGAGAGGCTCATTACTACCATAATTAGTACGTGAGACGGGAATGTAAAAAAACAGTAGAATCAATATAAATAGAATGCCAGTGTCGCTGCAGTGCTCGTGGTAAACATCACACATTTGAAAATTATGTATTTACATTGTATGCGCATATGTGTGAGTGATCGATTCGAAACGGGAATCTGATTGTCAAACTAAAAAGGCAACCCAATAAAAAATCTTTCTGCTTTTTCGTAAATCACGTAGGATAAATCACCCGATTTGGTCGTTTTAAGGTATTTCGTCGGCAGGAAAATTTTCTATTGGGCAATTTGACAATGTAGTTTCCGTATCCAAGACACGAACCAGCAACATGTTTGCCACCAAAATATCTATGAAACACCAGCGACACTGGCATTCTATATATATTGATTATACTAAAAAAACGCATGGGATCGAAGATTTCTACGGCGAATGTTTATGTTTAGGAGTTGCAGAATATCGGAACAATCAACAAACGACGTTAAGATGTCGGAGATAAAGGTAGCTTTAGTAACATCGCGCCGAAGTGCCAACGTATCAAGCCCGATCAGATTACATCGATGTTGGTAACTTGGGAGGTTTGATGGATCATTCCAAGGTAGGAGCCGTAAAGCGAAACGCACAAATTTCCGTTGGATTGCCTCAATCCGTTGAATACTGTTCTGATAGTACGGTGCCCACACATTCGAGGCATATTCCAATACAGAGCGCACTAAGGAACAGTACAGAGTTTTCAAACATGGAATGCTAGTAAACTGCTTTGTGGCCCTGAATAAGAAACCAAGATTTCTCGAGGCTTTAGAGCAGATGAAGGCTATGTGATCCTTGAATGTCAGTTTGGAGTCCAGCAAAACTCCTAAGTCTTTTACAACTGTTTCCCGCTTTAGAACAACGTTAGATATTTTATAATCAAATGTTACAATTGATTTCTTGCGTGTAAAAGAGATGCAGGAGCATTTGGAAGCATTTAATAGCATCCTATTGGTATTACACCAGTCAGCAAAACTACTTAGCTGCGATTGCAAAAATTGGCAGTCAGACATATTCTTAATTACGGAAAAAAGTTTGAAATCGTCGGCATACGATAATTTCATGCATTTAAGAGTAGGATGGATATCATTGAGGTACAGCAGAAAAATATATGGGCCTAGATGGCTGCCTTGAGGTACGCCAGATGTGACCGAAAAGGGCAAAGAGATAGTATTATCTAGATAGTATAGTATTATCTGGCTTTCACCTTCAGCTTTCAAAATGTCGCTTTTTCATGAATGAAATTAAATATCTTGGACATGTCGTCGACAGCTCTGGAATTCGACCGGATCCAGACAAGCTCCAAGCAATTTCGGAGATGCCACCTCCTACTAACCTGCAAGAGTTACGATCGTTTTTAGGCGCAATCAATTATTATGCCAAGTTTGTATCGGGTATGCATCAGTTGCGTTACCCGTTGGATTGCCTTCTTAAGTCGAATGCAATATGGAATTGGACTCCTGAGTGTCAGAGTTCATTCGACAAGTTCAAATCGACTCTAACATCGGATCTCCCGTTGACACATTTTGACCCCCGGCACGAGATTATAGTGGCAGCAGACGCTTCGAACACAGGCATCGGAGCATGCCTCATGCATCGTCTACCGTCAGGCGCAGTTAAAGTGGTACAACATAGGAGCTGATCACTTACGCCAGCGGAGCGTAATTATGGGCAAATAGAAAAGGAGGGCCTTGCCTTGGTATTTGGTGTCACAAAATTTCATTCCATGATATTCGGACGCCATTTCACTCTTCAAACGGACCATAAGCCGCTTCTTTCTATATTTGGTTCGCACAAAGGAATACCGGTCCATTCAGCAAATCGTCTGCAGAGATGGGCTACAATTCTACTAACATATGATTTTCGTATAGAATATGTAGCGACTGAGAAGTTTGGATACGCGGATGTCCTTTCTCGTTTGATATGCAAACAAAAACATCACGACGAGGATTATGTCATTGCTTCACTGCAACTAGAAGAAGACATGGAAGGAGTTTTTGATTCAACGGTTAGCAATATTCCAGTGACACACGATATGATACGAATTTTATATATATATATATATATATATATATATATATATATATATATATATATATATGTATATATATATATATATGTCAGTTCTCAGATAGAAGCAACCCTGTTTTTCCAAAATGCTGTCAGTGCTATAATTGAGTACTAATACAGTTATACTAGGTAATCTCTCTTACGCCATGATACCTGTTGTAAAAACGCATAACGTAGGGTATAACAAAGCTTAAAATAAAATATACGGCCATTAGCCATCTAAACTTCGAGCAGTTCAATACCAAGCAAAAGTGATTTTATTGCCAAGGCCGAAAACCCCCGATCCTGCTTTAGACATCTGGTGCCGTGACCAGGATCGGGTTTCGGCAATTCCGTTCATAAGTTGTTACTACTATCACTTTCTACAATACTGCGAAGCTACAACGCCTTCCCGCTTATTTTTGATGGATTTAAAAGGATTCAAGGTCTAAATAAAAAAATCACACGGTACGTAATTTTCCAAAGTGCGCAGAAGTGTATCGCGGGTGCCTTGAGATTTCCTTTTCTTTACGATTTTCACGGTTAACGCGCGCATCCTACGACGGGAATCCCGTGACATCCGGCAGAACGAGAATCATAGAAGCCATTGCCGTGAATACTCAATCACCGAAGATTTATCATTCAGCCGCCGAGCCAGTTCCTGCTTTCAATTTAATTCAAGGCATTATACTAGCCTTGAGAAGGTTAGTAGCACTCCAACTACTTTATTGTGCCTTTCCGGTGCTTCCGTGTTCCTTTTATTCTCCGATCTAGTGTCTTCACATACGGCGTCCAAAATGGCGGACGAACGCACAAAGCAACAGCTTCTCAATCGGCGTACAACACTTGTCGCGTCATTAGAGCGAACAGCGCGGTTTGTCGAGAATTATTCAGCGGAACGGGATGCAGGCCAAGTGCAACTGCGTCTGGAAAATCTGAACACCGTGTGGACGGGACTGGAGAATGTACAGATCCAGCTTGAGGATTTAGAGGATACATCTGAAGGCATGACCAATAACCTCCAATTCCGCTCCGACAATGAAACCCGTTTTTTCCAAGTAAAGGCTACACTGCAATCTTACCTTCCTGTGGTCTCTTCTACTAGCGCATCCTCCCAATCAACATATTCCGGGCTGTCAGCCATTAAGTTACCAACTATTTCCTTGCCGGAGTTCGACGGAGATTACAACCAGTGGCTTACCTTCCACGACACCTTCTCTGCTTTGATACATGACAATGCAGAAGTACCCGCAATCCAAAAATTCCATTACCTTCGAGCAGCCTTGAAGGGAGAGGCAGCTCAGCTGATCGAATCCATAGGGATCAGCTCCGCCAATTACTCTATTGCTTGGCAAACGCTCATATCGCGCTACGCCAATGATTATTTGCTTAAAAAGCGTCACCTTCAAGCACTACTGGACTGCCCCCGAATGAATACCGAATCCGCTACTGCGTTGCACACTATCGTTGATGATTATGAGCGCCATACTAAGACTCTTCGCCAACTTGGAGAACCAATTGATGCATGGAGCACCATGTTGGAGCACTTACTTTGCCAACGGCTCGACGATGGTACCCTCAAAGCTTGGGAAACTTTCGCCACGACGACTGAGAACCCAGATTTCAATTGTTTAATCGGTTTCTTGCAGAAGCGCATTCGAGTGTTAGAGTCAATGTCCGTTAACCATCAATCTCACCCAGTCTCTAATCATCCGCCGCCAGTATTTCGCCGCTCACCGTTCAATCGAACTTCCACTTACGCCGTTGCTGAAATGAACCAGTACAAATGTCATGCGTGCGATGAGCATCATTTTTTATTCCAGTGCCCCCAGTTTGGAGCAATGTCCCTAAGCGAGCGTATGAATCTTGTAAATGAGCAGCGCCTGTGCCACAATTGCTTTAACCAAAATCACATTGTTCGCAACTGCCAATCGAAATTCTCTTGTCGTCATTGTAAGAGAAGGCATCATTCGATGTTGCATCCTGGCTATCATCCAAATTCCCACGAGCAGATTCCTACAACTTCGCACGCAATGGCTACCCCTCCCGCACAGGAAGATGTGGGCTCTATTGTGCATACAGCCACGGCTTCTCATACCACTACCAATCCTTTTTGCGCTCTTGCTCCACAATCCAATGCAAATGTGTTACTCTCTACAGTTGTAGTATTAATCGTCGATTCTAGCGGCGAAGTGCACCCTGCTCGAGCGTTACTAGATAACGGATCACAAACGAATATTATAAGCGAGAGATTATGCCAAATTCTCCGTTTAAAGCGCAAAAAGATTAATATTCCTGTTTTCGGCGTGGGCCAGGCTTCATTCAACGTTCGTCATTCAGTCATAGCTAATATTAAATCCCGGATGAACAACTTTGAAACCGATTTAGAATTTCTCGTCATGCCGCATATCACGATCGACCTACCTGCGACAGTTGCACACAGGAATAAATGGAATCCGCCCCGGAATTGTTTCCTAGCCGATCCCACCTTTGACAAAACGGGAGCCATCGATATGCTACTCGGAGCAGAGCACTTTTTCAACTTTGTCAACTCCGGAAATAAAATCGAAAGTGCTGGAAATCCCACCTTAATCGAAAGTGTTTTTGGTTGGATAGTTACTGGCCGAAATCAATCACAACTCGTCTCATATCCAGCGATTTGTCATCTGGCAGTAAAAGATACCCTCAGTGAAGCGTTGGAAAAATTTTGGCTAATAGAGGAAATTGAAAGCAAAAAGTACTGCTCTGCCGAAGAGCAGGAATGTGAGGACCACTATTCAGCAAATGTCACGCGCACAACCGAAGGCAGATACGTTGTGCGTTTGCCCCGTCAATCCAATTTTGACCACATGTTAGGCGAATCTAAAGCAGCAGCATTACGTCGCTTCCACTATCTTGAGAAAAAACTGGAGAGAGAGCCGGAACTGAAAAACCAATACCATTCATTCATGTCAGAATATTTGTCGCTCGGGCACATGAGACCTGTCTCTTCTGAGGAAAGTGAGCCAAACCACGTACATTATTTGCCGCACCATGCCGTTCTGAAAGATTCTAGCACGACGACAAAGCTGCGTGTGGTATTCGATGGATCCGCTAAAACATCCACGGGATACTCCATAAATGATGCCTTACAAACCGGTCCGATTGTTCAGGACGAATTGCTTACATTGATTCTTCGTTTTCGCAAGTATGCCATTGCCTTGGTCGCAGATATAGAGAAAATGTATCGACAGGTTCTTGTTCACTCGGAAGATACGTCTCTACAAAGGATTTTATGGCGATTCCGCCACGATGAACCACTTCGCGCCTACGAATTATTAACTGTAACATACGGTCTAACCCCCTCGTCCTTTCTTGCTACGCGCACCTTAGAACAACTGGCTTCAGATGAAGGAAAAAACTTTCCGCTGGGAGGTCCGGCTCTGCGCAAGAATTTTTATGTGGATGATTATATTGGAGGAGCAGAAACTGTTGAAGATGCAATTCAAACCCGTTTGGAATTGGATCAGCTGTTGACCAAAGGAGGTTTTCAACTAAGAAAGTGGACTTCAAATAACCCGAAGGTATTAGAAAGCATTGACCCGTCGCACATTGGAACCATGCCTACTCTGCAATTTGACGTCGGCCAAACTACTAAGGCATTAGGAGTCAGTTGGGAGCCAAGCACCGATAAACTGCTTTTCCACTCCACTTTAACGCATAGAGATCATCCATTAACTAAAAGGGCCATTCTCTCATCTGTATCGAAACATTTCGACCCACTGGGGCTAACTGCTCCCGTAGTTATCCGTGCCAAAATGCTGTTGCAGGAACTTTGGTTGCAGCCATGTGGATGGGATGACGAAGTCTCTGATAATATACAACGAAAATGGAATTATTACCATGCTGATCTTTGCAAAATTTCTGCCTTTAAAGTTGACCGCTGCGTTTTTTTGCCTAACTCCACTATCCAGTTTCACACGTTTTCGGACGCTTCTCAACAAGCCTATGGTGCTTGTGTTTACGCTAGATCCATTGACTCTGCAGGCCATGTTTACGTTCAGTTAGTAGCTGCGAAATCTAGAGTGGCACCACTAAAACGACTAAGCATTCCACGATTAGAGCTGTCCTCCGCTGTTCTCGCTTCCAAATTGCACAAAAGGGTTATCAATGCTCTTGAAATGTCGAACGTCGAATCTTATTTTTGGTCTGATTCCACGGTTACGCTCGAATGGTTGAGATCGCCACCGTATGTCTGGAATACCTTCGTCGCCAACCGGGTATCAGAAATACAAACAAACACCGAAAAATGCCAGTGGAAACACGTAGCGGGAAAGCAGAACCCAGCTGATTTAATCACGAGAGGGATGGGCGTTGATGATTTTCTGACCAGCGAGTTGTGGCACTATGGACCAATCTGGTTGAAGTCACCTGAAGCAGCGTGGCCAATATCAAAACTAATGCAAATTAGCACTGAAGATGTTCCAGAGCGACGGAAAATGGTGGCGGCAGTCCAACAAATATCACGGGTAAATGTAATGTTTGAAATATCATCCTCTTATCATCGTTTGCTTCGGGTGACAGCATATTGCCTTCGCTTCATTCAAGCTTGTCGTACGCGGGTGACGTCAAGGCAAGCCGAAGCAATAAAACATCTTACTGTCGATGAAATATCAATGGCGCTTACCAAATTAGTCCAACTAGCCCAAACTGATGGATTTGCAGAAGAATTGAAGGAGTTGGAAAAGGGAACCCCCGTTTCGAGGCGCTCTCCCTTGTGCCTCCTCAGCCCATTCATTGATTCCAATCGCGTCATCCGAGTCGGTGGCCGTTTGAGACTTTCTGAGCAACCTTACCTAATTAAACATCCAATCCTACTTCCCAGTGCCCACCCCTTCACACGACTAATTATCCGTCATTTTCACGAGAAACTTCTTCATGGTGGCGGCCGAGCAACTCTCTCTGCTTTGCGACAAGAATATTGGCCTATTCAAGGATACCGAACTGTGAAAAGCGTAATTAGAAAATGCTTCCGATGCACTCGGGCCGATTCCGTTCCCGCTAAGCAAAAAACCGGACAGTTACCTTTGCAGCGGATTACTCCCACTCGTCCGTTTACCGTTACTGGAGTGGATTATGCAGGTCCAATATATTTGAAGCCGATACACAAACGCGCAGGAGCATCAAAGGCTTACATCAGTATTTTTATATGTTTCGTAACGAAAGCCGTACACATCGAGCTTGTGAGTGATTTATCCACTGCTGCCTTTCTCGCGGCATTACGACGATTTATCGCTCGCCGCGGCTGCCCTACACACATGCACTCGGATAACGGTAAGAATTTTGAAGGTGCCCGCAACGAACTTTACGCCCTGTATCAACATCTGCACGATGAAGATTTTATGCAGCAAGTCAGCGAAATTTGTGCAAACAAGCGGATCCATTGGCACATGAACCCGCCAAAAGCTCCGCATTTCGGCGGGTTGTGGGAAGCTGCCGTGAAGATCGCGAAACGGCACCTACACCGGCAACTTGGAAACGCTATGCTATCCTTTGAAGATATGACAACGGTGCTAACAGAAATTGAAGCAGCAATGAACTCCAGACCGCTAACACCTCTTACAGAAGACCCTAATGATTTGTCTGTTCTAACGCCAGCGCATTTTCTAACTGGAGAATCACTGTCCGTTCTTCCCGTTCCTGACTACAGCACTTATCCGATCAATCGCTTGAATCATTACCAACGTCTTCAACAACGAGTCCAGCAATTTTGGCATCAGTGGAAAACTGAATACCTTCAGGAGTTGCAGAAGGAAAATCGGCACATTGCACCAAGCACCGCATTTCAACCGGGAAGAATGGTGGTCATCGTTGATGAATTTATCGCTCCAGTGAAATGGCCGCTAGCTAGAATAGTTACCACGTATCCAGGTGTGGATGGTCTTACGCGGGTCGTCGATCTTCGCACTAGCAAAGGGATGATACGCAGACCAATTACCAAAATTTGCTTATTGCCATACGAAGAAGAAAATGAACAGCAACTTTAAATATTATTAGTTTTTCAAGTAGAGTTTAATGTAAACCAAACTGCTAAAAAATGCTATCAAAAATGATTAAGTTTGATAGGAGTAAGGTAGAGTGAAATTCTGAAATTTCAGGTGGCGGCTATGTCAGTTCTCAGATAGAAGCAACCCTGTTTTTCCAAAATGCTGTCAGTGCTATAATTGAGTACTAATACAGTTATACTAGGTAATCTCTCTTACGCCATGATACCTGTTGTAAAAACGCATAACGTAGGGTATAACAAAGCTTAAAATAAAATATACGGCCATTAGCCATCTAAACTTCGAGCAGTTCAATACCAAGCAAAAGTGATTTTATTGCCAAGGCCGAAAACCCCCGATCCTGCTTTAGACATATATATATATATATATATATATATATATATATATATATATATATATATATATAT
Source organism: Sabethes cyaneus (assembly GCF_943734655.1). Classification (NCBI taxonomy): domain Eukaryota; kingdom Metazoa; phylum Arthropoda; class Insecta; order Diptera; family Culicidae; genus Sabethes; species Sabethes cyaneus. The sequence continues at coordinate 83,680,598 of NC_071353.1, forward strand.
ATATATATATATATATATATATATATATATATATATATATATATATATATATATATATATATATATATATATATACATATATATTTATATATTAGAAATTACCTCTCTAACGGGTCTACAGAGAGCCCTAACATTCAGGCCTTAGAGCCACATACGAAACTTGTTTTGAATTGACAATATGAAATATGTGTTCATAGCAGATTTTTTGATATTTTGATATTAATACCATGCGTTCAAAAGTTAGCAAAGTATCTTTGAAAAACAAGAGTTCAGAAAAATTATTATTATATAGCAAAGTATCTTTGAAAAACCCGAATTAATCCACCTAGCGGCGTGACCTAGCCTTTCTACTGTCACAATAATCATCATTTAATTTCTCAGGAACATCTATGTATAATTAACTTGACTATATTTTTAAATATCCGTTCCGTATTCCTCAAAATCCTTATTTGCCAGTAAAATTCACAACGTATTGCGTAAAATAATTAAATTTTCTTTCCTTGTGTGCGTAAATACATGTAACACCTTATTTAGTTTTATAATCGGTCGGCCTAAACTTTCGGGCTTCAGAGCCACATAGGAAACTTGTTTTGAATTGACAATATGAAATATGTGTTCAGAACAGATTTTTTGATAATTAATTAATACCATGTGTTCAAAAGTTAGCATCTTTGAAAAACAAGAGTTCAGAAAAATTATTATTTTACTTCGCCTTTGAAGACAAAGAATATCAACAACAAAATGATTAATCTCAAAATTTTACTATTAGTTTGCTTGGCTTCAATTTTGCAGTATATCTGAATTAGAAAAAATAACTGAATAGAGCATTAGATATGAAAAAGAGAAATTGAACTTTTTCTTAGCTGGCGCTCCTTCAGATAATTATTTTTGCATGAAAATCAAAACTTATGCTTTTTTTGAATGTACTTTCATGAAAAGATAGTCATTAGCTTGATCGCATCGTTTTTACAATGTTGGAGGGTTAGGAAAACAAGAGGGTTGCAAAAGCTGCGCCTTAAACATGCTTGAGAATGGGAAATATGATCGATATGATTTTCAGTGCTTGTCATTTTTGATTTATTTGTTGAAACATGATACATGACATAAGACATCTGTCCTTTAAAATGTCATTAACGAAAACAAATCTTACAAAATTACTACCGTGCAACGTTTACTTCCTATTTTTCATATAACATTTCTAAGCTCTAGTATCTATTGATTGAAAAGAGCATCTATTGATGCGCAAAATTTGTTTGAAATTTGTATAAATTTATTTGGAAAAATCAACTCATTTTTAATCCTATACACCACTATACCTTCATGCTTAAATTAACTGCTTTTCTTCGCTGTTTGCTTTTCGTGTACAATTGTGAGTAACAGCAAGTGAACAAAATGACAATTGAAATCTGAAATCAAAGAAAAGAAAAAGCTTTTCGATTGAATCCCATTATTTAATATTTATTTGCAACAGATACGTAGTTCGCCTACGACGTGCAGGCTTCAACAGCGTCTTATTTCAAAGCGTATACGTATCTGTTGCGAATAAATATTAAATAGTGGGATTTAGTCGGTAAAAGTTTTTTCTTTTCTTTAATTTCAAATTTCGTATTCCACTAAGAGGCTTCAAAAATTTCAGACAATTGATTCAGAAAAGTGAGAAACATCTTTTCTTGAATTTCAATGCAAATTTAAAAATTGCAAATTGTCATCCCAAGTAACAATTTGAGTTTTATTACACTCTTATGATGACATTCAAGACCAAAATTGGTCATGAAAACCACCAGAAGAGTACAATCAAACTCACATTGTTGCTTGCGATCACATACACACACATACATACATACATACATACATACATACATACATACATACATACATACATTCATATATACATACATACATACATACATACATACATACATACATACATACATACATACATACATACATACATACATACATACATACATACATACATACATACATACATACATACATACATACATACATACATACATACATACACACATACATACATACATACATACATACATACATACACACATACATACATACACTCATATATCACACACATTGAATACTATCAACATTTGTTTTGATTTCACACGTTTTAACGGTTTAATATACGGTGCTTAAATGTTAAAGTTTAAATAACTTTTGAATGAACCGTCCGATTTTCAATAACTCGGTTTTGTTTGATAGATCTCAGCAGTTATTTTCAAATAATAATAAAATGTGTGATGTTTTTCATTGAATTAATGCTTATATGTTAAAAAAAATATGTTTTAAATACTATTTTTTCACATTTCTTTATGTAACTTTCAAACTACAAGTCCAATCATTATGAAATTTGGAAGTTAAGGGTTTGCAAGGCTCCTCTTTCATATGCAATCAATTTTGTTCAAATCGGTTAAGAGACCTATGAGATAATGAAGTCCCATATTTTTCGTATTTTTATACATAACTTTTGAACTAAAAGTCCGATCAGTATGAAATTCAATAGCGACCAATGGGACACCTAGACCTTTCATTTGACACTAAGAACATTAAAATCGGTCCAGCCATCTCCGAGAAAAGTGAGTGAGATTAAAAGCGTCACATACACACACACATACACACACACACACACACACACACACACACACACACACACACACACACACATACATACACACACACAGAAAATGCTCAGTTTTCGAAACTGAGTCGAATGGTATATGACATTCGGCCCGCAGGACCTTCTTTCCATTTCCGGTTTTCCAAGTGATTTCTATACCTTTATACTATATATTTATATAGTAGAAAGGCAAAACAAGAGTTCAGAAAAATTATTATTATATTTCGCTTTTGAAGAAAAAGGATATCTACAACAAAATGGTTGATCTCAAAATTTTACTATTAGTTTGCTTGGCTTCAATTTTGCAATATATCTGAATTAGTAAAAATAACTGAATAGAGCATTAGATATAAAAAAGAGAAATGGAAATATTTCTTAGCTGACGCTCCTTCAGATAATTATTTTTGCATGAAAATCAAATCTTAAGCTTCTTTTGAATGTACTTTCATGAAAAGATAGTCATTAGCTTGATCGCATCGTTTTTGCAATGTATCCCGTTAGAGGGTTAGGAAAACAAGATGAGGTCGAATAGAGCAAAAGCTGTGCCATAAACATTCTTGAGAATGGGAAATATGATCGATGTGATTTCCAGTGCTTGTCAATTCGATTTATTTATTGAAATATGATGCATGACATAAGATTTCTGTCTTTTAAAGTATCACTAACGAAAACAAATCGTACAGAATTACTACCGTACAATGTTTTGCTCCTATTTTTATATAAAATTTCTAAGCTCTAGTATTTACTGATTGGAAACAGCATCTATTGATGCGCAAAAATTGTTTGCAATTTATATAAGTTTATCTGGAAAAATCAATCCATTATTATATTAAATCCTATACACCAATATATCTAAATCTTAAATTAACTGCTTTTCTTCGCTTTTTGCTTTTCTTGTCTAATTGCGAGTTACAGCAAGTGAAGAAAATGACAATCGAAATCTGAAATTAAAGAAAAGAAAAAACTTTTTCCGATTGAATCCCACTGCAGTGGGATTTCGAATTTGGCATGGTTCGGTTTTGGCATGGTTCGATTTTGGCAACAAAAGTATCCGTTTTTGGCAACACAAAATATTTTACTTCCAAAAGTATGCTTAAATATCAGTCAGTTTCCGCATTACTTTAAACGACGAAAAAATATTGCCCTAAGTGTGTTCATGAAAAAAAGTTTGCGATTATAGAATGTTTCGAACAATAATATTTTTATTGCCGTAGGACTATGTCTTACCGTAGGTCACCAAAAACTTACTTACACCACATGGATAGGTCTTGGCGATTTTTGTGAAAAAAGAAATGCAATCGCTGATTAATAACATGGCGTGGCCTTTCTTCCGATCAAAGAAAACGGATTGTGCACAAATGGAAGTATGGAGAACAGTGCACTTTTGCAGATACCCCGAAATGCGGTCGAAAACCTGATTCCTTTGACCTTACAATGGACATGAAGATAAGAGATTACTATAAGCGGCATCCTTCGGCATCAGTAGGAGATGTGGCAAAAAACAGGGTACCTCACCGACTATGGTGATGCGTGCCAAGGAGAGAATGGGCCTGCAGATCCGTCGGAAGCAGAAGGTTCCGAAACGAAGCACCAAAAAGGCGGAATCTGTGAAACCGAGAGGCTGTACGACAAACTTTTTACCATGAAATTAGGGTGTGTTTTATGGTGAAACCTACATAAAACTCGACTATAAAACTCTGCCGGGACCACAGCTTTATACCTCACCAAAGAGGAAGGATGTTCTTGAATCAGTTAAGGCCGTTTACACCGAAAAAATCGGTAAGAAGGTTATGATGTGGCAAGCCATATGCGAATGCGGAAAAATGTCTTGTCCATTCATTACAAAAGACACTATGAATGGCAAAATCTACGTGAAAGAATGTCTGCAAACAAGGTGGCTACCCTTGATCAAACAGCATAACAGCAATCCTGCAATCTTTTGGGCTGATCTTGCTTCCTGCCACTACTCTAAGTATGCGCTAAAGTGGTATGAAGCCAATAATGTCACATGTGTACCGAAAGACATGAATCCACCAAACTGTCCGGAGATTCGTTCAATTGAGACTTTTTGGGCTTTGACGAAAGCAAAGCTGAGGAAAGACATGAATCCAACCAACAGCGTTGAAAAATTCAAAAAAGATTGGACTAAAGTGGTCAAAATGGTCAGAGAAAGCACTGTGCAAAAGCTTATGAGTAGTATTTAAAGAAAAGTTAGAGAACTCGCTTACCCTATAAAAACTAATACAGCTTGAATTAAAAATTGAAGAAAAAAAACACTATTGTAAAGCAGGTTTGGGCATAAAATAACTTAAACAATCAGAGGGGTTGTGTACAAGACACGACCGCATATATAGGTGACGCAGGACAACGTAAGTCTCTTTGTAGTGATAGTAGCATGTATCCATGCTTGTAATCATTCCATTCTTCATGTATACATGCTATATGCAACATATATACATGCTACATGCGTTGTATATAACATTTATCAAAGTAGTAACATTGCATACGTTCAATCCTCGAAAGATCTCAGAGTTATTGCTATGTGCATTTGGAAACAATTTAACAAAATCAAGAACACAAACTATTGCTTTCCTGCTACCTTACAGAAATTAAAAATTGCTTTTATTATCCATGGTTCCCCACGTTGAAGGGATTTTACCAATTCAATCCTATTTTATCAACAGCACATCTTTTCACTACACTTCTAATGAAACGGCAAGCATGCGTATTCATACAGAGTCATATTATAACCGACCACTACAGCTGTAGCACATTTTTCCAACACAGATATCAAATTCGCCTAAGTTTAATCGTCTCGCAGGTCGCAGTAAAGAATTTGCAATCTGTCGGGATAATGAACTTGTGTCATTTTTTCTGGCACACTTCCCTAACACAGACATCAAATTGGACTAGGTTTAATCGCGTTCGTAAGAAATCTGTTTTTTTTTCGTGTTGGGTATTTTTATCACTGCGACCATTTGTTTGATCTATTGTGATATATTCCCCGTTTTATTATAGCTATGTTGTCAAGATGACGCACCACTAGCAGAAGTGATTGTCATTGTTTGACTAATAGCATTTGTCCAGCCCGGTGATGCACTTCGGATGAAGTGCACTACTGCGCTGGGAGTTGTTCTCCAAATATCAGAGGGTTCTAACAGCCCTCTTTCGAAGAACCTTAATCTTTTATTGAGAATTGCCGGACATCGGCATAACAGGTGTTCCGAGTCTTCTTTTTCTATGCCGCAGAAGCGACATATATCATCATGAAGTTTTCCCATTAGCTTCAGATGATAGCGGCTCGGACAATGTCCTGTTATAAGACCAGTATAAATGCTTAGATCTTTCTTCGAAAGCTCCAGTATTTTACGAGTAATTGAAACGTTTGGAGAGATGAAACGTTTCGACTGCCTAGCATTGAAAGTGTTATTCCAATTTGATTCCACTTTCGTACATTCCCATGCTTTTAGCTCCATTTTTAAAACAGAAGCAGATTAGCAACAGAAGGGCTCAGGTCCTACAAATTGATGAGATGATCCGAGTCTTGCTAGTGCATCAGCTCTCTCATTTCCATCAATTCCACAGTGACCTGGGACCCAGTACAAGTTGACTTGGTTACGACGAGACAATTTTTGGAGTGATTGAATACATTCCCAGACAAGTTTTGATGTGCATGTCGCCGACTTTAGAGCGTTTAGAGCTGCTTGACTGTCGGACATGATGCATATATTTGAATGTTTATAGTTCCTGCGCAAGCACACAGTCGTACATTCTAGAATTGCTTGTATTTCAGCTTGGAATACAGTTGGCCATCTGCCCATAGAAATTGACATGTCTATTCCTGGGCCAGTGACTCCTGCTCCCACTTGATTGTCCATTTTTGAACCATCTGTATAGAAAACTGTCGAGCCTGGACGAATATCGGGACCACCATCTTCCCAGGAATCACGTCTAGGCTCAAATACACGAAATATTCGGTTGACGTTGTATTTTTTCTCCATCCAATCTTCATTACTGGTTACAAGAGGATTTATACTAATAGTTTTTAGAATACTGAGATGACCTGTTAAGTCCCCTTCAAAAAGGTTCTTTGATCTTTTGATCCTCAGAGCACTTTTTTCAGCTTCTAATTGTATAAACTGATGCAATGGAAGTATATAGAGTAAAGCATCCAATGCCTTCGAAGGTGTACTTCTCATTGCACCTGTTATTGAGAGAGTGGCTAGCCTTTGAAGTTTTTCCAGCTTTGTTTGGGTAGTTTTCTCTTTCGTTTTTGGCCACCAGACCAACGAAGCATAGGTAATCCTGGGTCTGACAATGGCCGAATAGATCCAATGGATCATCTTCGGTTTCAGTCCCCATTGCTTACCAAACGTTCTTTTACATATCCATAGAGCATTTGTTGCTTTGTTTACTGCTTGCTCTAGACGTGTGTTCCAATTGAGTTTTCTGTCAAGAAATACTCCAAGATATTTAACAGTGTCTGAAAGTTTTAAAAGTGTTCCTTTCAATCTGATGTTATTTAATGTAAATTTTTTCCTTCTCGTAAATGGTATGATAGTAGTTTTATTGGCATTTATGCTGAGACCCTGCCTATCACACCATGATGAAATCAAATTTAAAGCCATTTGCATTCGGTCAGCGATAATAGAATCAAATTTTCCTCGAACAATTATGACTATATCATCTGCGAAGCCAATTATTTCAAAGCCTAGCGCCGTCAACTTTTGAAGAAGATCATCAACTATTAAAGACCACAGTAGAGGTGATATTACGCCTCCTTGTGGGCAACCTTTTACTGCTCTAATGCTTATAGATGAGCTTCCAAGGCTTGCTGATATCTCCCTTTTTGATAACATTTCGCTAATCCAGTCGATAATGGATATATCGAAACCACGTTTCGTCATAGCCGTAATCATTGAATTATGAGATGAATTATCAAATGCGCCTTCTATGTCAAGGAAGGCACCTAGTGAAATTTCTTTCGCTTCAAAAGACTTTTCTAGTTTTTTTACAACAGTTTGTACTGCTGTTATTGAAGATTTGCCTTCTTGATATGCGAATTGATATTCGCACAAAGAATCTTTGGCTAAATATGATGATTTTATATGCTCATCAATTATTTTTTCCATTGTTTTTAACACAACGGACGATAAGCTTATCGGCCTGAAGGATTTTGGTGAAGTCTTATCCTTCTTATTAGCCTTCGGAATAAACGTGACCCGTACTTGTCGCCATACTGCTGGTATATGACCTAGTATCAGGCTTGATTGAAAAAGGTTTGTTAGAATAGGTGTTAAAAACGCCTTGCCCTTCTGTAGTAGTACAGGAAAAATTCCATCTCTACCCGGTGATTTGAAGGGTTCAAAAGTGTCAATCGCCCATTCAACCTTGCTTCTTGTAAAAATTTTTTTGGCCAAAGTACAAGCATCATTCCTGTTTCTATCTAACCCAGTCATTTCACTCGCTATTTCGAGAATGTCTGTCCTGGTTTCAAGATTTACAGTTCTCAATGCCGGTGCACTTTGGTCTCCGCATGTATTAATGATTGAACAGGGAAAATGTGTTCTCATCATTAACTCTAATGTTTCCTTAGTTGAGTTAGTAAAAGAGCCATCCTCTTTTTTCAAAGTACCTAACCCATAAGAATGATCTTTAGCGAGGATTTTCTGCAATCTAGCAGTTGCTGGAGTATTTTCAATGTTTTCACATGTGTGCCTCCAGTGAATCCTCTTTGATCTTCGTATTTCCCTATTATAGGCAGTGAGAGTTTGTTTATACTCCTCCCACTGTTGTGTTCTTTTTGCCCGGTTAAATAATTTCCGAGTTTTCTTTCTAAATTTCTCCAAAGTTTTGTTCCACCAAGGTACATCTCTATTCGTAGAGCGTTCCTTTGCAGGACAGCTTTCGTGATAAGCTTGTTGGATCAGGTTTGAAAGTTGTTTTGAGTTGTCCTCAAGTTCTTTACATGTCCTTGAGCAGCCTTTTAAGTTCTTGACTCCAACCTTCAGTTTCAAATTATTTGTTATTTGTTATTTATTTGTTATTTATTTATAAAAATTCATTCGACACAATATTGTCTTGATGAACACTAATATAGACTAACTACATATTGTTACCGATACTTGTACACAAAACTACACTTAAACAGCAAACAGCTATCGTCTCTGCAGGAGTCGTCTTTTAAAAGTGTCGATGGTAATGTCGAAATCGAACAGCTCGTACACGGTGTTGAACTGAGCTGCCATGTACCTTATCGGGCTAAACTGACCGTAGTTAACTCTCCGAGCGTCAAGATGTAGGAAATTCCGAGTACGAAGAGCCCTTTCCGGAGCGTATAGATTCAGCTGTTCCAGGATAGGCGGACAGTCAATATGGCTGATCAGGAGCTTAGCAACAAACACAACTTGAGCAGTCGTACGCCTCTTTTCGAGGGTTTCAAGTCCTAACAATTTGCATCGGTTTTCATATGGAGGCAAGTCCAGCGGGTTGCTCCACGGCAGCATCCGAAGAGCATAACGGACGAACTTTTTTTGTACTGCTTCAATCCTCGCAATCCAGTTAGCTTGAAACGGGCACCAGGCTATTGAGCAGGTTTCAAGTAATGATCGTACCAATGCGCAGTATAGCGAACGAAGACAAAACGGATCGCGGAACTCGTTAGCTATTTTAAAGATGAAACCGAGTTGCCTGTTAGCTTTTGAGATAATCTCTTCAAAGTGCAAACGAAAGGTGAGAGCACAGTCAAGATTCACTCCCAGGTCACGAATATGATTAACCCGTTGCAGGGCATGACCCAGAATAGAGTAATCAAAGGTAATCGGGTTTAGTTTGCGGTAAAACGAGATAACACTGCATTTGGGTACACTGATTGTTAACAGATTATTCGTACACCACGCCTCAAATAGATCAACCAGCTGCTGCAATCTCAAACAGTCAAGTGTGGTTTTTATTGGCAGGTATATCTTAACATCGTCCGCGTAAAACAGACGACATCCAGCAGGCAGCAGTAAAGAGAGCTCGTTGATGAATAGTGTGAAAAGCAAAGGCCCCAAGTTGCTTCCTTGTGGAACCCCTGATAGATTACAAAACAGTTCCGATTCTACTGAACCGATTTTGACGCATAAACTACGGTCAGTGAGGTAGGACCTCATCCATCTGATAAAAGCGACAGAAATTCCAAGTTTCTCCATACGATTCAACAATATCGCGTGATCAACACGATCGAAGGCAGCTTTTAAGTCTGTATATATAACATCCACTTGCGCATTTTCCTCCATGACGTTTAGGCAAAACGAGACAAACTGCGTTAGATTCGTGGCAACTGATCTTCTAGGGAAAAATCCATGCTGATCAACGGATAAGTACTGCGAACTGCACATAAAAAGTGCATCGTGGACTATGATTTCCAACACTTTCGAGCAGGCACAAAGTGATGTGATACCCCGATAGTTTTCCACGTTCCTCTTATCTCCTTTTTTGTGCACTGGAAACATGATGGATTTTTTCCATGACTCAGGAAATACATTTTGCTGGAGAGAAGTTTCGAATAACAACGCCAGTGGGCGAACAATAGCTGCAGCACATTTCTTCAGAACACAAGAAGGAATTCCGTCAGATCCAGCAGCGAACGAATATTTGAGCTTTTTGATCGCGGTTTCAACGAGTTGATCGTTTATATGAAATATATTCAAGTTGATCGCATCACATGGAGTATCTCGGATCGCAGAGGCAGTCTGCATTTCCGAAGCAACAGAAGTGTTAAAAGAATTCTTGAAGTGAGTGGCAAAGAGCTCGCATTTTTCCACGGCAGTGTTCGCACAGACGGTACCCAGAAACATGTTTACAGGCAGTCCTACCTCGTTTTTCTTAGAATTCACGAACGACCAGAATGATCTAGGATTCCTGCGCAAGTTGGATTGCATTCGTAAAGTGTACCTTTTGTACAAGAGTAGATTATAAGCTCGGTAATTGTTGCTGGCTATGTTAAACTGTCGCTTAGAGAATGGACATCGGAGCTTACTGTATTTTCGTAGAGCGGAAGATCTAAGGCGCTTCAAGAATCGCAAATGAGCATCGCCCCACGCTGGTTTACGAGGTGGTCTACGAATGGGAACACAATCGGAGATCAGGTGTTTCATGGTTTGGGTGAAGTGACAAACAGCATTGTTAACATTCGCAAAACGGACGAGGCAACTCCAATCGACTCGACTGATTGCTTCGGTTAAGGCAGAAAAATTTGCTTTTCGAAAGTCCAAGTCACTTGCGTCGACAATGTCTTCAAATTCAAAGGAGACTGGCAGGTCCACTAACACTTCAACAGCGGGATGATCAGCGTCAAGTGGAACTACCGGGTCAGCAGCTTCATGGACTGAGCAAAACGGGGTTGCAGATTCGTTGACCAAAACAAGATCAAGCAGGCGGGAGTTTCTGTTGACCGCCGTATTTATCTGCGTTAGACCATGCAGAGAGAAACCGTCTAAGAGGGCAGCGCAAGCAACCGAAATGTTCGATCGCAAGCTGTCAACCGCAGGCGGTGCATGCCCAGGAAAGCTCCAAACAAGACCGGATTGATTATAATCGCCGAATAATAGCGTGAAGACCGAAAGGCTGAGGTCTGAGTAAACCGTCTCGATGGAACTGATATGATCCTTTATGCTATTCAGATCCCCTTTGCGATCTGGGGGAAGGTAGATAACTCCTACGCTCATTGTGTGACCAGGTAACTTAACTCTTATCCATATTTGTTCGAGTGTATTGCATATGGGGGAAGGATCGCTAAAAGCACTTAGCCTCGTTGAGACTGCAATTAGCACGCCACCACCGCGTGATTTGCTGCTATTGTGTGAACTCCGATCACAACGAAATACCGTAAATGAATCGCCGAACAACTGCGCTGAGTAGATTTTCTCGTCGAGCCACGTTTCGGTAAGAACGATGATGTCGAAGTTTGATTCAGCCACAGCAATAAAGAAGTCGTCTATTTTGGTCCGTAATCCCCGCACATTTTGATAAAACACCAACAAACCCTTTCTCACAGTGCTAGGCGTGAGTGTAGTGTGCTCCGTGGGAGACGGTAGAGGTGTGAAGCCGCTGGAATTTCGAGATACTACAGGCAAAATACCGTCACCGGATGATAAGTACTTGCCTGAGTCTGCGGGCAGGAAGACCCCTCCTCCAGTTCCAACCGCAGGACCGGGACGACTGTGATGAACGCTGGCAGCGGGAGGCTCGACTGGGTCGGACGGATGAGGGGCTTCCGAAATACTGTACACGTTGCGTCCCGGCAGAGATGATCCAGCGATATCAGCAGCAAGGCGGTTACATCGATCGGTGTGAAAAATGCTAAAATCCGATAAGCAGTCAGGAAGCGATGGAAGTTCATAAGCATTGCGGTACTTGCCAGATAGCACGGGTTGGAAGACCCCTACCCTAGAGCCGAACCCAGGACCGAGACGACAAACAGGAACATTGACAACGGAAGGCACGACTGGGTCGGGGGGGTGAGGGGCTTCCATGATGCATGGTGTAGCGCGTCTCGGTGGTGAACTGGAGTCAACTCTCAGTTGTGAAGTGAACCATCTTGCGGCAGAGTGAGTAGAATGACGAGCAGGGCAGTGTCTCCTATCATCAGCAGCAAGCACGACTGTGACGGGGGGATCAGAAGCTTCCATAACGCCTGTTAAAGGGTGTCCCGGATCCAACATAGCAGCAGTTGAAGAGTCACTCGAGCGTATGAATGAAGTCAACATATTATCAGAAGTGCGCGCACTCCGATCGTCACGAAATAGAATCATTTTCGACGAGTCGGTTAAACAGCTTCGGATGGATTCATCCCCAGCGTCGATCCAACGTATCTGTTTTTTGGCGCGTCAACAAACTCTCGGAATAATAAGCCCGTTGGCCAGGAAGAAGCCGTTAGAGCAAGTTGCTTGAGATGTGGGTCCAATCCAATTTTGAATGACACAAACGTTAGTTTCGATGAATCAGTCCCTTTCGGAACCAAACGAGCGATCTCAAAAGTATCATCATCATTAAGATTGAGACAGCGAGATACTACTTTAGTAACATCAGCATTTGTTATTGTCGGTTGGAAACCAGACAAATAAAGCCACCACTTTGCTGGACGGGGGGCAGGAGTGATGGAAGCAACCGACAAATCTGAAAAGTCGATCGTGCTAGTGCCACGGTCTGCTGAATCACGTACAGCTTTATCACTATCAGCGCGCCGACGTTTAACACCCAGTTTCGGCCAGGATGTAATAGTTTCGGCCTGCTCATTTCGATTTTGCGCTAGACGATCAACTTTTTCGCTCAAAGATCCAACTGTTTCTACTAGCTTTTTGAATTGAGTCGAAATGGCAACATTCATCGGCTGATACGACACACAACTCAATTTATCAGCCAGATAGGCACGAATGCTTCTACCATTCAATTCTTCTTTGCAGGCCGGGCAAATAAATATAGCTTTGCCCTGGGCGAACAGCTCTTTGTGCGCGCGGCCGTTAAATCCACAGCACTGCTGACCGATGTGAAAAAAGGCATCACAAAAGCCGCAACGCACAGGCTCCAGATCGTTGATAGGTAGCTGACATTCTCCGCACAGTTTTTTATCCATATTGCTGTCGGGTGCTTCCACTTGCAACAACAAAAGAACCGGATCAAAAGCGCTCGTTCGTCTGCAACTATTTGCGATCAATAACACTATCGAAATTGGGATCACCGTCAATGACACCGATAAAACTTCACTATGGGCGGGTAGATAATTTTTCAAATAGCAGGATTCCACGAAAAGTAAAATAGAAATAAGCGTTTTACATCAAAAATAATTCAAAAATTCACTTTGATAAATAATCGTTACAACGTAAACAAATGACAAGGTTCCCATTATACTGATCCCAGTTTGTTTTCCTGGGATCTCTTATAATTTCCTTAAGTTGCTGATTAGCTTCGTAATCAAACATGATTTGCTTGTGATCGGACAAAGATTCTTCATCCGATACGTGCCAATTTTTTATTTTATCAGTCATCGTTGGACTGCATAGTGTTAAGTCAAGTACTTCTTGCCTTATTGCGTTTACAAAAGTTGGCTCTTCCCCTTTATTGCATATATCTATATCATTTGATGATATATAGTCTAAAAGGAGTTCACCTCTGTTATTGGTATCTGTGCTGGCCCAAACAGTGTGATGGGCGTTTGCATCACATCCAATTACAAGTGCTTTGTTTTGTTTCTTGCGGTAAGAAACCAAATTTACCACTTCTGGTGGAGGTACTTCACCCAAATCTCCTGGAAAATATGCAGATGCTACGCAAATTTCAGTCGTGCCATGGGTCGTTGGAACCTCCATCATCATTGCTGTGAGATCTTTTGTAATCAATTCTGTAATTGGAAAACTTTTTATGTTTTCACTTACTAAAATGGCAGCTCTTGGCGTGAGCTCACCTTCGGCGTAAATCAATTTACACGACTTTGTAGGAATTCCTTGTATCCTACCTTTATAGATCCAGGGCTCCTGGATCAGTGCTACATCCAGGTTGCTTTCTGTGAATCTTCTACAAAGTACAGCAGTTGCTCCCTTTGCATGGTGAAGATTCACCTGGACAAATTTAACATTTTTTCTTTGTAATTTTATATGATTTGTGGTACGACCGGGCTGTTTTGGGTTTAGTCCTGCACCGTTGACACAACTGGGTCCTGGGATTTGACTGATTATATCAGCATAGCCAGTTTCCTCTTGGGTCTTATCGATGTCAGGGTCCCTCCTGAGTGCTGATCCCCCACTTGATTTGTTATTTATATTTATATTAAAAGTTTTATTAATTGTTTCCATCTCAATGGTCTTAATTTGCTGGGAGAAAGAATCAGCTGTCCGTTACCAGCTTAGAACAGAGGGAGCAAATTACTGCACGGGGTGCCCTGGTACCATGCAGGCTCCGTTCGACCTTGGGAGACTTGGGAACTTGGTCACTTGTTTTGGCTTACTTGCCAAGCACAGATATCAAATTGGTATAGCTTTAGATCATCCTAAAGAATCTTCCAACCAATCACGAAGCGAGAATTCTGGTAAAACATAGGTTCATTATTTTCAATTTTTCAATAGTTCAACTTCAAGAATCCATACTTTTCTTCATTCGGGCCAATTTTTAGAAGATTTTCCAATCGATTGGTGTAAGAATATTGAAAATCGTTCGGGAAAGCACTAAGCTATTAGCGTTCAAAATCTGACCACTTTTCGAGAAAGATTTTTTGGAATTACCCCCTATACAAGCTACCTTCCTGAAAGACGTAGTCCTACGTCAAAATATATGTGGTTAATTTTATTAAAGAAAGAAAGTGTATTTAAAGTTATCGGAACAGTCTATATTGGTATGGATAACCCAAACCTTACTGAATATTTGTTTATTAAAGTGTCTGCGAATAATAAGAAGTTTTTACTTGGAGTAGTTTACAACCCTCCAAGAAGTTATTGCTCCGAATTACTCTATGATAAATTGTTAGCTTTAGGACTGAATTACAGTCAGTCCACAATTATGGGTCACACACAATTGTGGGTCATTTTGCCTTTAGCTGCTATTTTCCGTTAGTATTTTATATGTCCGTTAGTATTTTTGATTGTCCTTCTATAAAATTAACAAATTTATGATCGAAATTCTTTGCAATGATTGAATTCTTCTTCTTCTTCAGCAGCATAGAGCCGGGGTGGCTCGTGCTGTTTCAAGCACTCGTCTCCATTCAACTCGGTCTTGGGCCACTCGTCGCCAATTTCCTAGTCGTCTCAGAAGTCGCAAATCGCTTTCGACCTGGTCGAGCCATCGTGCACGTTGGGCCCCCCTGTTCCTGGTGCCGGTGGGGTTGTTGAAGAGGACCGTTTTCGTCGCACTGTTGTCCGGCATCCTTACGACGTGTCCGGCCCACCGTAGCCTGCTAACTTTCGCTAGATGTACGATGGGAGTCTCCCCAAGCAGTGCCTGTAGCTCGTGATTCATACGCCTCCGCCACTCTCCGCTTTCAGTTTGTACTCCGCCAAATATCGTCCACAGCACTTTCCGCTCAAACACGGCAAGGGCGCGTATGTCCTCCGTAAGCAGCGTCACGGCTTCAAGTCCATAAAGAACTACCGGTCTAATAATGGTTTTGTACATTGTTAGCTTCGTGCGGCGGCGTATGCTTCCTGATCGTAGCGTTTTACGAAGGGCAAAGTAGGCCCGATTTCCCGCTTGGATGCGCTGCTGGATCTCCTTACTAGTGTTGTTGTCCGCGGTCACCAGCGATCCCAAATACACGAACTCTTCTACCACTTCTAGTTCGTCGCCGTCAACAGTTACCGTCCGTGGGAGGCGCGCATTTGTTTCCTTTGAGCCTCTTCCTTTCATGTATTTGGTCTTCGACGCATTTATTTTTAGCCCAATTCTCCTAGACTCCGCTTTCAGTCTGGCGTAGATTGCCTCAGCCGTCGCAAAGTTCCTGGCAATGATATCGAAGTCATCTGCAAAGCCTAGAAGTTGGCTACTCTTGGTAAAAATCGTGCCTCTCGTTTCAATGCACGCTCGTCGGATCACCCCCTCAAGAGCGATGTTGAACAGCATGCAGGATAGACCGTCACCTTGTCTCAACCCTCGTCGCGTCTCGAAGGGACTCGAGAGTGTCCCAGAGATGCGTACGAAACACATCACTCGATCCAATGTAGCTCTGATCAGTCGCGTCAGTTTGTCCGGAAAACCGTATTCGTGCATTATCTGCCATAGCTTGTCTCGATCGACTGTATCGTATGCTGCTTTGAAATCGATAAAGATGTGATGCGTGGGCACGTTGTACTCCCGACATTTCTGCAAGATCTGTCGGATAGTAAACATTTGGTCCGTAGTTGCGCGAGCCCCCATGAAACCCGTCTGATAATTACCTACGAAACCTTGTGCTATCGGTGACAGCCGGCGTAACAGGATCTGGGAGAGTACCTTGTAGGCGGCGTTTACCAGCGTAATACCACGATAGTTGCAGCAGTCTAGCCGATCACCCTTTTTATAGATGGGACAAACCACTCCTTCCATCCATTCCTCCGGTAGCTTTTCCTCCTCCCAAATCCTCGAAATAACCCAGTGTAGAGCCTTTGCTAGCGTTTCCCCGCCATGTTTATAAAGCTCTGCCGGTAGGCGGTCCTTCCCAGCGGCTTTATTGGTCTTCAGCAACCTGATTTCTCGTTTGACTTCTTGGAGATCAGGTGCTAGGACATCACTATCTTCCATGGGCGCTCCTAGGTTAATTTCCGTTCCGCCTCCTTCTGCGACTTCGCCATTGAGGTGTTCATCGAAGAACTGCTTCCACCTGTCGACCACCTCGCGCTCGTTTGTAATTAGATTCCCTCCCTCGTCCCTACACATGTCAGGTTTCGGTGTGTAGCCCTTCCGAGTTTGGTTCACCTTCTCATAAAACTTGCGCGTGTCATTAGCTCGGAATAGTTGCTCTAATTCTTCACGATCTCTGTCCTCCTTTTGGCGCTTTTTTCTCCTCAGGATCGTGGTCAACTGGTTCCTAGCTCGTCGGTACTTGGCCAGGTTCTCTCTAGTGGCAATACTTAGATAATTTTTCCAAGCATTTTTTTTCTCCTCCACCGCTTGTTGGCATTCCCCATCAAACCAATCATTTTGTGTACTCCGAGGCTCAATACCTAGTGCCGCGGTAGCGGCCTCTCCGATGGCCGAGCGTATTCTGCCCCAACCGTCTTCGAGGTTTGAAGCACCTAACTCCTCGGAAGAAGGCAGTGCCTCATTCAGTACTCGCGCGTAGTTCTCGGCAGCTTGTGGGTTATCTAGCTGCCTGATGTTCAGCCGAGGAGGACGGCTTTGACGTGTCCGGTATACGGTGGACAGCTTTGAGCGCACATGTACTGCTACTAGGTAATGGTCAGAATCAATATCCGCACCCCGACGGGAGCGTATGTTCGTGATGTTAGAGAAGAACCGGCCCTCTATGAGAACGTGGTCAATTTGGTTCATTGTACGTTGGTCAGGTGATCTCCAGGTGGCTTTGTGGATATCCTTGCGCGGGAAAAAGGTACTTCGGATCACCAGGCCTCGGGAAGCTGCGAAGTTTATACATCGTTGGCCGTTATCATTTGTGTCGGTGTGCAGGCTATGGGGTCCTACCACCGGTCTATACATTTCTTCCCTACCGACCTGGGCGTTCATATCCCCGATGACGATCTTGATGTCCCGTGACGAGCAGCTGTCGTACGTAGCCTCCAGCCTCGCGTAGAACGCTTCTTTCTCATCGTCGGGTCTACCTTCGTGCGGGCAGTGCACGTTAATGATGCTATAATTGAAGAAACGGCCCTTTATCCTCAATACACACATTCTCTCGTTGATCGCCTTCCAATCTATCACGCGATCCTGCATTCCGCCCAGCACTACAAAGCCCGTTCCCAGTTCGTTGGTAGCGCCACCGCTCTGGTAAAACTGGGCCTTTCCGCCACGGATCTTCCATACCTTCTCTCCTTTGCGACAGATTTCCTGCAGAGCTACGATGCCGAGTTTGCGGGGTTCCAGCTGTTCAATCAGCACCCGCTCGCAACCTGCGAAATTTAGCGATCTGCAGTTCCAAGTCCCGAGTCTCCATTCGTCGTCCTTATTTCGTCGCCTAGGTCGATGCCGAATATTCCGCTCCGAATATGCTTGAATGTTGTTAGTTAAGTTTAGTTTAGGTGTGTAGCCGTACTGGGGCAACACTACCGAGTCTCGCGATGGGGCTGCCATCTCATAGTGCCGAGACGCACTATACCTCCTTCCCGGTTAGTATACGACCTTAGTTTCCACCGGGGTTGGTTACCCGATCTCCGCTAGGGTTGCTCGTATTCCGGCTGGTACCACGAGGAGGTCGGGATCGGAGTTGCTGGATAAGAGGCTAGCGACCACTATGGGGTCTATATTCCGCATTATCTAGCCGTTTACCAACGGCTAGTCTAATTATGCTGGGCAATGATTGAATTACCCAGCATAATTAGAAAGAATAATTAGTTTTAGACAAAATGAGTGATTGCATGCATTTCTTTCCTTAGAAAAATGCGATGCGCAGATTTAGGCACAGATTTTTTATTCATGTTCCAAATTCTGCGCAGTAATGTATCCTACGAAGAAATCGCGAAAGAATACGCAACCTCACCCAAATGGTTGAGGTATAGAGGCATGAAAATTCAAGTAGAATCTTTAACTTGCATTGATTGGCATCCTGTGCTGTGTCTCGGGGTCCGAACCTACAAACGCCAGTTCATGAAACCATGTCTTCTTTTTTTTTAATATCGAATCTCATGGGGCTGTCAGAGAAACAGAAGAGATAGGTTGGCATCACGGTTAGATAAAAACGAAAACTTCAATGTGACAGGTAACAGATAACGAGAACCAGAACGACAATTACAGATCAGACAGTCATACGTGTACTAAATTAATGAGATACAAAATTAGACTTGATCACAAATATCGTTAAAATCGTAAGTAAAATAATTGATGTTAGATACAGATTAAAACTTTCTATAATTTCTAAATACAGTTAAAACTACATATACATAAACCTTGTTGTGGAACACAGAATATACAAAAACGTTGAAGACATTTATTGTAAGTACATACATAAAAAAGTTATACTTAAAATTAAGGATTAAAATATTTTAGCTTGAAGCTAACTCTGATAAAATTAAGAGTTTGACGAGAGGTCCGAAACGATTCTATTTCCCGCAACAAACTTCACGAATAAATTGCAATTGCTATCGGCGTCAGTTCCATAAAGAACAAAATGGCTGAATCTGTTATCGATACAACTAACAAGTCTGTCATGAGTAGCGATGACCATCACTGTTGGGTATGCAACCTGCAGGATGATGTAGACAACATGGTCCAATGTGATGGATGCAATTTCTGGGACCATTTTAATTGTGCCGGCGTAACCGATTGGCAATACTCAATGAGAGTAGAAGTTATTATTGCAGGGATTCCGTTCCCCGTGCTCCCTGATCTACGGTTCAATCAAAATCGACCTTTTCTAGTGCCCGTGAAGCACGCATTCAATTGGAGCTTCAACGCTTGGAAGAAGAAAAGGAATTGCGCGTCCAGGCAATGGCAGGAAAGGCAAAACAAGAAACGGAAATGCAAGAAAAAGCGTTACAGTTAGAGATGGAAAAAAAGACAATCGCCGAAAAGCTATCACTGGATACGGAATTTATTAAAAAGAAGTATGAAATACTCCAATCTCAGTTAGATGAAGAAAATGATGGTACGTGCGTGCGAAGTCGACGTAGCACTATGCGAGACATCGAGAAAGTTGCAGATTGGGTAAACAATCGACCAGCAGTGACCCTGAGTTCCAATACTGGTATTATCAAACCCACTGGAATCACGTCGCAAGCAACAACTATACCCACTTCAGAGCAGGCGAAGACTGCCCACAGCTCACTTGTTCCAGGCTATGCCTATGAGATTTCTCCTCCAGCGGTATCACGCAACGAATTTGCATCGGTTCCATTCACAACGACTTCAACTTCACAAACAGCGCCACTTCAATCAACTCCCTTTTTCCGCTGTGACGGTAGAAAATGCTGTCGGGAGAAACAGACAACAGGAGGAGGGCATGGCAGTTTCCGCAGGCCTAACGACTCAAACACCATTGGGTCCGGTAACGACATGGAATACAACGAGATGTTCTGAATCAGTAGTGGTGACCAGTTCAACAGTAGTATTAACAACGCTATCCCAGTTTAATAATGGAATGGCACTAAATAGCAATACCATACACGACAATACAGCAAATGTGGCGTCAGTAAGTAATCGATATTTAGTATCTGATAAGTCCAATTACTTGTTAAACCATACCGGGTTAGGCTTTAACGAGCAGCCATATTGGTCTTCTCAGTCGCGCTTTATTCGTTCCGGCGCAGCTCCTTTGGTAGATCTAAACTGTGATCCTGGTACGACTTTAAACGCGCCCCTTAATGTAAGCGGAATCTCTGCTTTTCCTCCGCTGAAATCGTCCACGATTAATAATCCGTGTCCCATTAATACGTCTTCACAACGCCCGCTAGTGACTAGTGTGTCAAGCTATCAAACTCCGATTCCATCCACAAGTTGAATTCAACCACAAGTTGAAAGTAATGTCCCACGACTGTATTCGGGCCCGAATGCTCAGCAACTAGCCGCTCGACAAGTTGTATCAAAGGATCTCCCATCCTTTTCTGGCGACCCAGCGGAATGGTCACTATTTTGGAATAGCTACGTAGGAACAACAGATATGTGTGGGATTACAGATGCTGAAAACCTTGTTCGGCTGCAGCAATGTCATAAAGGGAAAGCGAGAAAGGCTATCAGTTGCTTCTTGGTACATCCGTCGAACGTCCCCGAAGTGATGAATACATTGCGAACCCTGTTCGGGCGTCCAGATGCCATCATAAGTTCATTGCTGAGTGAAGTGCGAGCCACCCCAGCACCCAAATCCGAAAAACTGACTACACTCATAAATTTCGGATTGGTAGTAAGAAATCTCTGCGCCCATCTAGTGAACACGAGACAAGAAGCACATCTGACAAATCCTCTCTTACTGCAAGAATTAGTCGATAAATTACCCGCCAATATTAAACTCGATTGGGCTCTATCCAAACAACGCCATCCGTTTGTAGACCTTCGTACCTTTGCAGAGTATATGAGCGTGATCATTACGGCAGCCAGCAGCGTGACAACCACTCAGGATGCATTCGCTCAGAGAACGGACAGGCAAGTTGGGAAAGCTTTCGTCAATGCTCACTCTGCGGAGAGCACTATTGAGCCAGACCATCTGCAAGCAAATCATAGAGAGTTAAACGTTCAAAGCAATAGAGGTGAACGCCCGTGTCTGGTATGTCATGATGTTGGACATAAACCGAAGGATTGCACCTTGTTTCATCAAAGTTGCTTAGCTGATCGGTGGAAGATCGCAACAAATTTGCACCTTTGTCGACGATGTTTGTATCCGCACGGCAGATGGCCTTGCAAAACTTCTTTATGTGGAGTAAATAGATGTCAATAGCGGCATCATCGTCTACTACATCCAGGAGAGATCTCGATAGCAGAAAGCAATGCTACAAATACTGGTACGGTGGCCGTTCACCATAATTTACGTCAAAAGACGCTTTTTCGGATGATTCCAGTGACACTGCATGGCAATGGGAGATCTGTCGCAACTTTAGCCTTTTTAGATAGCGGATCAGATTCCACGTTACTGGAGAAAACCATTGCAGATAAATTAGGACTGGCTGGCCCCGTGAATCCTATTTGCATGCAGTGGACCAATGGAGTGAAGTGTGCCGAGCAGAACTCGCAGCAGATACGATTGACTATATCCGGAAGCAATTCGAACAAACAGTTTGCTTTGAATGGGGTGCGTACGATAAGCAGTCTGGCATTACCTCACCAGTCATTCAAATTTGAGAACGTAATTATCCACATCTACAAGGGCTTCCGGTGCAAAGCTACAGTGAAGCATCTCCAGGAATCTTGATCGGTTTAGACAACACTAGGTTGAAAACAACACTCGAGTTACGAGAATGGAGAAAAAACGAACCGGTAGCGACAAAAACTCGGTTAGGGTGGATACTGTTCGGGAACGCAAAAAAATTAGAGAGTCCTGCTCATTCCCATATCTTTCACATATGCGTGCAGTCCTCGGATCAGCAGTTGCATGACTTAGTAAAAAGTTTCTTTTGCGTAGAAAGTGCCAGGGAAAGAGGACGTGTTTTCCTTTTCAGTCGTTTTGCGAGAGGATCGAAAACCATTGCTTGTAGATATGAGGACACCTACTAAAAGGGAAATACTTAGTCTCGTCATGAGTATATTTGATCCCTTGGGATTAGTAGCCGTTTTTGTTATCCACGGAAAGATAATGATACAGGATATCTGGCGAGCTGGAACTGGGTGGGACGATCCAATACCGAATCAAATGCTACCCCGCTGGAAGCAGTGGATACTGCTGATTCAGGAACTGCATGAAGTAAAGATTCCCAGGTGTTATTTTCCGGGATACGATCGCGACACATACGACTCGTTGGAGCTCCATGTATTTGTGGATGCTAGTGAAGTGTCGTATGCTGCTGCGGCCTATTTTCGCGTGATTGATAAGATGCAACAGAGTCAGCCTCTGACAAACGTGCTAAAGATTTATTAAAGGCAACAACGGTTCAAACATCGAATGGAAGATACCAACCGGGTCTTCTATGGAAATTTGATCGAGTGGAGCTCCCCAACAGTAAACCGATGGCAGAATGATTGCGTAGCGCTTGCTATGACGGTTGACGCAGCTGACTTAGAATTCCGACTATTTACAGTTTTTTAATGTGTAATACGGTGTCCCGCGTTGTGTATGATACATCATAGTGAAGATAAGCGGTTTTCTAATTCACTTTAATATACGGACAGTCGATTTGGTGCCCAAGCTTGCGGTTTTTAGCATTTAAACGGTATCGTCTCCCCGTTGAAATTAGTGTGCTCGGACAATAAGATACAGACACAAAACCCACTTGGTAGGTGGGGGGTTAGCCGGGACTGCGCGGCGCCACAATGACATCAGTGACTTGCAGCGCGTGCGCCCATAAGATAAAAGAAGAAGCCGATAGAGTGTACTGCTTCGGTTTATGCGGACAAATTCTCCACACGAAATGCAGCGAGTTGAAATCTTCGGTTGCTGCCGCCTTACGGGATAACGTTTCGCTGAAGTATGTGTGCTTTGACTGCCGAAAACAGACGACTTGCATCAACAAAATCCGTAAAAAATGCTCTGACCTGATGGACCGAATAGATGCGCTCAGCACAGTAGTGCTAAAAAACGAAGCAGCTTTTTCTCGATTTGAGAAAGACTTCTCTCAGAGAATCGAAAACAGTTTGCTACCACGTCTGCTTTCCATACTCGATGCGAGATCATCCGCAACAAGCTCGGTTCCGGACGGTACCTCCCACGACAAACCAAATATTGCAGCCACGCGTGGCTCGAAAACTGCGAAGAGAACCTATGCTGATGTTGCTGCTGACACTGGAATTGGCAGTAAAACCAAAGCTGTTGATGTTGAAGAGGATTGTTTCCTACGATCAGGAAAGCGACGTAGAATTCCTACACAAGCTGATAACGCAGTCAATGATATGGTAAACATTGCCATGATAAACAATACTGGAAATAAATCTGCCATTCATGATGAGCGGAGCATAATTGCTACGCCGCGCAAGTCTGGAACAGAAGTTAAAATTGAACAGACTGTTCTAATCAAGCCAAAGATTATACAGAATTCCGATGTTACGAAAGGCGATATTCGTGCAAATATTGATCCGATAGTTTTTTTGTGTGAAGGCAGTTTGCTATAAGGATGATGGCGAGGCTGCTGTTAGGTGCGAAAATAAAGAGTGCGCGCTAAAGCTAGTGGAAACGGCGTCAAATATTTTGTCGGATAAATATGATATCACTGTACTGAAACCGCTTAAGCCCAGAGTAAAACTATTCGGTCTTACTGACACTCTGTCTGCTGATGAGATTTTGGATAAACTGAAAAAACAGAATGACTTCCATGACTCTGCCGATATAAAAGTTATCAGGCTGCTCAAGAATGATAGCCGCTTGACTGGGGCGGTGTTGGAAACTGATGCTGTGACGTTTGAGCACCTAGTCAATCGGCAGCGCGTCAATGTAGGATGGGATCGCTGCAAAGTGGTGGAGGAAATAAATGTGAATCGCTGCTACAACTGCACTGAGTTTGGACATAAGGCTGCCAACTGCGAAAAACCCGTTTGTTGCCCAAAATGTGCTGGTGACCACAAGGCCGGTGATTGTAAAGCAGATTTTGAAAAATGTGCCAACTGTGATCGAGCCAACAAGCAGCGGCAGTCAACCTTTGACGAAATTGTGGACATTTACCATTCAGCTTGGAGCAGGGAGTGCCCAATCTTCAAAAAGCGCGCGAGAAATGCTAGACAAAAGATTGACTACTCCGTGTAGCAATCAATGGACCTACCCGACTATTCTTCGGTGGAGCACCGCTTTGTTTGTCCAGGTAAATTAAACCAAAGTATATGTTTAGCCGAAGCTGCACTAGATACTGCACACCCATTGAATCAGTCTCGACGATTCCAGTACTGCCCAGAACAACAAGGCTGCACATCTCTAATCCCCAAATTTGATGCTGAATCGGGCGAGTCTCCTTCATCACCGCTTGATGTCGATGGGATCATCGCTGAGTCAGTCGTTTCACTTCGTCCAAACTTAATGGATCCAATTCGAACCGCAGAAACGAATGCGGTTTGTCTCGACCTACATGCAGTTGACAATTCTTCGGTGGAGCACCGCTCTGTTTGTTCAAGTAAATTGCAAAATAGTATATGTTTAGCCGAAGCTACGCAAGGTGCTGCACCCCCATTGAATGAATATCGACGATTCCAGAATCGCACATCAAATATCACAACTACGTCAGCTTTGCTCTCTAAGACGCCTTCGGCAGTCCCTGCTTGTTCCCGACTTCTTCAAAGCACTACAATCGGCTTCTATTATCAAAACACTAGAGGGCTGCGAACCAAAGTGGAAGATTTTTTTGTTGCCGCATCTGATGCTGAGTATGACGTTATCGTTCTAACGGAAACCTGGCTGAATAGTGAGATTCAATCAGCTCAGCTTTTCGGTCAGGAGTACACTGTTTTTCGTAAAGATCGTGACCCCATACGCTCTGGAAAATTAAGAGGTGGCGGGGTTTTGATTGCGGTCCGTAATCGGCTAATCTTTTCTCGCTCTACAGTTCGAGTTGATGAAGATATCGAGCAGTTGTGGATAAACGTAGATGGGAATGGAAGAACAATACATGTTGGTGGTAGCATACGTCCCTCCTGATCTCGCAGTTGAAGTAGACGTAATTAGAAGGCTTATTAACTCAGTTGACGCTGTTGTAAACTCCTCCGGAATGACTGATATGCACTTATTGTTTGGCGACGTTCTCAACCTCCAGCGTAGTCCTCCCAGACGGACTTTCTGTACTGAATTTCAAGCAACTGAACGCGGCTAAAAATGTGAATGGTAGAACGCTGGATCTTCTTTTCGTCGATGAAGATGCTGCACCGTGTTGTGAACTTTCGGAATCCGTTGAGCCCTTAATCCGCATCGATCCGCAGCATCCTCCTCTCTATGCTGCTCTCTCGTGTGTCGCTCCGGTTCATTTCGAGGATTTAGACGACGACAGAGAATTCGATTTTAAACGTGCTGATTTCGAATCTCTTAACGACGCCATCTCAGCTGTTGATTGGTCCCCATTGTATGCAGCGGCGAATGTCAATGATTCTGTGGAACTTTTGATATCAATTCTTACCCAACTGTTTCGAATTTACGTTCCGCCTCCCCGACCACGACGGAAGCCACCCTGGTCAAACGGTACACTGAGAAAATTAAAACGCGAAAGAGCTGTCGCGCTCCGGAGATATTCTAGAAATCGAAATGCCTTTGCTCAACGTGTGTTCGCGACAGCGAGCACTAGATATAAAAGTTATAACCGTGCACTGTATGCTAGGTATGTTCGGCGTACACAAACGAATCTCAAAAATAACCCAAAACTTTTCTGGGCATTCGTTAACGACAAACGCAAGGAAAGTGGTCTCCCGTCCACTATGTTTCTTGGCGAAGAGCATGCCGATTCAGTCGACAGTATATGCAATTTGTTTGCAAAGCACTTTTCGAGCGTGTTTGACGGGGAAATCATCAGCAATCAACAAGTTGAGAGCGCTTTGCAAAATACGCCCTTTGATGTGCTGGACTTCCACGTGGGACAGTTCTCCAACATGGATATTGAAGCTGCTATCAGAGGAATTAAACCGTCCGCTGCTGCAGGGCCTGATGGAATCCCTACGCTTGTTTTAAGAAGATGTGCGGGAGCTCTCTGCGAACCATTGCGTTTCGTCTGCAACTGTTCAGTAAGCCAATTTACATTTCCGGACCGTTGGAAGAGCTCGATCATGTTTCCAGTGTTCAAGAAGGGAGAAAAGCGGAATATCTCTAATTACCGTGGCATAACATCACTAAGCGCAGGATCCAAGCTGTTAGAAACGCTAATCAGTAAGCAGCTTATACAAGCCGTTATTCGTACATTTCAACCGATCAGCACGGCTTCTTTCCTGCAAGATCTATTTCCACAAACTTAGTACAATTCACGTCACATTGTATGGTGAGTATGGACGAAGGCATCCAGGTTGATACCGTTTACACGGATCTGAAATCAGCGTTTGACAGAGTCAATCATAAGATTTTAGTCGCCAAAATCGACCGGTTAGGTGCTCCAGCTAGCTTTGTGCAGTGGGTAACATCATATCTCGCTAATCGAGGAATGCGTGTGAAACTGGGATCCCACGAATCGAATGATTTTGGAAGTGATTCTGGTGTACCACAGGGGAGTAACCTTGGACCGCTACTTTTCTCTATATTCATCAACGATGTTTGTTTCGCTATACCCACTGGATGCAGGATGTTTTACGCTGATGACCTGAAAATTTACTTAAGGGTGAAGTCTATTGAGGATTGCAAGCAGTTACAATGGATGATAGACTTGTTTGTAGATTGGTGTTCTGCGAATCGCATGGAAATCAGCGTGAAAAAATGTGCAATTATCTCTTACTCTTGTAAAAAGAATCCACTACACTGGCAGTACAGGATTGGGAATGAGTTGATCGATAGAGTCTCAACCTTTAAGGACCTCGGAATCCTGCTCGACACACAACTTTCGTTTAGAGACCACTACTCTTATATTGTAACAAAGGCTAATCGGAACCTTGGATTTATCTTCAGGATCTCTAAGGAATTTACGATCCGTACTGTCTGAGGTCACTGTACTTCTCGCTTGTGCGGTCAATACTCGAAACGGCAGCCGTGGTGTGGAGTCCATATCATGATATCTGGATCAAACGGATCGAAGCTGTTCAGAAAAAATTTATTCGCTACGCTTTGAGGTTTTTGCCTTGGGATAGTCCGAACGACCTGCCACCTTACGAAAGTCGATGTGCTCTGCTTGGCATGAATACTTTGGAGAAAAGGCGCGACATTGCAAGCAGGGATGGTTCGATCACTTTGACTCAATTTTGATTCATTTGACAGTAGCGTCCTAACCGAGCAAAATTTGACAAATTGATGTACGAGACATTTGTAGATAATAACTAGATCTACAATTTTGCTGAATAAAGTGTTGCTGTATCTTTTGTAGTTACGGTGCTACAATGCTAGTACCTCATTAGTAACTAAATGAA